>NC_133955.1:2492915-2804529 GCF_031877795.1 Strix aluco | reverse complement strand
CTAAAGCCAGAGGCAACATGTGGGGTGGGGGCATTCAGGGAGTAGAAAGGGCAGCCCCAGAGAGCCCCGAAACCCCTTGCCCACCGGCTTCCCAGGGCGAGTGTCCTTGCAATCAACCTCTGGCTGGGAGCAGAGCAGGAAAACCGGCAGGTTCATCACGGGAGTGCAATGCGGAAGCAAACGCGGACAAGTCCTGGCCTAATTGTATGCAAATCTCCCAAACACAGCGATTAAAAACCACTCCTTTTCCTTAGTGGGTTTGCAGTTTGTTCTCCCTCCCTGGACTCATGCCCCAGCATACTTAATTTTAGCAGCACCCCTAAAAAAACCCACGTCATGACAAAATTGAGCTGCCCAGCTGGGAGTCTGCCGAAGCCAGGTAGGAGCTCTCCCACCAGCCCAAGGAAACGGTCCCAGGGCTTTGGCAAAGGCTGCAAAGATTGAGTGAGCAAATGTTGCTGCTGGTCATTGAAGGTGGTTGCGCAGAGTCTGTTACTGATGGACATGGGATCATCTACTCGTCCTTCCGGACACCAGGCTAGGGCTTGTGACAGGCAAGTGTTGGGGATTCCTTAAAAACCCATGAAAGGTAATTTTCTGGTGAACATCAATCACTGAAAAGGTTATTCAGGTCTTGCAGGCTCTTGCTGGGGTTTGGAAGGAGAAAATGGCCTGAGAGCTTCAACGAGTCATGATGACCCCAAAGAAGTGTTGGATGATGCTTCTACAGGCCAACACCCGTTGCCATCCCCGGTGCAGCAGGAGAGACGGGATGAAGGAGGGCAAAGAGGGGACACGGCGTGGCTTCAGTGTTCCTGCACCGGCTTTTCCACCTTGCTGCCTCCCGTGAGACGGGGACAGGACCAAAGCTTGGCCATGGCAGGAGGGAAGGGTTGGTGTCTGGCCTCGTGCCAGTGTGATGCCCTGGAGGGTTTGGCGTGTCAGGGCTGGCCAGCCCGCCCTGCTGACGAGACCAAATCCCAACTGAACACCCCCAGGGCTTGGCAGCAGCCAAGAAATGCTTTTCCGAGGAGGCAAGTCATGGCATGGGTAGCTCATTTCCACCCATCTTTCTTTGGCCTTTCTTGGGGGTTTCAGATTTCCCCCTCCTGCCTCAGTTTGCCTACATTGAGGAGCAGCTCCATGCTGCTGGCCCGGTTGCTCAGGTCAGGAGAAGTTGAGTGTTTCCCCACCTCTTCCATCACAGGCACCATCCCACAGCCCTTCTGGTCATGGAAAGAGGCCTCTTAATTAGGAAAGTTAATTAGGAGTGCAGCTGGTGCCAGCAGCACAGTGCTGTGTGGTTGGAGGGCTGACATCTCTGCAAGATATTAATTAGGATGGATGACCCCTCAAAAACCACGGTCCAATGGGTCTGGACAAGATGGCACAAGGCGAAAAAAGAAGGAGCAAACAAAGGGAAAACCCGGAGCTTTTCAAGGAGGCCTCTGTTGTGCTGAGATGCTGCAGAGCGATGCTCACCCCATAGCACCGGTCCTGGGGCCACCATTCTGTGTGTGCCGGGTGACAAGAGGCCCCGGCAGGACTTCACTCGGGATAGAGGGCTGCTTGACTTGGGCTGCTCCATGACTTGGGTTGGGATTCTCTCCCATTTAATGGGATACTTGGCCCTTGGGGACCAAGGAGCACCGCGCTTTTGCAGGGTGATGCATCTCCATCTGGGTTTTGCAGCAGATACTCAGCAGCAATAACAGCATAGAAAAAATTCCCAGGGGATAATTTAAACCAGCAAGTCCTGGAGGGTGGATGAAGGGACGGCTGCTTCCCCGTGGACTGACCTTTTCCACCAAGCCCATCTCTGCCACCCAGAGCAGGTTTTAAAGTGGGTTGGCAGTGCTGCCCATGTGCCAAGGGAGAAACTGAGTCACGGATAGTGTCTGTGGTCTCTCAGCAAGTGGGTGCTGGTGCAAGGACGGGCCCCAGCTCCCCTCCACCCCAAGTAGATGCTGTGGTTATGAGGCCGCACGCTCCCACGCAGTGGCCAGAGGGGTGAAGCCCCACTCGGTGCCCTGCCAGATGCCAGCCAGATGTTGCCTACAGGCAGCTGGGTCGCAGCCAAGCCGGGTGCCTTGGCACAGCAGAATGCTAACGGGTTTTTTTTGCTTCCCTGTTGGGAAGGAACTGCTTAGACATCACTCGATGGAAAACACGCCCAAAACCCAGCGAGCTCTCTGCCAGCACGGTCCTTGGCATGGCAGTGGGGTAGAGCAGAGGTCTGCCCTGACCTCCGGCTCTGCGGCACGCCTGGGACTGCAGCGGGGTGCCAGTGTCTGCCTCCACGCCCCAATCCAGGCCCTTTGCCTCCTCGCCGCTGCATCTTCCTCACCACGCACTGGGTTTATTTTAGTCCCGAGGGAGCCCCGGGAGTGTTATCGAGCCAGGCTGCTGGCCAAGAGCTATTCCTGCCCACTGCTTCCAGCAGGCTCCGTGGCACAGAACGGGGTTAAACCTTTCCATCCCTGCAAATCAGTTTAGAGAACAGTTACAGCCCTTTGCCCCCACTTCACGGTCACCCCTTAAACAAACCCAGATCTTGTTTAGCCTCTCTTTTTGTTTGAAGTGGCCCATGAAAGGCAGGACAGTGCTTGCTACCTCCAGCCCCGCGGGCACCGAGCTGTGCCCATGGGGAGGGAGGAGGGAGGGATGCTGGTGGTGTAAGTGCTCTGAAGCACGCAGCAGTGATGACAGATCTTTCTGGGGCAAAGACTCATGTGAAACAGCAACTTCCCAGGAAAGGAAAAAAAAAAAAAAAAGAGAAGGAAAATGTAAAAAGAAAAATGTGGCTTCTGTGAGTCCTGGTTTGCTATGAGAGGTGAATGAGGGGAACCTCTTGATGGATCTCTGAGATGGTATAATCATTTTGTGATTGATTTTTGGGAAACTACTGGGGAGGGTATGAAGAGCTGAGTGGATGCTGCGCCTGGAAGACCCCAGGGCCAGCCCCAGACCTGGGGCTGCAGTGACTGGGGGACATGGGCTCTTACCCCCCCATACTCCATAGGGGTGGTGAAAGATGAGGATTTGGGGTGAAGGAGAAAGCAGGGGATGAAGGAGTGACAGCGATGGAGGGAAGTGTCGAGGAGGATGGGGCTGGGCTGGTTTGGTGCCTCCAGGGAGAGGATGGAGAGGTGCCCCCTCACGTGGGGCGTAAAGGGAAGCCACATCCCCATGGCTGCTGCTCCCAAAGTTTGTCTTTCTCACTTCAGAAACATGTCCTGTATTTCTATTTTAAAATTTTCTGCTTTTAGCTTCCAGCTGTCACTGCATCTTTCTCAGCTGGCCGGGCAGCTCTCAATTTCAGTAACAGGGTTTTTTCCCCGCTCAGACACTTACAGACTGCAACCACATCACCACCCTTCAACACAAAAGCTCCTCTTCAATCCGACTCCTGCAGCCTCTGAGCCCCATGCTCTGCTGCTGCCCAAATTATTTCCTTCCAACCAGTCTAAGCTGAAAGTTTTTATTTCCAGAAATTAAGTCAGGAGAGAAATTCACTGGGCAGGTCCTCTACATTGTAGGAAAAGCTGTTTAAACTCTTCCCACGTGCCTAAACCTACAGATTCCTATTGAAGACGTGGAAAATTCCTTATCAGCAGAGGGGATCCACCTCCTGGCCTGTTCCCCTTCTCCTTTTCCAGCTGGAGTCCTGTCTCCCGTGCTTCCAGAACAGCACAAACGTTACTCAAACCATCTGAGCGCCGTCGAAAACAGCCTCCCAGCCCTGGTCCCTGGGGGATGGTTTCTCCAGGACAGTGACGTTGCAGCGGGACATGTGACATTTTGTATTGCACAGAGCAACCCCGAGATGGTTGACGGTGATGTTCCCACAGCTGCCTGCCTTCCTTGGGGACACGCGACCAGAAGTCGCCTGCCACGAGCTCAGAGCGGAACAGCCTCGACGGACATGGAGGATACTTCTCCTGCCTTTCCTCCCCTTGTTCCCACGGGTGGGGAGGATTTGGGGTGCAGGACACAGCTTGGGGCTCAGCCAGCCTCACAGTGGGAAACCCCTGGATGAATTTGTGCCTTGGAAGGAGGTGATTCGATGCAGTGATGCTCCAGGGACCCACTGCTGCACTGGGATGCTGTGTGGTTCCGAGGCTCAGAGGTGATGAAGAAGTGGGGACCCATCAGTGGAGGTTCAGTGCTGCAGAGGCCAAAGGGTATCAGCCGGATGGCTGCAGCTTTTGGGTGCTGAGGGCCCCAAATGCTTTCTTAGCTTGGCGGGAGGGGGGGCAGAGAAGGGGCAAGGGGGGATGCAGACATCACCTTGTTGGGCAAGGCTGAGTGGAGGGATGGACTGGGAGAGCACCAGGCTGAAGAGCAGAGACCTCAGACAGGCATTGTGAAGGCAGCTGGGTGCGTAACCCCAACATTCCTCTCATCTCCCCGAGGAGCAGCCCTTTCCCATGGAAAGCCATGGCTGAAGTGGTGTTTGCTCTCCGTGTTCTTCTCCTCCATCCAGGGTGGAGATGCGGGGATGGAGCAAGGGGAAGGAAGCTCCCCGCCGTGTCCCACCCCTGTGGGGTGAAAGAGGGGGGGTGAAACCCCATCTCACACCTGCTTGGCCTTCCCAAAATATTGCAGAGGACTGGGAGCTGGATGCTGGACCTCCGTGTGTCCCCTGGGTTTAAAGGGGAGCTGGGACCAGCACAGCCGCCAAAGAGACACTGGAAAGAAAAATCCAGATATGGCCCCAGGTGCACCCAGGGTCCCCTCCTAGGGACAAGGGAATTACCCAGTCCAGGGGGCAACTGGGGCTCCCAGTTTCAACTCTCAAATAAATTCTCTTGAAAAGGCAGAGACCAAGACGGATGCTGGTGGCCAAGGGGTTCATCTCCCTCCCAGCCATTTCACTCCCCAAAAGCAATTAAATCCATGTGGCCAAAGGGAACAGATGTGACATGGGCACTGGGCAAGAGCGTCCTGTGAGGGAGAGAGGACACAACTCCTGCAGGAAAAATATAAGGTGGGAGGGAAAAACCTCTCAAAGGACATTCCTGTCCCTCTCGATGGGGTGAAAGCCCAGCTGCTCCCTAAGAGAGACTCGAGGGAAAGTGTGGCTGCTAGAGCTGAGGCCAAAAATTCTTTCCTCAGGACGATTTCACCTCCAGCTGAGCACAAAAATGCAAAGGAAAGGGCTTCCGGGAAGTCCCCCCACTTCCCCGGAGCCTCCCCTCCCCGGATTGGGATTGTTTTGACCCAAAAGATGAACGGGGACTGGGAGGGGGGCAGGAACCAGAGGAAGCCAAACCCTGGGAGCTATTTTCAGACCTTGGGCAGGAAAAGCACCTGCTGGGGTCATTACGCCACGGGAAAAAACAAACCTCGAGATTTTCTCCCTGGGGGGTGGGAAATGAATAGTTGGGCTTATCCCTGATGGGGAATTGGTGCCGGATATGAGGGGGTCACCCCAAGGGTTTCCAGGTCCTGATCCCCCCTCCTCCAGGCAAGGGCTGGCTCCACACCCAGGATCTTGCATAGGGAGGTGGTGGGATTTTCTTCCTACCCCCCAAAAAAGGAGTTCAAAGGGGTCTGAGATGCTTTTGGTTTCTGACTTGGGGTGTGCAGCCCTAAATCCGGACTCGGCGTGCAGATAGCCGGGCTGCTGGTGCCCTCTCCCGTCAGCTGCACCGCACGGCCGCGGCTGGAGGGGCTGATGGTTTCTGCATCTCTCCTGGCAAGGAGCGGGTGGCCTCGGGCCGCCCCGGTCCCATGGGACCCACCAGTGACCCGGCCAAGGAGGACGGGGTTATCCTCGGTCACAACCTCAGGGCTCCGAAAATTTGCATTTCAAGTCATTTTTCCTCGCAGGCATCCAGGCATTGCATTGCTCAGTGGTTGAGACGGGCTGGAAGGAGCTCAGTCCCCTGTGATGGGGTGTGGGGAGCACCCCAAAAACGTCTACCCCATTTCTGTTCCCTACACCAAAATCTGCCAGCCTTCGTCACCCCTCCCAGACCTTCCTCATCCTCTTGGCTCTCATCTCCCCTGGCTGCGGTCCAGCTCCATCAGCTCGTTGGGTGCAGGACATCCCCACAGCGGGTGGCCCGGGGAGCCCCATGGGGTGCAGCGTTGCCTGCCTGGCCCCGAGACTCACTGCAGCGGGGTCGGGATTGTCCTCCAGCCTCTTGACCGGTCCCGACAACACGTGCTGGAGTGGCCAACAGCTGAGCACGCGAGTGGGAGTTGGGGTGTTGCTGAGGCACAGCCCCCCGACAGGGCTGAACAACCCAGCAAGGGGAAAAACCAGGCTGGGGGGCGGGGGGGAGCACCGAGTCTGGGCTTCACGGGACTGGCTGAGCCAGCAGCCTCTCCCCACGATGGGAATTTGCAGGGTGAGGCCCCTCCGGAAGGGCTGGGTGCCCCTCCCTGGGGACTGGCTTGTCTGGCATCACCACTGGCATGTCACAGGGAGGGTCTGCTGTCCCTTCTCCCCTTGGGCATCCCACTCCAAAGCCATGAAATCCCCAGAACCCTCCCTCCCCAGCTCTTAGAGTTCCCACAGGGTGCCTTACATGGGGGCGTCACTCCTCCTTGTGCTGACATTAGCTGTCCCATGGGGTGGGGGCAGAAAAATGCAGGAGTCAGTCACCAGTTTATGTCTTGAAAGCCCCACATCAGCATCACCAACTTCTTTTTCCCTGTTCACTGGACCCTGATCCTGCAGTATCAGTCCCTGGTTGGGCCATGGGGGCTGGATGACCCCCAACAGAAATGTGCCTACCATGGGGACAAGATGATGGTCACCCACCCAGGAGACCTGGTTTGCAACCACCCAGCTCCCTTCCAGCCCCCTCCATGGTCCCCGTGTGGCTCCAGGCATCCCGTCTCAGGGATGTCCCCTGCCACGGGACACTGCTGTCCCCAGGTCCCATCTGCGGGCCTTGCGCCATACCCCTGGCCCAGACAGCTGTCCCTCTCAGGGGGTCGAATAGCCACCATATGTCGTTGCTGAATCCCTCGCATTCATGGGTCTTCCTCCAAACACCCACCTGTCCTCCAGCTCACCCCAGCCAGACTCTCCCACCCCAGGGAAAACAGCCCTTTGTTGACAACCCAAGTCCCCCCCCGCCTGATCCCGCTGTGACACATGTGGGGACAGCCCAGCCGGTGCCACCATGCAGGGGATGGAGGCGCAGCCTCGCACGTTCTGGGGACGCCCCTGGCATGGGGGGACTCCGGATGGGAGAGCCCACGGTGGGGTTCATTAGTGGGGGTCCTGCCAGGTGAATCCCTCCTCCAGTTGCAAATGTGGGTCTGGGGACTGGGAAGGGGAAGGCCTGTGTCCAGGCCATGGGGTCATAGAGCAAGGGAGGCCGTGGTGGGGCAGAAATGCAGGAGATTTAGTGCTGGCAGTGGGGCAGAGCATCACCCAAAGAGTGCAGACAAGCAGGGGGTTCAGGGCAACCAGTATCATCCATGAACTGGGCTCCAGCGGACTGGGATGTTGAGGCACCTGGTTTGGTCCCCAGACTGGGATCCAGGCTGGGATCCAATGGAGGTCAGGGCACCCACTAATATCCCCAGACTGGGATCCAGTGGACTGGTGTGTTGAGGCACCCAGTATTGTCCCCAGAATGCGATTCAGTGGACTGGCAGCCACTCACCCACCAACATGTCTCTGCTGATACCCTCCCCATCCCAGATCAAACCTGGAACAATAGTTAATTACCAAAATACAACCATTCTCCAGCTGGACTTTATACCTCCACCATTATCCCTGATTTCCTGATGGGGAAACTGAGGCACGGAGGCTGGCACCTGGAGCTGTGGGGATGAGAGGTGAGGTGGGGACTGAGGACACCAAGCTCCGTGGGGACACAGAGCTGCAGGGGCATGAGCAGCCCCATCCCATCACCCTACCAACCCCCCAGCGAACCCAAGCTGGGTGAACTGACACACATGGGTGAGGAAGGTGTTGTTGGCTGGTCCTGCCACCACTGCTCCCGTCCCAGCCAGGGACAGACAGCAGGACACCGTCCCCCATCACTCCCCATGGGCTGGACTTAAAACCAGTCCTGAATCCCCATCAGGCTGAGAGTTGACTGCACAAAGCTAGCGGCTGGTGGGGATGAGGTTGAAGGGGCAAGCTCTGCTGTGGCCCCATCGCGGCCGAGCAGCTGTTGCCGTCCCAAATCTCCGGCGAGCAGGCACGTCGGAAATCCCGGGTGTCGGAGGAGAGGTCTGCTCCGCATTCCTCGGCCAGGAGTGGGGAGAGGGCCAAGCATCTCCCCGCCGCCTGCAGCTGCTCCCAAATATGTTATGACTTGTCACTGCGGCAGGAAGGGATGTCGGCAAGCCTGGAAAGTGAGAGGGGATGTGGGGCAGTGGGGTGCCTGGGGGGACGGGAAGGTGGGTCCCATTGGAAAAGGTATTTTGGTTGCACTCCTTTCCTGTTCTGAAATCCCAGCAGGATGATCTCTTGGCTGCGTCCTGGCCAGTTCCAGCCTTTCTCCCCATCAGCAGGATGGTGCCCACACTCTGGGGGTGTAGATGCCACCTTGACCACCTGGCTTGCTTCACCAGCTCCTAAAACCTGTTGCTTTTTCTGCCCTTTCCAGTGGAAGGAGCCAGCCAGCACCATCCCCACCATTGCTGCTCCAGTGCAGGGGCTGTGCAGCTCCGTGCACTGAGCAGGAATGTGCAACCAGTGTGTTCAGCTCCGTGCCCCAGGCAGGGACATGCACCACGTATGTGCAGCTCCATGCACCAGTCTGCAACACACTTCTGTGCTTCTCCAAAACTCAGCAAATCAAGACCATTGGCCATAGTGGGAAAGCAAAACAGTTGGGGCAGCCCCCAGACATCTCTCCGTGACCCCGCACTGTGGACCTGGCCACTGACTTGGGAAGCTGCCCTTAAGGAACAAGGACAAACCCTCCTCACTGAGATTTTCTCAATGGACGGGTATTTTTAGCTCGGGCCTCGTGGCTGCCTGTCCCCGCCGGCTGTGACGGGGTGAGCCGTCCCCGCGAGGCCTCCAGCAGCGGGGGGAAGGTCACCCCGTGACAGATCGCAGCACGTTCTGCCCGGGGCTCACACAGCATCGCCTTTGTGTGCCTCCCAGCCGCCACCATCCATCACGGGCTAACCTGACAGCCGGCAGCAGAGCCCTAATCCCCCGCCGGCTCCGAATTACCCGGGGCGCAGCCTGCAGCCGCCGTGGGCACCCATGGGACCCGGGAAAAGCTGCCCTGCTTGTCCTTCCTCCAGCAATCATCTTTATAGGGAGCTCAGGGTGGTGCGGGGTATGACGGGAGCCCCCCAGTAGTCCATATGCCAGGGTCCCTCAGTGATGGCTACTTGCTCAGGAGTTATTGTTATACCTGATTCAAAATTTGCTGGGATGAGCCTGCTGGACCGCTGGAACCCAGACCCTGCTGTGTCCCCCCACCATGTCTGGGCTTTGGGTCATCCTTGGCACAGAGGGTCTGATGGAGCAGCAGAGCCATGGCTGGGCAGGCACAGCGTTATCCCAGCTCCCCGTATTGGTGGCAGCATGGGCAGCCTGGATGAGACCCCCCCAGAAGGAGCTGGGGCTGCCACCCCAGCACAGGGTCCCTTGTTCCCAGTCCCCATCCCATGCTGGCACTAGCTGCCCTTTCGTCCCCACCTCTAAGGGCTGCCTCCTGCCTCCGCTGCCCACTTGGCCATGGGGACATGATGGCCCCAGTGGTCCATCGGGGCTGGATCTATCCACGTCCCTCCCTGCTCCTCTCCTGGCTGGGGAAAGGCCACAGCGGCGGCCAGTGCCTGCTCTGCCGATGCTGCCCCTCTTTTATGAAGTGCTAAATGCTTGACCGCGCTCTTGTATGGGTCCGCCACGTGCCCTGCAGAGCTGGTTATGTCACTGCTGGGTTCCTCATCTTCCAAACACACTCTTGCAATTAAAAAGACCCCATTTATATAGTACATCCAGGGCGGTCCTGCAGGCATTCCTCACCCAGTGACCTGGCTGTAGCTCCAAGGGCTCACCAGTGTTGTGTCCACCAGTAAATGCCACCGAGAAAGGTCCCCAGAAGCAAGTCAAACTGCTTGATGTGATGATCTGAAGTCCTTGGGCTTGGGTTATCCCTTCCTAACGGCTTCACGCCTGTCACCATCTGCTCTGCACACTCTCAGGGATGAATCCTGCATCTTCTGGACCGTTTTAGTGCTTTTGCTTAATGCAGGGGCCAAGCTGGCACTCTGATTTCTTTCCTTCTTGAGTATTTTGGGAGTTTGATTGATCTTGGGGAGAACAGGGTGAGCCTTGAGGATGTGGGTCCTGCTTTCCTTACTTAGAATTTTTTATAGATTCTAAAACTATGGGGAGAGGAAATCCCCAGGGCTGAGACCCCAGGAGAGCTGAAATCAGGGTGAGGATGCATCATACAGATCCTAGTCCCAAAGAAATCACTGCAAAGAGAGAAGAGCATTGTGGCAGGTTCCAAAAAGAGAAGAAATCAACACAAAGTGAGCAAGGGTGTCGGCAGTGAGCACAGGGAATGCAACATGGCATGGACTCTCCAGGGAGGGGGGATTTGGGGAAGGAAAATCCCAGCAGGGTTGGCCCTGCTCTTTGCTGACATTCTTTCCACTGACCGATCCCTCGGCTGGAATCTGGCCTGGAGCAGGAATAGGAGGAGATGGGAGATGGTTTCTGACGTTCCCAATGGAAAAAAAAAAATCCCTTCTGAATTAAAGACAACGCTGGTGAGACACAGTCAAGTGGTTGGAGTCAGTAGGGAAGGGCTGGGGATGGGTTAAAATCCCACCCATGCTGCTGCTCATGGTGCCCATGATTGTGCCTCAGTTTCCCCATTGGGAAGGTGGGAACAATGCATCTTTGCTGGGAGAGGGGTGTGGCAGGAGGGTGTTGGGGCTTTGATTATCCACACATAAGAAGCTGGTGCTGGAGAGCAGCTCGGATGAGGTAGATCTGGGGTGGGAGGGGATCCAGCCCAGTTAGACTCCTCTGACGGGGTGTGGAGACACATGGGACAAGGTGTCCTTTGGGCTTGGTGCATGACAAAAGCCACGATCATGGATTTTTGTGCCAAAAATGCCACTCTGGGATAAGGGACTCAGCCAGGGACCTTCAGGAAGCCGATGGTGGAGGAAAGGCTGGGCCTGGCGCTCTCCTGCCTGCTCCTGCCTGCCCGCCTGCTCCATTCCTGCAGGACAGGCAGGAGGGATGGGCAGCAGAGTGCAGGGGCTGGCACCGGGATGGGTGTTGCCCATCAAGGGGTGCCCACGAGGAAAGGGCTGGACCCTGGGGTTCTCCCTGCATCGGGACGTCTCTCCCAGGGGTGTATTCCTCCACTTCTTCATGGCTTCTGCAGGAACAGGATCAGGCCTTTTACACTGTGACATGTGCCAGCAGGATGGGGCCATGGGAAATATGGGGGGTGATTGGGAGCAGTTGGGGGGGAGGTGGAAAAGGCCAAGCAGTGGAGGATGCTGTGCTGGTGTCGGGTCCAACTGCAGGGAACCCATGGATCCGGGGTGTCGTGGGATTGAGGGAGGTAGCCATGAAATATGAGGGTGCCCCGTCTGGGCAGGCTGGCTACGAGGCCACCTTGGGCTCCCCCCACCCCAGCCGTAACTGAAGGGACCAGATGATGTAGGAATGCTGGGAGGGAGCTGGCAGCCACCCGCCATCCCCTGTGGCATCCTGGGTTCAAACAAAGCCCTTGTTCGCGGGGCAGCCGAGCTGCCCTCCCCGCCATGCCAGCTCCCCCAGACCCCCCCCGGCACGGCCACGGTCCGGGCAGTGTAATCCCCGCAGGGAGAGCACATGAAATCAGATGGACAAGTTTTGATGTGAGGCAGCAGCTTAGGGTGGGCTCAGGTTTCCTTTAGGTTTTCTATATTTATCTCCGTGATTTAATGCCAGCGCCGGGGTTTAAATGGCACCAAACAGTTGGTGTGGGGAGAGGGAGCAGCCGTCCCTGAGCCGCACACACATCCCCGAGCCGCCTGCGTGCCCATGGAGCTCTTTGAGACCAACCCTTATTTTTTCCCGGACCAGAGGTTTTATGATGGGGAAAATTTCCTGGGCTCCCGCTTGCAGGGCTACGAGCCAGCGGCGTTCCCCGAGCGGCCTGAGGTGGCCCTGTGTCCCGAGGGCAGGGTGGCTTTGGAGGAGAAGGACTCAGCCCTGCCCGAGCATTGTCCCGGGCAGTGCCTGCCCTGGGCCTGCAAGGTCTGCAAGCGGAAGACGGTCTCCATCGACCGGCGGCGGGCAGCCACCCTACGGGAGAAGCGCAGGTTGAAGAAGGTGAACGAAGCCTTCGAGGCGTTGAAACGCAGCACCCTGCTCAACCCCAACCAGCGGCTGCCCAAGGTGGAGATCCTGCGCAGCGCCATCCAGTACATCGAGCGCCTGCAGAGCTTGCTCAGCACCCTCAACCAGCAGGAGCGGGAGCAGAGGGACCTGCGCTTCCGCCCCACCGCTCCCCAGCCCGGGGTAAGTGCTCTGGGCATCCCCTGGGGTCCCCAAACCATGACTGGGGACCAGTGCAGGGATGATGCCTTATGGGGGTGATGCTCTGTGGGGTTGATGCTCTATGGGGGTGATGCCCTATGGGGGTAATCCCAAGCTCTGGGGCACTGGGTCCTGCTGGGGGAGCAGGATCCCCAACCCTGGGGCAAGGCAGATGCTGATGTTGTGGGCTGGTGAATGTGTCCTGCCTAAGGGCACGGGGCAGCAATGAGCCAGCCCCAGCTGTGTGCTCAGATCGCGGGGGAAAGGGGCCGAGAGCCGTCCTTCCCTGTGCATGGATGTAGTAGGGGCTGCGTGGTCCAGTGCTGGACACTGCATTGAACGTGGCATATGTGCCTGGGCTTGGGAGGGATAATAAAGACAAAAATGAAATAAATAACATAAATCTAATAAAATAAAATAGAATCTAATAAAAAGAAAAGGAAAGGAAAGGAAAGGAAAGGAAAGGAAAGGAAAGGAAAGGAAAGGAAAGGAAAGGAAAGGAAAGGAAAGGAAAGGAAAGGAAAGGAAAGGAAAGGAAAGGAAAGGAAAGGAAAGGAAAGGAAAGGAAAGGAAAGAAAAGAAAAGAAAAGAAAAGAAAAGAAAAGAAAAGAAAAGAAAAGAAAAGAAAAGAAAAGAAAAGAAAAGAAAAGAAAAGAAAAGAAAAGAAAAGAAAAGAAAAGAAAAGAAAAGAAAAGAAAAGAAAGAAAAAATGAAATTAAATCAAATAAAACAGAAAATAAAATTAAATCCCCCTGCTCACAGACACATGCCCACACTCGTGGTTTCTCCCCATCAAGTCTTGGGGTGACACAACCCACAAGGCCTCCAACCAAACACCATCGGGGGGTCACCGCCCGCTGCCTCCCCGGACACCCTCACAGGTACCAGCGCTCCTGGGCACAAACCCCAGAGCCTCCCTCCCCTCTCCCCCGCCGCCATGCCACTGCCGGTGCCACCACACGCTGGGGCACGGGGACTGTTTCCTGGTGGTCGCTGTGGCGCAGCACCCCCGGGCAGGGGACAGGGGACGAGGGGGTCGGCGTGGGGCCACCTCTGGTTTCTCGGACTGAAAGTGCCCATCTGGGAGCTGGGCGAGGATGCTGGCAGAGGTTGTGTCTTGCCGCAGCCCTGAGCACGGAGATGCTGCAAGCCAGGCCCCATTGCGCTGCAAGATTTTGGTCGTTTAACCAAGTTTTTGAGAGATATTTTTATCTGCCTTCTGATTTCTGGGGAGATGTTGGGTGTGCGCTTCCTTGCTGCTCTGAGCGAACTGTATGGAGAGCTATAGCTATCTGTGCATATGGAAAGGTATAGATAGCTACAGCTATAGATATAAGTAGAGATGATATAGGTAGGGATGATCTAGATGGTCTAGATAAATGTAGATGTACGTGTAGGTATAGGCATTGATCATATAGATACAAATATACATTATATAAATAGTTGCAGATATAGAAGTAGATGTAGATGGTATGGATATGGATCTAGCTATAGCTATATAGACAGGTATATAGATAGAGCGTCACAGAAATTCATCTTTCAGACTAAAGGATTTAAGGACCAGAACTGCGGGTACCCGGGTAGCCCAACATTTAGAGCTGAATAACGGACTGAAAAAGCTTTTAGGCTCCATCCTATATATTCTTGGGCTTTCCTGGTGCAAACCTAATTAATCCACTTGGGTTTGATTTGGGTGGATTTGCTGGCTGTCCCTGAAAATGTGCCCAAGACCGTGCTGAGCAGTTACCGTGTCACTGCTGCTCTGAGCTGTCCCTTCTCCCAGGCATAGTCAGGGGTTCACATTTTTTTTTTCTGGGAAAAAAAAAATCATATCTGTAAGAATTTCCTACTTTAGTGGGAAATAAATCCAAGTGTTAATTAATTTGCCAGTGCTGCTGGGAGCTTGTAGACCCAAAGTACCATTTCTAAGCTGCTACAAATAGTGGGGTCCTTGGGGTTGCTCCTATAAATCATATTTTGGGTTTAACCCCAGCTGGCATCCACTTCCAGATAAAGACACACACACACACAAAAAAAAAGTTAATTCAGAGCTTTGCTGAGTAACGGTCTCATTTTTCAGGCTGTCAGCTCTTTTCTCTGAAATAGCTGTTCAGCCCCAAATCCACAAATCAAACTGCCAAAAGATCTTCCCAGAAATCCCCTTGGGATGGCCTGAGGGTGTCCAGCCCGTGTGTCATTTTTTATGAGCCTGATTAGGTGATTTTTAGCAAAAAGCTGTTTTGCCCAAGGACATTCTTCCATCTCTAGCCCTTTCTCATAGTCACCAGGTAAAGAGACACCTTTTTTGCCTGCAGTGAGTGGATGGCCCCGTTTCCCCTGTGTCCAGAGGCTAAAAAGGAGGTTTTTCAGCCTTTATGGTTAACAAAGCATCTGGCCCATCCTGGAGACCCCAAATGCTGTTGGCTCCTCCAGCCGCTTTGCAGGTCAGGAGGGACATGCCCATCTCCGCAGGGGCGTTGTGCTGCCAACCCCCCCCCCACTGGGTGTTTTTGGGGTGGCTGGTGGGGTTTGGCCGGGATGGAGGAGATGATGGTCGGCATCTCGGCTCCTTGCAGGCGGCCAGTGAGTGCGGGTCCGGCAGCTCGTCCTGCAGCCCTGAGTGGAGCAGCCAGCTGGAGTTTGGCACCAACCCTGCAGGTAAGGTCCTCCCCGCCTCACCCCGGTGTCCTGCAGCCTTGCCGGAGTGGGGGGGGCAGCAGTGGGGGACACCACAGTCCTGAGGCAGAGCATTGCTGAGCCAACCCTCCCCAGGCAGGAGATGCTCAGAGCGGAGGACAAAAGGAGCCTTGTCCTCTCCCCACCCTGCTGTTGCAGAGAGATGAGCTCCCCCCAGGCTCATAAATCCTCCAACACCTCCTTGGCTCAATGCTCAGCAGGTTCAGGCTTCTCCCACTGCCTGATTTCACCAAGACCCCTGCTCTTAGGAGCTGAGAAACTGGACTGCAGCAGCTCAGGGCCCCAACAGCTTGATCCCCATCAAGGGTTTGTCCATCGCCGTCCCTCAGCTTGGCTTTGCCCGCTGCGGTGCTGAGCATTGCTGAGCATCACTGAGCATTGCTGCCCCGCGTTCCCTTTCCCTGCCCACGACCTCTCTGCAGCTGCAGATTTTTTTTTTTTCCATTATTGCAGTTATCCGCCCCCCACCCAAATCCACCTGCTTTTTTCCCTAGATGGCAGAAACTTCAATCTCATTTTCCAGTGGGGAATAAAACCTAAAAAGTTTCCAAAAGTTTCACTCCTTGTCGCCCTCTCCAGGGGAAGATCTGGTTGCCCCCTGGGTGGGAGTTGGGAGCAGGTCCCCAGGTCACTCTGGCTGCGCAGGAGGTCACAGGGTCCCCCCTGCGCGGAGCCAGGAGCCATCCCCAGCACACGGTCCCTGTCCTCAGCAGAGTCACCATCACCTTGCTCTCCGCAGATCACCTCCTGGCTGATGACGCAGCGGAGGACCGCAACCTCCACTCGCTCTCCTCCATCGTGGAGAGCATCGCGGTGGAGGACGTGGCCGTGACGTTCCAGGAGGAGCGGGTTCAAAACTGAGCCGGCGCAAAACCCAGCGGCTCTTTGAGCTGGTAATGGTTGGGAATAAGATGCCGGAAGGGTCCAGCTGCTGGAAATTGTATTTACCCCTCCAGCATCGTGGACTGCACTGCTGAAACCACTCGCCTCCTTTCCTACTCCTTGCAAAATGCTCCTGCCTGCCCAGCTGAAAAAAAATAATGGCGAGAGGTGGGATTTCAGCAGCGCCACTGCCCCATGCTGGTGGCAGCCCCAGTTCCCGCAAGGGCGGCCGCCCAGCGTTGGGCTCAGCTTTGCTCCTCGTCCGGGGGCGATCGGTTTTTGGGGGCCAATGTGTGTGCTGGGTTCGCTTGCTGATTTTTTTTCTAAGATGCTCTTCGACCAATGTCTCTCTCTGGCTGGTGTCCTGCGGGTGCCGAGCCCCGCAGAGGCTGCCTGCACCGTCTTTTCTACTGAACGCTGTGTGGAGTTGCCTTTTTTTTTTTTTTTTAATTATTATTTTTGCTAATTTATTTGGATTTTTTTTTAAAATAAAGGCATTCTTGTTTGAACTGCTTGGGGCTTCCTTTACTGCTGTCTCCCTCTGTGCAGGTCTCCCCTAATTCCCAGGTTGGGGATTTCTCCATATCAGAAAATCCAGCTGGACCTCAGTGTGGTAACTCAGTGGTGGGAACTGGATGTCCCATGCTTAAATCAGCCCAGTAGAGACCAGTGATTACAATGGTTTGCAACTGGGGCTCAGCCCTGTACCCCAAAATCTCTTGGGGGAGCTAAAGATTAATTATGCTTTTTATCTGGGCTCTAGAAAGAAGGCTCAAACCAGCACTGTTTTAAAATCCTGTTTATTGGAACACACATACATCCTTTCCTGACCCGATCCAGGGTTTGGAGTCCATGCAGTACCAATAATATGACGAAAGAAATAGGGCATCGATATAAAGGGCTCACTGACTCTTCAAATTAAAAAAATATTTAATACTGTATTAGGCAAATAATACACCGAAAAGACATTGTGACTGTATAGCCTCTCAGATATTGCACTTCCAGACAGCACATGATAAGTATAAGGTCATTCCAGCCATCAATAAATATCACATCAGAAATAGGGGCCACACAAGGCAAACGTGGCGTGAGGAGACGAAGAGATCCTACCCTACGGGGAAGAAATGGGAAGAGTTAAGAGCCTCCTGGATTGATCCCTGCCAGTTAGCCTGGAGGCAGGAGGGGAGAGCATCTCCTCTGCACCCAGAGGGGAAGGGATGAGCACGTCCCGGGGCAGTGGGTGCCCCTGTTGTGTCTCCACAGGCACCCAAGGAGGGTCCCCTCTCCTGTGGGTGCTGGGTACCGTCCCGGCTGGCAGCGAGCCGTATGGGGCGGTTCCAGCCCTTCCCCACGCAGCCCTTCGTGGACCCGCCATGCAGGCGCAGCCTCCCCGCTATGTGGCATCTGGCAGCACCCCCAAAATGCAGCACCCTGACTGCCCACCCCTTGGCAGACAGCTGCCCTCCTCACCCCTATGATGGCCGGTCCTCACCCCATCCCATGCAGCGCCGACCCCAGCACTGGCCCCAGCCCACCCTGGGGGCAGCCCCTTGCCCGGCCACCCTGGCGTGAGGATTTTCACGAGCCTGAATCTTCCTTGGCTTCAAGTCCTGTGGGCAGCAGCATCCCTGATGCCCGGGGCTCGGGCGAGTCAGTGCAGCAGCCCATGGTGTATTGGCAACATGAACCAGGCAGGAGAAAGGTATCCAGATATTGCAGCCCACTTTTGGGGTGTCTCTGCCGCTCCACCGGATCGCACCACGCTTCTGCCTGCGATGGAGCGGGCACCCAGCGAGCACATCCGTTAGCCCGGCCAGCATGGGGAGAGGTGGGAGACGAGCCACAGGCGGGAGCCACAGGGAGCTGGGGGAAGCGGTGGGGTGCACAAGCAGAAGGGACAGCATCCTTTTCGGTCCACAGCAGTGAGACTGCAGTGTCTGTTGGTTTAGGCCGAGGAACAGGCGCAGGCTGGGCTCTTGTCCTGAAAGGCAGCCAGCACGTGGCCATACGGATAGTGGGGATGTGCTGAGAAATGAAGTGGGAAAGGCCCCGTGAGGATGGCGGCTCACCTCCACCTGTGCACCCACAGGCCAACAGACCCAGATGGAGTCAGTAATGAATCCTCCTGGCACAGGGAACCACACCCAGGGTACAGCAGCATCCCAGGAGCCTCTCTGAAGTGCTTGACTATCTTTCCCTCACCCCAGTGGGACCCCCCCATCTAGTCCTGGGGTCCCCAGTGGAGCTGTCTGTCCAGGGACTGGACAAACTGTACGTGGTTGGGATGCTGAGCATCCCTTCTGTGTCATCTCTGGGTCCTGTGAGCCTCAGGCAGCAGTGGGCTGTTCCTCCACCACTGAGGTCACCCATGGTCCTCCATGGCATGGTGAACCTTGGTGAAGGCAGACACCCTGCCTGGGTGATGCCAGGCAGAGGACGCTGGGCCTCGTGGTCTCCTCTTGGTCCCCATCCAGCTCCAAGGCCTCAGTCCTCCTCGCACTTACCCAGGGCCAGGCTGGTTCCCATCACGCTGACCCTCAGCAGGAGTACGTCCGGACCGTGGAGGTCTCCAGCCTTGGTGACCCAGAGGCACCAACTAGAAGGGAGTCAAAGAGCAGAGCATGCAATTAGTGACTGGTCCAATTAGCTCTCAGCTTCTCACCAAAACATTTATTAGGCAGCATCTGTGCACTGAAGCCACATGAAAATGAGGGTCAAAGGAAGAGACACGTTTGGCCAGCTTTGATGCTCCCAAGGCTCCAGGGTATTTGGAAAGCTGCTGCTCGCCAGCCCTGCTCTTGGGCAGCCAGCATCCTGCTACCTATGTCTGGGGAGCAGACGCAGGAGTTTTGTCCCAGGCTTTTGTCCTCAGCTGGGTAGGAACTGCAGCTTCCAGGGATGGGGTGGAAAAGGTTGAACAGAAGTTTGATCCAAACCGCTGGATAAAAAGCTGTGAAATTTGAGCAAATCTGGAGACAGGAGGAGAGCTGAGCCAGGAGCTTGGGCTGGAAGGTGAAAGCATAACTTTCTAATTCTCATTCACACATTCATTTCTGAGCTTGCTGAAGACAGCTCTGCACCACTGGGGATGTGGCAGGTGGCTTGGGACAGTGGGACCACGGTGCCTGGTCCCGAGACAAACCAGGGTGACCTAGCAGGAGCTTGTGCCTCCCTACAGCTTTGGAAGGGACCAAGATACCTTCTAGAAAGGAGTCATGTGGTGGTAGGGCAGAGCCTGGGCCGTGTGTGGTCAGCTAAAACACACGACAGTCAGCAGCATGGGCAGCAAGCGTGTCAAAGCAGGTCCTTGCCAGCCCTGGGAGAGCGGCGGCTCAGCAGCACTCGGACTGAATAGAGCTGGTTAATTCAGTCCCTTCGGGGATGGTTTCCAAAACGCACGATGGATAAGACTGGCCCAGACTGGGCTGCTGCTTCCTGACAGCCCCCAATGCTACCCCAAGAGGCCCTGACCTGGATGCCAAACTCAGGGGGGAGTGACAGATATTTCATGGCCCAATCGAGTCCTCTCTCTCATCCTGGTGGTTTGAAACAAAGAAATCACACACCAGACCAGAGTCTGAAACAACTGAAAAAACATTTACAGCAGACAACGGCTCACAGATCACATGGATTCAGCATCACAGGCAATCAGCAAGCCTCTCTCCCTCCCTGACTTGGCACATCATTCCCTGTATTCACCATGAGGTCTGACCGGGGGTGGGAGAGGACCCTGGGGAGAAGGGGGTGACCTACCTTCTGGGGGCATTTTCTTGGCAGGGGCGGATGGAGGGGGCAGGGGCACCAGGCTGGTGACGCGGAAGCCGGCGGGCAGCGTCTCGGCTGAGCCACTGAGCATGTTGATGCTGTGAACATCTCGTGGGCGGAAGCGCTTTCGCCAGGACGGGGTTCGACGGAAGGTCTTGTCATCACCCTGTGAGGGAAGAGCAGGTTATGGGTCTGCCCCTGTGAGATACCAGCACTGCTTCCACCTATCAAGGGTGTGCCTGTACATGGACACCAACTCAGACAGTGCAGAAGTGTGTGATCAAATTGAGCCAAGGACACAGGAGACCTCTCTGGGATCCCATGACATAGGCTTTATCCTTTCCAGCTTGCCTATCTCTTTTCTCCAGCCTGCCTGAAAAGATGCCTTGGAGACACCAACACACAAGCCCCAGTGAAGACCCCAAGGGATGCATCTAACCTTGGCCAGATAATGGGATTTGGAAGTGCCTGCTCCTCTCCACGCTCTGCTGTCATATTGCATGGAGGAAAGCTACACATAGGTGAGATCTAGATAAATTCCCACCTTCAGTGACCCAGTGTGAATAGTTTTCTGGCTGCTTAACAGGGCATCTCTAACCCAGCAGCTTTACCCGCCGCAGATGTGTCATGCCCAATATTAAAGCAGCTGGGAAGGAAAGCCAGGTGAGCCTACTTGAAATTCAGCCCACTGAGCACGAGGCTAGAAATGATGCACATGACTCTTCCTCACCTGCCTCCACAGCCTGGCAGCACGTTCCTCGGGGATTTGTCTAATAGTTTTAGCTTATTCCACTGATACTGCTCATGCGACTGCTCTAGAAAGTCTGTAACGCACTATTTGACACCCCTGAACAAGGAGGGAGAGAGCAGAGGTCCTGCCTCTCCTGTTTCTTGTACAAGAACGGGCACTCAGCATGATCTGGACATGGGAGAGGTTTGGTACTCACATCGTCCAGCCTCCGATCTGTGCCCAAGGCGAGCAGGTTGTTGAACTCCCTCTCCAGCACTTGTCGAGCCTGAAATTAATAAAAAATTAGTATGCCCTGTCGATGGAAACAGTTTCCAGAACAAACTTCCATCCCAGTAAAGCCTGAGAATGACAGAGATAAAGCCCATGAGCCATTTGAAAGGCAGAATTGAATTGGCACTGGTGGAGTCACACCACAGCCGTGTCCCACGCTGGCCACCCTCCTCCAAAAATCCCCCAAGGATGCTGCTCTCACCTGCGTGTTCTGTGTGGGGATTTGCAACACGAGCGCCAGACTGTTGTGGTCGAAGTTTTCATCGAGGGCCAGGAGCGCCCCGTGCACCCCACTCTCAACGAGGTTGTTTGCATACTCGCGAAGCCCGATGGACTGGATCCAGTGAATGACCTGGTCATTGGTCCACACCAACACGTCTGCAAAAGAGCAAGGGCATGTGTCAGGGCCAGCTCAGACCACGCTCTTAGTTGTGTGTGGACCTGACGACGTCCTGAAGCCCTTTCACACCTCCCCAGACTGATCCTGCGACTCTCCTTCCCGAGCCAACAGCAATACCGGGTGCTCAAGAGCCAGGAACAGCTCGCTGCAATTTACTGAACTAAATGCTGAAACAACAGGCAGAAAACAACTGTGAAAATTAATCCTAAAAACCCACGGCTGCTGGTGTAATTAGGGGCATTATCAATAATGGGATGTAATCTAAGCAGCAGCCAGATGCGCAGGGAATCTCAGGACAGCCAACGAGGAAGCGGAGGCTGAGCAAGCTGGGGGGTTGTCCTGAGCATCTGAAATGGGCAGGGGAAGATGATCTGATGCTCAGACTGGATCTTTTCTTTCTTGACATCCTTCCTCCCTCCTCATGCCTGACTGGGGTAAAGCTGCATAAAGGCACTTGGAGCAATCTGTTGGGGAAATACTGCAGGGAAGTCCCCCCTGGAGAACAGCCCTGTGGGCATGGTTGCTCAGAAATAACGATCTTCCCACGGCAAATGCTGTGATAAAAATAAGGGGTAGGAGAGAGACCATCACTGGGCATCTCTTGGGAGGTTTCTCATCTCCTTTTCCAGTATTCGGCTGCTGACCTTTGATTTCGTGTTGGGTCTCTTCTCGCCTCCTCTCGAGCTCTTTGCGGTCGTAGTTGAGCCTCTTCAGGCACATGATGCCGTACTGCAGGCTGGTGCTGCAAGGACACGAGATGTCACCCAACCCTTAGGAGGGTTCAGCATCGCGGAGCAGGCGGCTTGTAGGGACCTGTGGAGGGACCCACTTCCCTGCTTGCTCTCCATGTGCCCGAAGGATGTTTTGGCTCAGGGCTGGGTCAGAACAGACTCAGCCCAAAGGGAAGATCTCAGCTGGAAAATGAGGAATGTCCCTTGCTTCCATGTTAATTCCCCGCTCCATCAGTTTTACCCTGCTCTACCTGCCTGAGAGCACATGGATCCAAATAACGATACTCTGTACTTGGCTGGAGAGGGAAGGGAGAACCAGCCCATGGGGGCTGCTCCAGGCTGAAGGGTTCATCCCCAGAGCAGGGAGGGCCCTGACAGGCCCACAGACACGGCCCTGTGGGTTGGAGTAGATGGTGGTACCCCATGACAGGGCTGGATACTGTGTTTGACGATCGTGGTTGGGATGGCATAAGCCTTCTCCAAGCTGGGCTGCTGGCAGATGACTGCTCTGCTTACCAGTGGGGTACCAGGTGGGACAAGCCTTTATTTTTGCCCATGGTTTGCTCCACAGCCAGGAAAAGGCTTGGTTCTCTGCAATTTTGCTGCAAGGAGTGTGGTGAAGGAGAAAGTTTGCTCCTATGAGCTGCCCCAGACCAAGCAGTTGAGTTTAGTCTAGAAGAGCCATCCTCCAGCACCAGGGATGGCCAAGACAGGAGAGAATCCCTCAGACTGCCCCATCCTCTGCTCCATGTGCAGACATTGCACCCCAGGGACCTCCCAAAGGAGAGGACTCACCGGTGGAAGCTGTCCACCATCTTCAAGTGCACTCTGAGATCTTTCTTGGTGAGATGGTCCAGCATCCGTGCATCAACAAGACACTCCATGAAGTAGCTGCGATACTGTGGGAGACCCAAGCTGGGCAGCCACTCGTTCCCAATCCACTCATGGTTCATGTCCCCATAGGCCAGTGTCTGCAGAGAAGCAAACAGAGAAGCTAGGAAGAAACCAGGGCTGATGGAGCTGCCAGGAGACTCCCAGGAGACCAGTGACAGTTCAGTGCTGCAGCCTGGGGGTCACTGTCCTGAGGACCAAACCTAGGTCAGAGGAGTTTAATTGTAGTTTGTACTGAAGGAGCCGCAGGGAACAGTCCTGTTGGCCATGGTCTGTGTCCTACTGATGTCCCTCAAGGAGACAAGGCAGTAGCCAAAAGACAAGCATAAGGGACAGCTGGACTTTATGACCAGCTTCTTCTGGAAAAAGCACATTCATATAAGTTGAAACAACTGAAAATAGGTTTCAGTGCATTCCCAACTGATTTTTAAGAAGCTTAGAAATCACCAAAAGATCTAATTTATGACTTCAAAATGAAAAAAAAGGTCAGTTTTGGGCAGAAAAACATCCACTCACTTTCACTGCAAGCTGATTCTGGGTCCAAAAATGAAATAAAATCCACCAGAAGAGAAGTAAAACATTTGAGAGTGACAAAACCAGAAGAGATGGATCCAAGCAGGACTCTTTCCTCCCACCTTTTCAATTCATAAAATGGTCTATATCCTGATCTCAGGGCTAAAAAAACAGTGGAAACTAAATATCTGTGCAGCTAGAAACCTGCCTCCCATGCAGGGCAGCTGGTCACTCTTAAGTGGGGGTTTTTAACACAGGATCTGTAACTTACAGAGGAGGTCCCAGAAAAAGCACTCTGCCTGAAGCACAGAAAGACACTGCTTGATGCAAGGTCCCAGGAGGACCACCCCATACTTGGAAGATGGCTCAGAGGAGCAACCACAGGGTGCAGGTTCAGACTCCAACAAGGACTTGGCGAATACTGATGCCCCAAGCTCATGTCCCGGGTGGCCCGTGATGTCCAGCAATCCCTCCCATAACCACCCCATGTACCGCCCACGGAAAAGGGTGACACAGGGACCTCACCTGTGCCCAGCTGCCTTCCTCTGTGTCCTAAGCGTGACACATGCAGCATGTCAATAGAAAGGACAGGTAAAGTCAGTACCCGGCGGCTCTGCACGGTGAAAGCATGTGCCACACACGCTGCATGGCATGACCCAGAGGGGATGGGGATTGGGCTCGGGAAGTTCGGCCTTGTCAACAGGGTGCTGGGGACTCCCTGACCCTGCTGGGCCCAGGTTTCACCCCATCTCTCAGACAAGTAGGGAGGATACAGGATGAGGCTTTTCACATGGGCCTTGGGCTGGAGATGGCACAGACACTGTATCAAAGACAGATGGATGCAGAGAGAAACCTAAGCCTCAGCTCATGGGTCACAACCCCCAGAGGGGCTGCCCAACCCAACTTGCTGATTTTGTAGCTATTTCCTCCCTTGTCAACCTGTGCTGGTTTTGCTCAGCCTCACAAAACCTGCCAAGGGAAAGGGTCATGTCCTGCCATAACTGTGAGCTCTCCTTCCCCAAAAGGCACCTGCCAGTTACAGGTCTGTGGTACTCAACCAGCAGACAAAAGCATCAATAAAATATCTAATTCACACAACAAATCCAAAATGCCCCTGCTCTGAGACATGGACATGGGGTTGTTGTAAGTTGCAGAGAGGGGAGAATGGCTACATCTCTCCAAAGAAGCCAGAGCTTTTGGGAGCACAGCCACATCCCTGCGAGGGACCCCATGCTATCAGCCAGTGGTAGGGACAGACACTGGGGACAATATTTGGGTGTGCTAAGGTCAATGGGAGATGACATTGACTTCTCTGGGTGCAGAATGACCAATGTGGGCCTCAATCTCATGCATTTATCTTGAGATCACTCTTGGTTTTGTCTTTCATTTCTTTCCTCTAGCTCACAACTGACAAGCTACTCTAGAAACCCAGCAAAACCCACAGGGGCTTGACAAAGGAAAATGCATCTGATGGTTTTTAAGCCAGTTTTAGAAATTATTGGGATATTAAAGGTTGAAAGATGGTTTCTAAACAGGTGCATGGTGCTGGCCAAGAGCTGACACATGAGACGCAGCAAAGATCCCCTTCCCTCGCGGGGTTTAGCGCGTTAATGCATGCCCGGAGCTCAGCTTGGTAACCGATACGCTGTGCAGCAGCAGTGGGGCCGGTCAGCCTCACCGTCTTGGTGGAAGTCGCCATGTTCTCCATCTCCTCGTGGGTCACCCAGACGTTTCCAGAGGACTGCAGGGAAAAGCGCAGAGTGGTCAGGGTAAACCAGCATGGAGCCATGGCCTCAGTTCACAGCCGTGCCTGATAGAGAATCAGGCCAGCATTGCGCTTGGAGCTGTACCGGGGAGACCCTGCAGTGTCCTTGCAGCTCAGGCTGGTGGCACCCCACTGCACATGGGGACCCTTGGGCTGCCTGTGCAGCCACGGAGAGCGCAGCAAGGACCACTGGCCCTTTGGCTGCCTTTTGGTGTTATGCTCATGGAGCCTACAGGCTTCTCTCTGACAGCTGTGACCTCAGCCATGGCCATCCAAGGCTTGGGGCCCTTCTGCTGGCTGCATCTCTACAGATGTGTCTTGGCATTACCGGGGCACCATTAACCCCTCAAGGGGTTCAGGGACCAGCACAAGACACGATCCCTCCATCTGCTCCATGTCCTATCCAGGGCAAGGCCGGGATCTGCAGTTGCTCTGTCTTGCCCCAGGAATTTCACACGGTCCCAAGGTATTGAAATGATTGAGAAAACGGCTGTGTATAACCGAGTTGGCCCTGTAAATCACACATGTGCTGTTTGGATGGGATTTTATCCTCTCCACGGCACAGTCCCTGAGCTTTGCTCTTTGCAGGCTGCTCAGCAGGGTCAGCCTCTTGCTGACAACCTCTGAGTGTGAGGACAAGAGAATTTGCTGGTGCCTCAAGCAAGGAAAGTGCTTCACGCTTGATGGCCATAAGTGATCTTTGTGCCTGAGGACAAGTGTCTGGTGGTTTGACTGGTCCATGAGGGAACGTCATCCCCTCCACAGCTGCACTTGCCTGTAACACTGGGACTCCCTGGTGACGGTGGACCACTGTGGTCCCAAGGAGCCAGGGAAAGGAGGGAAACAAGCGTGTTGTCCTGTGCCATGGTCTGTGGTCTGTCTGGGGGAAGAGCAGGTCTGTAGCATGGAGCACTTACCGTCCGTGAGGTGGGTGGTGCCGAGGGGCTTGTGAGTGAGACCATCTCCTGGATGGCCAGACGCAGCTTCAGGCGATGCAACGCGTTGCTGATGCCAATCTCCCTCTGGATCTCAGTGTCGGACAGGGCTGACATGATGGCTCCGCTCTTCACGTTGGCTCGGCAAGCAGCAACGTACCAGGCGGGCATCCCCACCCAGAGCTGCCAAAACAGGGCAAAGCCAGTGACTGCCTGGTTGACCTACCCTAACTTCCTCTGTCAGGATCAAGGCTGTCCTGTTTGAAGCTCAGTATCAAAGCTGGATACCCACATGGGGTCCATTTCTTTGTAGCTTGCACAGATGGCCTGAAGCAGCCCAGCATCCCTCTATCTGATGGACACAGCACAGGGAAAGAGCACTCACTGAGCCTTTCAACTAAAAGCTCTACTCAAACCACAACTCTACAGAATATGTGAGGGATCTGGGGATTTGCTGGGCTCCCCCACGTTTTGCAACCACCAACCGTGTGCATGGACCAAGCATGGTGGGACTGCGCAGGGCTGTACCGCTACCGGGGGAGCACACTACAGACCGGCAGTGACTGCAAAGCCGTTGGTGCATGGGGCTGATGCATGGGCACACTCTGCCTCACCTCCAGCCAGGAGACAACAGTGGGGCCATCCCAGTGAGCAAAGGGCAATCCTTTCCTCCGAGCTTCTTCCAGGAGTTCATGCCTGGAGGGGACAGAAGCAGAAGAGTGGTTTATTGGCAGCTTGTGGGGAAGGGAGCAGCTCTTGACCATGGGCAGTAAGAACCAGCTGGCAGCAAAGCAATAAAGGAGTTAAAAGGGCTCAGGAGAGGGTGGAGATGAGAAGCCTTTCCAGAAATTCCCAGTCCCACGCCATGGCTTCTCAGCCATCAGGCAGGACATTTTCTTACTGGGGCAGGGAAGGAGGTTCACTCACTTCTTCCGCAGGCGCCGATCCTTCTCGGCCTGAGCACCCAGCTTGCCAAGTCCCAGAGGGTCCTGCATGCCCACGTCCATGTCGGTCAGCAGCACTGTTGGGCAAGTAAGACATCCTCAGGTCAGCGTGACATCCCCAGGGTCAGCATGACATCCCCCAGGGCCAGTGTGGGCACTGTCACAGTCCCCATGCCAGGGAGTTGGGGGTGCACAACTGCAGCACAGGAGGTGAGAGTCTCCATTTCCAACCCACCCCCACAACCCCTCTGCATCCCTGGAAAGACCAGGGGGATCCCCACCTGCCATCCCTCCCATTTCAAGATGCTCAACATCAAAGCAGTGAAGGATTTAGGAGTGGAAAAGCAGCTCCTACCACAGAGCTCTGCAAAATCAGGGTCCCATGGGGAGGGAAGCAGATTTGGGGATACTAAAGATACATTGATGGGAGGTCACTATCCTCACTGCAGCTCTTGCAGAGTATTAAGAGTGATACCATGCTCAGGCCAGAAAGGGCCACGGGGCAGAAAGCACCAGGACCCAACTGCCCTGAAGCTGCAGGGAACCCAGAGCCAGTGGCCCCAACATCCCCCAAACCAGCAGGGGTGGCCCTGCTCCTCCCCCTGTCACCCCAACAGCACCCCAAAGCCAGACAGTGCCAGGAGGCGTGCAGAGAGCCTGGCCTGAGGACACCCGCCCGGCACGCACAGGAATAGGGCTGCTCACGGACCCTGCCCCGTGGCCCCTTCTCTGCTCAGCTGAATCAAGCGACCCTTCTCTTTTTTCCCGAACAAGCGCCCGATGGAGGATTTGATCCCCTTCCTCTTGGAGCCCTTGTGCAGGGAGTCCTGGCTGCTGTTGCTGCTGGGGTTGCTGGCCTGCTCCTCCAGCGAGCTGGGGATGGAGGAGGGAGAGGAACAGCAAAGCCTTCAGGTTATTCCCGAGCAGCGCACAAGCCATGGCAAACCCCAGACCATCCCACAATCCCACGCTTGCCCCATGTAAATCCTCAAACCAACAGAGCAGGCACTGGTGTGAGATCCAAAGGGTGCTCCACATACCTCTTCCCATCCTCCTGACTTAGTGCGGGGTGGCCCAGCTTCTCCAGCCGCAATGTCCTGGGTGAGGATGGGGGGGATGTTTCGCATTTGATGGTGGTTTTATCCTCTCGGCTTTCATCCCGAGCTGCAGGTGACTGAACAAGCAGAGAAGCCATGAGGCTGGGTGGCCAAAGCCCAGCTCCATCGTTGCCCTGCTGCCTGCCTCTCTCTTGCTCCATGGAGGCATGGCCAAAAGAGCCACCAGGGCCCTGAGGCTTTGCCACGCTCCAGGACTGACCTGAACTAGAGCTCTGGCAATGGCTCGAGATGCCCAAGCAGATGGGGAGGATGTGGCCATATGGCCAAGATCCTGGGACTAGGGAGGAGGGAGGATGCAGCCCCATGGTCCATGTCAGGGTGTGGGGACAGAAGCTGCTGGCCCTCAGCAGAGGGCTCTGAGGAGCACTGATGGGAATGTCCCAAAGACACCCTGTCGCCAGAGGGGACACACAACGTTTGAGGACCCAGAGGCTTTCTGAACTTCCCCATGTCCTGCCAGACCCCCCAGGCTGCCAGCCAGCACATCTCCAAGCACCTTACGGGATCCCCATGATCCTCCTGCTGAATCCCTGGGGTCCCCAGCTCCATCCCGCGCCTGCTGCACCCTGACCTGGTGTGGACAAAGCCAGGAGCAGGCTGGAAAATGGGCTTGGACAAAAACCAACGGGATGGGAGCCACTCACTAGCAGTTTCCTCCGGTGCTTCCTCAAGTCGCTGGGCTGATTGCAAGGGGGAAAGCGAGAGAGACACAGAAAGGGGGGCAGTTAATGGAGAACCCCCCCGCAGAGCAGTCCCGGGGCCAGGCGTGCCAGGCTGGGAGACAGCAAACGTGGGCACCCCTGTTCCACATCACCCTCCCGCACACCCGTGCGGATGCTGGGGCACCGCTCCCACCCTAGGCAGCCACACGCACACCCTGTCCAGCCCCCCCGTCCGCCCTGCGTGCCTCCTCACCAACGTCATGATCCCCATACGGTCGAGGTCCTGAGCGGCGCTGCGGGAGGAGAGCTTAGGGGTGGAGCGGCCACTGAGCGGTGGGGATGAGCTGGCCAGGGACAGGGCCGTCAGCGAGGTGGGGATGGAAGCCCTTTTGCAGAGCTGGGTGAGGTTGAGGCCCTCCATGCTGCCACTCGTGACACGGGTCTCCAGCTCCTCTGCACGGAGCTCCGTGGACTCCTTCTCCTCTTGGATCATCCTGGGGGAGCAGCGGGGCTCAGGTCTCCTGGCTCCCCACCTTTTTGGGAAGTTGACTCACACCTCCCTGCCATAGGATCTCCCTACCCTGGGGAAATGCACCTTGGGTGTTGTGACTCAAGCCCCCGATCTCCAGGAATGGCAGCAAGATCCATCAGGATCCAGATAAACCAGAGCTGAGACACACCATGATTTCTTTTAATATTCATGGGGAACTTTTTTTAAAAATAATGATCCTTTCTGTGAGACAGCACTGATGCAGCGGAGGGACAGGGAGACACGTGCAGGAAGGACCAAGCCCTGTGGCTGGATGTCCTGGAGCCATTTCCCTGGCTGAAACAGGACCAAGACCTCAGTTTTAGGGCATCAGAGCCTCCTTCCACTGCCTGGCAGTTTGTTGCCCCCCCCGAGCTATATCAGAGCAAGGCAGTGGTGGGTTTTGGCCATGGTCACTACCTGATCTCCTCGTTAATGGCATCCAGCTGCTCCTGGAGCATCATGGCCAACGTCTGGGCATCCGAGTGCCCACCAGGGGAGAGCACGTCCATGGAGCTGAAGAGTGTCTCGCGGTCATCCTCATCCACATCCGAGATCTCGGGGTCGCTGTCGAAGGCATGAGGCCCCGTGGCCAGAACACTGCCTGCCTGGGCCTGCTCCCAGTCCTGGGGGAACAAGGTCCACTGGTCCTACACGGCACCCCCATGTTTCCAAAAGCCAAACTGGAGACTTCCATGCAACAGTCACACCTCAGCACAACTCCAAAGGGAAACACTTCCTACTGTGTTAACCCCATCCATGTACCAGGTAAAGGAAATTGCCCCATGTCCCCAGATCATATGAGACCAGCATGCAAGGCAGGAGGAGTCCCCAACCCCAACTCTGCCCCCATGCTGGCATGAAGATGAATTACCTTGGCTGGCTCCTCTCGCCGGGCGGCAAATCGGCCTTTCTGTGCCCGAGGCAGTCCCGGGGCTGTCCCAAAGGGCTCAGCGGGGGCATGGACCACAGCGCTAAGTGGGAAGCGCAGGTCCGTGGCGCTGCCCATATGGGACCTGGGGAGAAAGAGCCCTGTTGCAGACATTGCTCCATGCAAGGATGCCCTCATCCCCAGACTGCTCCCCTTGCAGTCCAGGCTTGCTCAGGACAGAGGAAGAGGACAAGGACACTCTGGGATGCCCACCCCAGTGATGCTTGCCTGCTCTGCATGAAACGATGCAGAACCAGATTCTGGAAAAAGGTGCCCCATCTGCCCCCACTGGCCCTGGAGATGTGCTCACAGACCGTAGGAAGCTCAGCCTTGGGCCTACCCTCCTGCCACCTCCTCCTTCGCTGCAGTACCCACCGGGGCATCCACCCAGTTCTGGCCAAAACCACGCTGTGCAGTGGGTCTGCCGCAAAGCCGTGGGCTGAACAGTCCCCTCCTGTCCTCCTCTCTTGAGAACAGCTTGCACCTCCCAACTTGTACAGCACGTCTTGTGCCTGTCTTCCCCATTCCCATGGTACAGAACAAGGGCCAGCCAGGGAGATTTTCTCCTTTCTTTTTATGTTTTCTTCAACGTTTTTATGAAAAAAAAACCCTGTTGAATAAAATCCCATTTGAAACAGATCTTCCAGATGCAGGGACGTGAGCATTGTCTGAGATGTCCCAGCAGAAACCAGCTGGGACTTCTTCATCCTCCTCCTCCATACTCAGGTTAGTGCTTGGGAGTAGGTCCCCATGCCAGGTGGAGCAATGGCTGCTGTTGGACATGAGGCCACTTTTTGCCACTTGTGGTACTCACTGAATATCTCCACATTGCCTGGTTGCTCCTCCTCACCCTGAAGACCCAGCCACACAGCTGAGCAAAGCGCCTTCCCGGAGCATGGGGTCATTACTCCCTATATCCATTTCCAGAGGAAGCATGAGGGTTTTTTTAATTTGAGATGACAAAAGCAGTTGTCTAAGGCAGATCAGTGTTTTTTCCACCATGGTGGGTCTGGGTTGCAGTACAGATGCAGATCTGGGCTCCCCAACCCAGCATTCTACCAAACCCAGACGAAACCGCTAACACGAGCAGCTTGGCTTGGCGTCAGCTTGGTGTTTGCAGACGAAGGCGCAGACCAAGTTTCTAGGGAATTTAAGCTGTGGAGCCGCTGACAAGCTGCTCCAGAGCTAAAAACAGATAAAGGTGCCTTAGACAAAAGCTGACATTTCAGCTGAGGGATTATTCTAGCCTCTGTAACTCTTTCTGATGATTTTTCTCCCAAGAAATTAAAAAAAGAATAAATCACCCATCTTGTTCTTATTCAAAGAGGTCCCACACATGCTCCAGACACTCCTCTGGCTCTCAGCTATCGTTCACCCTCACAAGCTCTTCCCCATTCTCCCCATTTCTTCTCTCCATGACAGATACAGGGCCTCCAGGCCTTCTCTCAGCCACAGCTGCTGACAGATTTGAAGCTGGTTACACCAGCTCCTTTCCATCTTTTCCAGCCTTCCTGAGAGGTGAATTTTCCCACTGGTGGTCGCTCTCATTGTTCTCTCGCTGACTCAAGCCCACATCAAAAGTGCTCAGGAGAGGATGTGGTCTCCCAGGTGGCCACAGCAATGCAGTGGGGTGCGTGTCATGCTGGCACCCTCCTTTTCTACCCCCCTGGTTTCTTGCAGCAGTGCTGGGTACCCCGGTCAGTGCTGAAGGGTGAGACCTCTCCTCCTGGTGCTCTGGGCTGGGACCTTCCTATCTCCCAGCTGACTTTAAATGAAAGGGTGTGAGAGGACCATTACAGAGAGGAAGGGAAAAAAATGGGGTGGTCACTCTCCTTTGCCTGCAGCACCTCAAAAGAGGTTCCTCTTTCTTCACTGGCCCACCCCCAGAATACCACAGCGGGGAAAGGCATTCGGTGAACATCCAGCTTTCATAGAAAATTAAATCCTAAGCCCTTTATGTTGAAAAAGAAATGATGCCCAGCAGTTTTTCACCCTTAGAAGACCAAATTTTTGGCCATTCAGTTGGGCTGGGCCATTCTCAATGGTCTGTGTCTCATCCCAGGACAGATCTGCATCGGGGACGGTACATCTGGAGCCAACGCTGCTGGCTTCAGCTTCGTGAAACCAGAAATACCTGAAGCCAACAGCACTTGGGGCCCTAAAAGCAAAAGACCCCCAAAGCCGTGGGTGTGGGATGGAAGTGGGGCACGCACAGGCTGGCAGGGTTTTGGCAGGCAGCCCTTACCTTGTGTGCACGCTCTCCACGAACGTCCCACTTCTGGTCTTGAGCTGATCGACCTCCAGCCTCAGTTTGTCGATCTCGTCAGACAACCGTCGCTGTTCGAGGAGACAAAAGACAGGCAGAGGTTGGTTTTACTCTGAAAAACAGCCAGGTTTGGGGCAATCCACATCCTTAGCTATTTCCAGGTTTATATTCCCTTTAAAAATCCCTGTCCAAGGTTCAAAGCACTTTTGACACATTGGTAAAGAAACAGCTCATGCAGGCAACAGTGAATGACGATGCTGGGGCGATGCTGCAAGGGGAGTGATCACAGGCCAGACAGACAGACACACGTGTGCTTGAAGCGATGCTGGTTTGAGAGACAAAGGAAAATCGGTCCCACTAGGGTGCTCTGGTTTTGCTCCAGACCACACAGACACATTTGCCTTGGCAAAGGGCTGGCAGCGAGCGACCCACTAGCCAAATTTGATGCTGGCCCCGTCCCTCCCGCTGCCAGCCCCGTCCTCATCAGGAACCTGCACCTGCACTAAGTGCTGTCCTGCGGGAGATGTGAGGTGGGAGGCTGTGGGCAGGCAGGGAGGGAGGGGAGATGGGATCCTTCAGGCACAGCAGGATCCAGTCCCACGGGCAAACAGGCTGAACCAAGGTGGGTAACATGCAGGCAGCATCATGCAAGACTTTGAGCTCTGCTCCGAGCTGAGCAGCCATGGCCGGGGAGCACGAGCAGTGCCCACACATCCTCACTGTGGGCAGGGAGTATCTGGGAGAGAAAGGCCCTGGGCAAGGGGGAAAGCAACCCCCTGATCCTCCCAACCATGCATGAGACATGGGGCACATCTCAAAAGCTCCCTTTGCTTCAAAAAGCTGCAACCCTCAAGCTTTCCAGCACAGGCCAATGTGGACTCATGTTGCAGACCCTACTTAGATGCTTTAGCTGAGAGCAGGGGAGGCACGAAGACCTATGGGGCCTTCTGCAAGCTGGGCATGGAGCAGATCTTCCCACCAATTTGAGTGAGAGGGTTGAGAAAGCCTTGGGGGCGAAGGGGACATGGCTGTCTGAGCAGCACTGTCCCTCACAGCCAGGCTGCACCAAAGAGCACTGGGGTAAACCCTCCTCTAGACACGTGGGCGAAGCCACCCCGGCCTCGCTGCTGTCCTCGGCAGGGGGTCAGGGATGGATGAGCATGATAGAAATATGGAGACGGGACAGAACGTGCCTGTTAGGGAACCGAACCGGGGGTCTCCGGGGAGGTGGGTGGCAGCTTCCATCCAGCCACTGCGTGGGTTAGTTTGTGGCCTCCTGCTGCTGGGCGCTTTGGGATCCCAGCTCCTCCGAAACTAGGGTATTTTAGGAGGCGCCACTGCCACTAGCCGGGGATTAGAAGCGAGGAAGCGCAGTCACTAGAGCAGGCTCCCTGCAGCGGCATTTACCTTGTCGTGCTGGTGTTCCTCTATCTGCTTTTGGGTATTTTCCAGCTCTTGTAACAATGTGTTCTTTGAAAAACGAAACAAAAGAAAGGGGAACAAAAACAGGAAAGAAAAAGAGAGACCGTTTAGAAAACGGCCATGTGGCCTCCCGGGGATGGCCAGTGTGGAATCGATGCGTGGATGGTGTGACGGATGCCTGGCAGGAGGGACTGCAATGGCTCCCTGATCTGTCCCTCACCTAGCTGCCCATGAACTAGTCTCCTCTGCAAACCTCCCACTCCTCAAGCAGGGCTGCCACAGCCCAACTCCTGCCCCACACCAGGGCCAGGGCATGGTCATGGAGAGCAAACAGCAATTAGAGATTTGATGGGCAGGGCTTGAAGATTAGGAAATATGTCTGAGAGATCAACTCCTCAAGCACCTGGATAAAGGGCAAAAATTCCCTACATCTAAGGTAGGGAGTAAGCAGGGGGAAAAGAACATGTTTGCAGCTGCCTGACCTACTGGTCTTTTTTGGGATGTGCTGGCAGCCAAACAGCATCATTTTTGCCCACAGAAGACCTGGAGGAACTCTCTTGGGTGAGCCAGTGCCAGCAGCAGGCTGGGGAGCAGACTATGCCCCTTCTCAAGGCACCACTGCTCTGACCCCTGTTCCTTCCTGGGGTGGGAATTTGGACTCAGCCCTATGTGTTGGGTCCTGCTTTTTATCCAGAGCCACTGAGCTGCTGAACGACTGGACACGCTGACACAGTTGGGTCTGGTCGGGGACGGGAGGTGCAGAGCAACAGGGAGACAGACCTGGATCTGGAGGGATCAGCTGAGGGATGCAATCCCTCTGTGCTCTGACTTGCCAAGGGGAGGCTGGTCCCTGCAGGAACCCAAATAGAGGTGAATTATCAAGGGCTGACCTCCTATTGGCGTTGTGAGGTTAATCCTCACTCTGAGACACCTGCTTTCCCAACTAATTGCATTCACGCTGGGGCAGCAGCAACTCCAGCTGGCTCCTCAAAGGAAAGCCCAGTTCCCCAGGGGGAGTGTGGTGGGATCTGGGAGGCTGCTCACAGACTCTGCCCTGGCTTGGAGAAGGCAGATCAGTCTGGGCTTGGGAGACAGGAGGGTTTCAAGGCAGCATGTGGAGGGGATGGGGAGGTGGAAGAGGATGAACGCTGAATTTTCTCCTGCAAAATGCACTAGGGTTTTGCTCCGACAGCCAGGCGCAGGCTGCAGTTGAGGCTGTGCCGGAGGAGACACAGGGAAGTGAGGGAACAGAGAAGGACAAATCCTACTGCTGTTGGAGGTGAAAGGCAGTGGGGAGTGGGTCTTGCTGAGCAAGGGCCAGCCAGAGGCGAGGGTGTGATGCAGAGCACGCTTCCCTGTGCTCCCACCAACCCCGGTGCCCGGCTGGCGTCCTGCATGTGATCATTTCTCCATCCCTGCACAGGTATTTCCAACCCGCTGTGCTGTGGCTGGCCAGGGCTCTGTGCTGGAGGGGCTGCGGACCCCTCCACCCCCCAACCAGCCCCCCAGAAGACCCCCTGCCCCCCAGCCACTACCTTCTCCTCCAAGGCCGCCATCCTCTCCTTGAGGTGCAGCTGCAGTCGCTCATTGGACTCGCTCAGCAGACGGTCCACAGTGTCCGAGAGACGCTTGTTGTGCTCCTCGTTCATCTTCTCCCGCTGGCGGGCCTGCAATGGCAAAGAGTGACCAGCCACATCAGACCATCAGCTCCTCCTGCCATGAGGGGCTCAGTGCCCTCCTGCCATCCCATGCTTCCTGGTGGTGTCAGAGCTGATCTACCAGGCCCAGCTTTTGTGGACAAATGCAGCCCTTCCAGCACAGATTGGATCCTCCACTGGGGCTCTGCTGGTCTCTGCCATTTCCCAGCCAAGGATGAACAGGAGAGAGGACAGGATCCCAAGAGATCCTGCCAGCCTGACCCTCAAGAAAAAGTTTGACCTGTGCACCTGCCAGGTACAGCCACAATGGGGGCACAGCCCAGACCCCAATGTGTGCTGATCCTCTGGATTTGCAAAGGTCTCTCCAAGTCTCTGCCCTAGCCCAAAACAACCCTGGGTTTCTCCAGGGGCACACACTCCACCTGGGCAACCCAGGAAAGGGGCATCACAGCCTCCTGTGTGGACAGCCCAGCCACGGGCTAAGGAGCATGGCAGGGATTGTGCAGCCCATGACACATCAGCTCGGCCTCTCTGGCTTTCTGAGGGGCAGCACCCTTTGCTCCCAGTGCCCATCCATCTTGCCCTGCTGCTGATCCAGGCTTGGGGGAAGAGCTGCTCCTGCATTTGGGATCCCCGCTGCTCCAGGAGGTGATGCTGGGAGAGCAGTGGATGTGGCCAGCTAACAGCAAGAGTTGGATGCCTGGGAGAGGGGGAAACCACAGCAGAGAGTGTCATAGCTCTTGTGTGGCTCTAGTTTAAGAGATCCTGGATGGGGATGAGGCTCCTCTCCCCATTCTGCTTCAGAGACACCAGCAAGACAGACCTTTGTGGCATGCCCGGGTACCCAGCCACCAAGGCAACCTGGAGGCAAGGACCCACAAGGACTCTCCGGTCCAGGCTGAGTAGCACTTACCCTGGCCAGCTCCTGGTTCTTCTCCTCTAGCTGACTCTCTAGCTGCCGGAGGTGCTCCTCGATGCTCCCGTGCCTCTCTTCTGCCTGGGAAAAGCAGAGCAGCCCTCTCGGATGACGCTCCCCAAAACCACGTGGGCCCTCTTGCATCCCTCCCTCCATCCCTGCACCCACATCCTTCCCTGGGATGTGATGTTCTCTCCCACTGCCTGCACCCCTGCCACGGTTCACGGTGTGCTGTGAGCCCAGGACAGCCCTGCTAGCAACGTGATGGGAGATGGAAGTGCTCTGTGAGCAACTAGGCACCCGTTCCAGCACCTGGGAAGGGCAGGACTGGCCATATTCACACTTCCCTCCAGGCCTGCACTCTCCCAGATCCAGCCTGGGTCCTTCCTCTTCCTCCTCATCCCAGAGTGGTCCCAGCACAAGCCAAAGGCCATCCACACCGACAGGACCATCTCTGCCTTGCAGAAAGGAGCTGAGGGAAGGGAGCAAACCCCACGCATTCAGGACTTGTCGAGAGCTTTAAAAACAGTGCATTGTCCCTGCAGCCATGGGGGAGGCAGAGGATAGCAAAACTCAGAGGCTGGGAATGAGAGCAGGTGCCTTGGGCCTGCCAGGGGTTCCATCGCTGCAGGGGGTGGTCAGACCTGCCTCTTCCTCTGGTTCTTGCAGTCCCTTCTGGCTCTGGTCCCTGATCACCCATCACACTTGCCTTGGTGAGTGCAGCAATGCGCTGGGCCAGCTCCGCTTCCACCTCAGGCAGCGTCTCCGCCTTCCGCATCGTCTGCTGCAGCTTCTGCTCCGCCAGCTCCAGCAGCTCCTGCAGGTGCCGGGCTTTCTCCTCGCACTGCGGGACAGGGCAGGATGGGTGCCCAGCACCAAGGCTTGCCCGCTTGTCCCATCCCCAGTACCCACTTCTCCCTCCCAAGTCCCTGGGGTGGTGGTGGGAGTCTTTGGGTCCAGTTTTGGTACCTGGCGGTGCAGGGACTCCTTGTTGGCCAACTCGCTTTCCAACTTGTCATTGAGGTCATGGATGGAGGTGGCTTCTCGCTGGGCTGCCAGGTAGCGTTTCTCCAGTGTGGTGATCCTCTCCTCCATGTCCTCTTTCTGAGCCAGGGCCTGGGGAAGTGATGGGGCTATCACATCTTGATCTGTGACCACCAATTTGGGAATAACTGGGCCACCCAGCTCCTGTGAGCCTGGGACACCCCAAGTCCAAGCATGCAATGAGAACCCTGCTTCACATGGGGATGAGGGACAGCAGAGTGGGAGAGTGATATAGAGAGTCAAGCAATCACAGAAGAACCTTCTAGCATGGACACAGCTCATTGCCCCAGGTCTGCAGCACACCTGGATATCTCAGTGTCTGCTTATAACCTCAGGGAAGTCCTGCTGGGGGAACAATCTCCCAAAGGCAGTGGCCTCTTTTGGGGAACACAGGTCTTTACCCTGCATACAACAGGAGCTACAATCCCTTCCCAACCCAGAACAGAAGCTGCTGTGAATGTCTCTGCAACTGCAACAGGCTTGGCAGTGCAGGAGGGCAGCATCTAACCTCTCGGAGGTCCCTCTGGTACTTGCTGCTCATCTCCTCCGATTTGATCAGATCCTTTCTGGCGGTGCCCAGATCCTCCTCCAGCTCGGTGACGCTGGCAGCCAACGCAGAGATGCGCTCCTTGGCCTGGACCACTTCGAAATTCTGCTTCTCCAGGAGCTCCTGCAGCTCCACCACCCGCCCTGCCTCATCGTCCGGGTGGACGGAGCCATTGGAGAGCCGCTGCAAGGCAGCAGAGAGGGAGGCAGATGCTGGGCTGCCCCAAAGCATGGGCTGGCATTGCCTGCAGCTACGCAATGGGGGAACATGGCCCTGCAGGGACCCAGTGAGGTGGTGGGGAGTGGGGACGTGGGGCTCTGGGACCCTCTGTCAACAGTCTCCGCTAGCCAGGGATGTGGCTTCTCACAGGCACGATGGAATATGGATGGCTGAGGGCTTCCCAGAGCATCTCTGGAAATCAGAGCCCCTAGGAGCATCTGAGCGTGAGCACAAATTCCCCTCCTCTCAGAAATGGCCTGTATCCACGAGGAAGGGCATTTCCCAGCGGGCTGGACCCAGGGGAGAGGGAAAAAAGTTTTCACCACCCTGAAGCCAGCAACAAGGGGGTTGGAGAAACGATAGCCTCAGTGAGCATGTTCAGAGCAGGGGTTTCTGGGGCTCTCACCTTCCAGGGAAGCTTCTGTGCTGGCTCCTTGGGCTCCCTCTCATCCCGCTCACCCGCCGGGGCCTCCCGCGTGGTGCCTTGCTGCAGAGCCGCCACCTGCATGACAACAGGGCTTAATTAATGAGAAGAAGCAGATGAAACCAGCTGGTCTGGCCACAGGTGAGGCCAGCCGTGGTGCACACAGGTCTGCAACCACCGTCATATTCAGCTATTGCCTATGGCTGGGGAGGAACTGGAGGGGTAGGGTGAAGAAAAGAGGGAAGGCAGAGGTGCTGTGAAGGCTCAGCACTGATGAAGGATAAAGCCTGTCCATCTTGCATGGACAAAATGGTGTTTGCTACAGGCCTGCAAGGAACCTGACCCCAGCAGTAAGGTTGTCCTGGTGAGCCCTCAGGACCTGAGCCCTGCATCCCAGGACTCACTCCCAACTCATTTCTCTAGTTTACAGCCAGACAGACTCCAAAGTCAGTGCAGACGTAGCCAGTAGGAACAGGGGATAAACACTGACATATCTCACCCTGCTCTGCTGGGGGAGGATGGGGAAAGGTCCCTGCAAGGTGAGCAAAGGCCAGGCAATTCCTCCCTGCTGAGTCTGGGGAAGTACTATGAGAGACATCCTGGGAACTGGAAAAGGAGCAAAATTTGGCCAGGCAGAGGCTATACGGATGGCTCTTTCCTTTGGCAGTAGCGGCTAGGCACAAACTTCAGGAAGGAAAACAGGGTTAATATCTCTCCGAGATGAAAAGGGCTAGATATTGGGGACAGTGAAGTTCCCATGCCAGGGCCCCAGCAAGGAAGGAGATGGGGGATGCAAGATGAGGTGCTTGGAGCAGTGAGGTTTGGGTCTTTGCTGAGGCAGGGAAAATCGCAAGTCACTCTCAGCCCCCTGAAATGATTCAAGTCCAGGTTGCTTTTGTCAGTGAAATAAACACCAAACAGCAAAAAGACACAACCTTGCCTGAGAGACAAAAGTTTTCAGAATATTTACAAGATTTCCTTAATTACAGGCAATTCTTCATGTAAACAGCAATTTTAGAATAAAAGCCTTACATTAAAAATACCAAAACACCATTTCTCTGATCTGCATGACCATTTGAGGGTGGTATTCCAGCAAATTCAACACAAATTCACAAATGTAACACAGAGCAGTCCCAGCCCAGCAGGCACCCCAGCAAGAGCCCAGGGGAGGCTCCCCAAATACCTCTTACCTGCCGATGGGCATCCACAAGCTGCTCCTCCAAGGTTGCCACTCGCTCTAAGGCTGCTCGCAAGCGTTCCCTGACCTGCAGTCATGTAAGACAACAGGAAAGACCATTATTCATCCGTGATGGTGGTGCCCAGGATCTAGGCAACCTCCCGCCCCTTTCTTTCAGGCTGATAGCCAGGCTCTGGTGGATTAATATCCAGGGCACAGCCTCAGGGATGCTCCAGCCCATTGCCTGGGAGAGCGAAAGCATGTTGGAGAGGAACAGCCTGGGCCAAGCTCACTCTTGGAGACCTATGGCCAGGACAGCTTGAAGACATCTTTTAGCAGAGGAAGGAGATGCTTGAGGCAAATGAATCAGGAGGAACAAGAGTTGTAATGCAAAGACTGAACCAGGGTGCTAAATGCCAGCACTCACCACCACCACGTGAGTGACCTGGGGAAGCAAGTTCCCCATCCTAGACAGCCTCAAACCCAAAGCATTCATGCAGCAGCCCCACCACCTCCTAAAATGAGGGTGCTGTAGCTTTTGGATATCCAAGACCTTCCTCCTGAGGGACCTCATGTCACCACCCAGCTTAACAACAAGGGAGGGAGAGGGTTGGGAGGTTAGCTCTGAGCAGGGGACGTTCACGGAGCGAGCTGGGAGAGGTCCCAGCAGCCTGTCTCACCTTTTCATCTAGCGCCTTGTGATGCTCAAAGAGTGACTTGAGCGCCTTGAGCACCTCGACCTCACTGGAAACCCCGGACGGCGACTGGGCCTGACGCTTGACCACGGTCATCCTCAGGGACCGCTCATGCCTTGACACCAGGCACTCCAGGTGCTCCAGCAAGAGCTGCAAGAGGGCAAGCGTGAGGCTCTCACCACCCCGGGGGCTGTCAATGCCGATATCGGCCCAGCAGCCTGCGGTGTCCCACATTTCTGAGGACTGAAAGCCAGACAGCAGGTTTTATATGCTTACCCGGGTGTTATTGCGCTCGGCTTTCAGCTCTGAGATCTCCTCTTCTCTCTCCAGGAGCTGCTCCCGGCACGCACTGAGCTCCCGTGTCAGCGTTGCAAACTCCTGTAGAAATCAGGGCACGGCCATGAGCAGGGAGAGCAGTATGGAGATGGGCCCAGCATCACGGCCCCACTCCTGGGACCTCCAGTGCAGAGCACTTCCCATTCGAACCCAACCAGTGAGAGACGGTGACACCAAGGGGAACACTGAGAAATCAGTGGAGAACCACAGCCAGGCTGGGAGGTGATCTGTTCCTGGCTTCCTTAAGTGCTTTGGACAAGGGAGAACACAGCATGCCAAAATTTATCCAACTGGTTTGCTGTCCAGAGACACAAGAAACTGCTCTACAGCTCCAGAGGCACTCGATGGCATTTAAAGCAACCCAGTCAAGGCCACTAATATGTTCTCATCCCCACTGTGCCCTTGATGCCACCCAGCAGAGCACCCACCCTGGAGCATCCCATCAGGCTAAAACTCACCACAAAGCCGCAGCCGGCCAGGATGGGTCCCCTGGCCCCAAGCCAGTCTCCACCACGGCCTCAGGACCTGGCATCACCCAAAATCTCCTTCCAAAGAAAAGAGCAAGATCTGCCCCAGCCCAGTGGGGCCCCATCGGGCTTCTTACGGCACAACCCCAAGCCCCGAATCCCAGCTGAGAGAGATGGGGCACAGCAGGAGATGTGGCAGATGCCACCAGTTCTCGCTCCAGCCACCGCTCCCTCCAGGGAGGTGACAGCCAGCAGAGAAGAAGAGCCGTGCACAGAGCGATGCCAAAGTAGAGCTGCAAAGTCAGCACATCCTTTGGAAACAGAACAATCGCACTTGTGACTGTGTCCGAGGCGAAAGGAAACTCGCTCTGAAGTTCCTAGGATGCAGGAGAGTTCATTTTCCCTTAAAAAATGAAAACCAAGCACCTGGGTTAGCCCAGGCACACTCTTCCATTGCTCCCAGTTGCTCTTTCAGTCTCCAAGCAGTGCCAGGACTAAGCGACATTTTGCAGCTGGGATTTTTTTGGGTGAAAAATGCAAATGCTGAAATGCTTCATGAATTTACACCAGTTTCACAGTGTTGTTGAGAAGAACTTAAAAAGGAAAAGGGTTTTAGAAGAAGCTGAGAAGGATTTGATTGAGCATTAACAAACCAAATTTCGACTGGGGGCTGAGAGCCGTTTTACAGCATGAAATTCTCTTTCACTTTAATTTTCAAGTTAAACAAATAAAACCCCTTCAAACTGAAGCAAAACATTGAGGCTTAGGTTGAATCAAATGCTCTGCTCAGCTCAAAGTGAAACCTTTTGCAACAGCTCACATCCCTCCAAGAAATCAAGAGCTTTTTAATCTCTGTTTGTCCCAGCTAGATTTTCCCTCTCCCTTTCCTCCCCAAACTGCTCGCACTGGTGTGGCTCTCAGCCTGGGGTTGGTGGGGATGGTGGTGTCACTGGTGATGCTGAGACCCCACAGTGGGACAGGACCCAAACATGCCACAATGTGGAGGAAGGGAAAGAGCAACCACAGCGGCCGAAGTCAGTCATTGTCCCTATAAATAGCTGCTTTTCTGCCCATCACCACGCCTCAGGGCTGCTGCCATCAGACATCCTTACTCCAGCATCACCCCAGGGCCTGAGTCCTTCGGCTCCTTTCCAGACCCACTCCTGTCCCATCGCTTGCCCAGGGACCACTTCAGGCTTGGGGTCATCCCTGTCCCCAACAGTTTTCTCCCCAATCAGTCACAGCACCCCAAACCTCCATCACCACCCTCTGCCATGCCCAGGCACCATCCCATGTTTGCTCTCAGACCATCTCACAGACCCCCAAAGCACGGTGAACCCCACTGCTGAGCCAGTCCCCCCAGGAGACCGCTGTGCCAGCCAAGCCTTTGCCGGAGCCGTGCTCTCCCAGCCAGTGGGGATTATGGCTCGGCACAGCCCAGTGGCACATGCATGTGCGTGCGCACCGCTGGGTTATGCAAGCGCTGCGCGCAAGAGCGAGCAGCTCGTGAGCATCCCTGCGGATTATATCAGGGCTGGGAACGCCAGTGAGCAGAAAGGGTGTGAGAGTGGCAGCGAGAGGTGCCAGATTTGGTGCCTGTGCACCACTGGATGCTTCAGATTTAGAGATATGTCACTCCCCCAGTCCCTCAATACACCAAGAGACAGGCAGAAAGGCTTAAGGAGCTCAGCAAAAGCATCCTTGCAGCCGTGATGGCCCCAGGAACGTCTTTCAGCAGCCCAAGATATAGCGGCAGGTGACACATTGGCAGTGGACTCTCTCCCAGCACCAGGGCAGGGACACTGTGAATCCAAAGCTCACCAGATCTGCAAAGGGTGGAAACCTCTTGCTCTGCCCCATGGCTGGCAGGGGAAACCAGGGCTGCGGACATGGATGGATGCTCTCCCCACTGGGGTGAACAGGACTACGTGCAGCGTGGGATGGATGGGATAAGGCATCGGAGGCAGCAAGGGAAGAGGAATGCCACGCTGGGGACAGTGATTGCCAGTGCTCAGCCCTCCTCACCCCCCGTTGCTTGCATAGCCCGCACGGGCTGGCCAAGCTGTACAGATTGCGCCAGCAATCAGGCTTTCATCCCGAAAGGCAAGGAGATTAAAAGAGAGAGAAAATCCGCTGGAGAGAGGCAGGCAGCCCCCACCCCAGTCAGCCCGATGCAATTCACGGTTAGCGGGTCAAAGCGTGGTAGTAGCTCCCCTTCTGGGCGCAGCACAAAGCTCCTGCCCAAGCCTATCCCATCGGGGTGCTCCTCTCTGAGCCCTCCACCCTGCCAGGAATGGCTGGCTCGATCCTGTGCTGTGTGCCCCAGCAAGGCTGTCAGGCCTGGAGCATCCCAGGGCAAATAAAAGAGACCATGATAACTGTCCTTGCTTGGGGAAAGTTTGCAAAAAGGAGCATTTACCACCAAAAATAGCAACACCCCTGCAGGGGGATGGGACAGCTGTAAGGGCTAGCTGAGTACACAGGACAGGGGGCACTTGCAAGCCTGATTTTATTGCCTCGGGAATAAAAAAAAATAGGAATAAATCACTTCAGCACCCTCCTGTAGTTACATCCATCAGCCCCGGCTATGCCAGACGTCTGCCCTAGCATTGTCACTTTGCTTCTGGGCCACTGCCGGGCACCAGATGAGTTTGGGAACCATGAGGACAAGCTGTCCCCAGCTCCTGGCTGCAGTGTCACACCGTGGAGTGCAGCTTTCACCCCCATCCGCAGATATGCCATTGCCCTAACTCCCAGCAAAGTGGCAAAAAAGGGGATCTGGGTGATTTTCCTCTGTCCTGGCCATGGCCAGGAGTATTCCAGAAGATGCAGAGGTACCTGTCCCTGGCTCTGATAAGCTCTCAAACTAAGCAGGGACACTGATAAATGGATTAGAAAGTGAAGGAGAGGTGCCTGATCTTTGATCAAAGGACAGATGATAAGACACAGCCCTGGGAGTCCTCGGGAGCCCTGTGGGAAGCCCAGCAGCCCAGGAAGTGGCTAATTTGGGTTCAAACCAAACCACCCAAAGCATGACTGGCTGGGCTCAGCCCCAAGCCCTGGGGCAGGAGGGACAGGGTGGACGGATACTATTTTCACCATCGGAGCAGAGAGGGAGACCCGCAGCACCACACAAGGTATTGAAACAGGGCGCTGTGGCTGAGGGCTCAGATCTTTGGTCAGCACCAGGCATGTTCAGGGTTTGGGGTCTTCCCCCTTAGCTGCATCAACAGGGAAGAGCTGGAGGGAGGCCAGAAACCAGCTACACGGAGACGACTGGGAAAGCAAGGAGAGGTTTAGGAAGCTCAGAGAGAGAAGGCTTGTAGCATGAAAAAGCCCTCAGCCCAGAACCGTCTTCTGCCTTTCCCTGTGCTGCCTGCAGCACAGACAAGGATGCAGTGAGATTGCACCAAAGCAAGCAAAATTCCCCTGTTTGCAGCAGGAGCGTGGCTGCTGCTCCAATGCACCCAAGCCTTGGTAACAAACTGGCTCCAGCTGTGGGATTAATGGCATTTTAAAGCCCCTAATTGGAGTGATTGCTCCTGACGGGCCAGGCGTGCGATGGAGGGTGCTGTGGGAAGGACGCCCACGCTGGGAAATCAGCACTGCTGACTCAGCATGCGAAGGATGGAGCCCCATCTGTCTGTCTGTCCATGCTGGGAGTTGGCAGAGTCATCACCCCGGTTTCTCCTTGCTGTCCCAGGAGCAGTGAAGAATTACAAGAAAGCTCTAAGTCACAGTCAAGGGGATAAACACAACCGCAGCAGTGTGTAGCATGGGATTACAGAGACTAAATCTTGCTGGGTAAACCCAGGGCTTTGACCATCACCCACCCTCCGCACCAGGCAGTGCAGTGGCACATTCTGGATCTCTTGGCTACAGCACTGTGACTCTGCGGGGACCATCCATGGGGAATTGGTGTCCTCCCTTCTCAACATGCAGTCACAATGTGTATTTCCACCCAGGATTGCTCAGGGAGCAGCACTGTGCAGCTGAGCAAGTAGGAATCCAGCACCTCGGTGCCCTGGTCTTGTGGGAGCAAAACCAGCTCCTATGGTTTAACACTGAGCCGCCAGATCCCTCCATCCTTCCCCAAAATCTTGAGGCACTTCAAAGGTCTTACCCAGTGGGTAAGAAGTTTCTATTTTCATGCTGCTTTTTGCAAGTGTTATCTCTAGATATATTTTTAAGTTAAATGGGAGGAATCTGGGGTAATTGTTTGATGCCAGGACCCCCTCCAGCTCCTGGGGGACCTCCAGGGAGCTCAAGGAGTCTTAGGGAGTCTGCCCACCCCAAAAAGCCCAGTTCTCAGCTCCCCAGGCAGCCCTAAGAGGCAGCAAAGGCACAGCAGAGCAGGGCCCAGAAGGAAGAACTGCAGGAGGTTTTGGCAGCCATCAGTAGCCCTCAGCACAGCAGTCCCTGTGAAATCTGGGAGCCTGTTTTCCCCCTGACACAGCTGGGGACAGGGACTCCTGTCAAACTCCCAAGCCCTGTCAGGACAGAGGAGTGTCATCCCACACAGGGCCCTGCACCAGAACACATCCGGATACACCTGGAGCCCCACTTGTTGCATCCTTGCGTGGTACCTACACCCAGAGAGCAGAGGAGAAACCGAGCTGAGTGGCCAGGCAGGAGGGAGCTGGCAACCACAGCAGAGCCCCGGGGGGCTGCTGAGAGCACTCAGACCCCAGACCCCTTGGTCCTCGGCCACATGTCCCCTGCACAAGCGGGGAGGGCAGAGGGATTGGAGCCGAGAGCTTTCAGTCTGATTAAGTAGCGTTCAGCGCTCCCACATGAATAAATAAATCATGTAGGAAGCATTAAGACAGCTTAGTCTCCCCAGGAAATCGTCCTGGAATTCTGCCTTTTAGGGGCTGAGGGATATCCCCATGGATTAGTGGGGGGACAGCTTGGCCATGTGGCAACAAAACCCCACATGGGCAAGGGGGAATGGGAGCTACAGGGAGCATCCCTGCAAGCCCTTTTCCATAGACAAGCACATCCCCTGCCTGCCCCATGCATGGGTTTGCACCAGACACGCATTCCCTGCCTGCCCCATTGACAGCTCTGCCAGCACTCTGGATCCGGTGCCAACACGGCGGCAGCATCCAGCTGCCACAGCACCCTGAAAGGATGCAGAGTGCCACGTCCCCCTGCCACCATCCACCCCAACCTCCCCAGGCAGCACGTCCTCCTCACAGCCAGAGCGTGGCTCTTTTGTGACACTGAGGAAGGGCTGTTAGTCTCATGGGTGGCCAGCCACAAGCCTGGGTGCCTAACCCTGCCCCATAAAACAGGGTTTATTCAAGCAATCCAGCTTGAATCCTGCCCCAGGGGCATCTGACACATTGCAGTAAGCTCCTGGGCAAAAGGGCTCACAAAGAAGGAGGAAGAGGATGGGACAGACCCCTGGAATGCCCCCACGCAGTGCCCTGGGGAAGAGACCCGTCGCGTCCTGCTTACCTGGTACATGCACATGCTGGGATTAATCCCATTGGGCAGGTGAGCGCCTTTGGGTTTGCTCCCCACGTTCATGCTGAGCCCTCAACTCCCACGAGGGCAGCCAGTGCAGCCCCAAGGGTGAGCAGCACAGTGGGCACTGGGGGCCATTGTGCCCGGGCGCAGAGCCCCCCTGCCCACGTAGGGACAGGCAGAGAAACGGGAGGCAGCGGGAGCTCAGGGAAATTCCCCATCTGCCACCCGTCCTAATTACATCCCTCACCACGGTGCAGGGAGCCGGAGGCAGCCCCGGCTGGAGCAGGGCACCCAGCGAGCTCGTGGGTGCAGCACTGCCACCGAGTCCCTTTGCACTGACCCAGTTTGCTCCGTCTGCATGCTGCCCGTGCCGAGGCACCGACGACTTTTTATTGGAGCAGGAGTGGAGACTAAATCCGTGCGGTCCCTTAATCCGAGGCGGCTGTGGCGGGGCGGGCAGTGTGGGCTCAGGGTGACCTGGCTTGCTCTCTTTGGTGTGCACTGGCAGGGGATCCAGGAGGAGAGGGGACGTGAGCCCCTGACACATGGGACATGGTGGTGGCCCTGACTGCACACAACACTTGGGTACATCTCAGCACATCTTAGGACAGTGAGCAACTCATCAGTGGGGACCCCCAGAGCTCCTGGGGAAGCACTGTTGGGTTTTTTGCTTTCAGCAACCTAGGTAGAGCCAGGACCAGCCCAGCTCTGTGCATGGAGGGATGGGCTGCTTTCCTCCCGAGCTGCTTTCCCCCATCCAGAGCGGAGGAGGGATGCCGAGAGTTGGCCAGCCACCAGCCCAAGCTCTGTCCTGGCTTGTATCACCAGTTTTGATCCATTAGTCATTTCCCATCTCCCTAGGGTGCTCCAAACCCCAGCATTCAAGCAAGGAGGATCTGAGGTCTCCAGCACCAGCACAGTCAGAATGGATATAAATGGTTGAAGCCTCCTGCTTCCCCTGGCTGTGGGGCTCCTCCCCATATCACATCCGCAATGGAGCTGTGAAAAAGCCTCCCAATTCCTGCTTCCCCCAAGTCTGGGCCTTGGGACACTGTGTGCCACCCCACAAGACCCTGCGGGGAAGGTGGGCAACTTGGATCCACCCTGCACAGCCTTGCGACGCTGATCCACCTCATCCTCTTCTGACCTGAGCATCTTTGTGGAGGCCAAGCTCAAGTCCAGGTCTCTGGAGTACCTGGAGTGGGTCCTGCAGGTGGAGGAGCAGAGCAACACCAGAAACCCCAGTTGACCCACGGCAAGCCCTGATTTCCTCCTGCCCTGTGCTGCTCACTGAGCACAGACGTCTGGCAGCCTCCTTGCCCACTGCCCATCTGCTCCAGTGCAGGGAACAAATGAGCACATTGCAATGTCCCAATCCCCACTTTGCACCCAGCTCTGACTTCAGTGTCCCCTCTCAGGACCAAGTTCAAGACAAAGAAAGTCCTATCATCCCACCGGGCAAGGGGGCTGATGGAAAGGAGCCATGCTGGTGCGGGAAGGGGCAGGGAGTGGGGCCTTCCCTCCACCAGTGGGATGTAATGTGATTAATGTTCCCATTTGGGAACGCTGGAAATGCCAGTGTGGGATCATGAAACCAAGGACTTCCTGACATCTCAAGGAGCTGGCTGGAGGCAGCGAGCCAGATTTGCTACCTGAAATGTGCCGTCTGCTCCCCAGGCACTGTTCCCTAACGGGCTGTCCCCAAAGGCCCAGCACAGGCTCCGTGTCTGCCTTGCTGTCACCCTGGGGTGTCCTCGAGAAGGTTTTGCCCCTCCTCCATACTCATTCCCCTGTGCAACAGGAGGGATTGCAGTCCCACACCTCCCCGCATGAACTCACAGACCAACAAGGGGTACAGAGGAGAAGGGGAGATGTCCAAGCTGGCTGTGGCTCAGCCTGGGAGAACCTACAGGGTTTACTATTGGCATGACGTGCAACACACCTGGCAGCATCACCACTATCACACCAGGTCAATCTTCCTAAAGGCATGAGCTAAAAAACACATCCAAGCGGCCAGTCGCCCTTATATGCCTCAATATAGGCTCCTGCTCATCCCAGGGCCAGATCCTTACCTGTGGGAGTGCCGAGTTGAGTTGCCTCTGGAGCTGGTCACGCTCCCGTAGGGTCTCCTGCAAGCGGCTCTGGGTGACAGAGAGCGTCTCGCGGGTCTCCCGCAGGTTGTCCAGCAGCTTGTCCCTCTCATCCAACATGTTCACCATCAGCTGCTCGAAGTCGGCATCTGCCTCGGAGCCCTGTGGGGGACCCAGAGGGTCCCCCTCGCTGATGGTGGGCATCACCTCGCACATCATGGCGGAGTGTGACAGGTGGGCGGGGGTCCTGAAGGTGCCTGGTGGGGCAGGTGGTGGGTGCTGCTGAGCCGCAGGGCCCCAATCACATCACTATGGGCTCCTGCGGGTCGGGGGAGCCAGCACTGTTGGGGGCAATGGGGTGGTGAAGGTGGAGGGGATCCCCCATCCCTTCTTGGGTGCTAAGCAGAAGCTGGCATCACTCCAGCAGGGGTGGAAGGACGTCCTTGGCACCAACAAGGCCCTCACAGTCTTCAATCTCCCTGCTCGGCTGCTTGTCACTGCCAGAGTCCCTTGTGTCACCTCTCTGATGCCTTTCGGAGAGGCTGCAGCATCAGTCAGCCGTAGGGGTGTTCAGAAGGGGACAAAGCGACCCTTGAGGACTCATCCCAATGGGGAGCCCAAGCTGGCAGCAGCACAGGGAGGGTCCAGGGGATATTTGGGCTGCCCAGGCATGCTGAGGAAGAGTCTGGTGATGGTGGGCTGTTCTTCCCAAGGCTGGATCAGATGGTCACTGCTGATGAGGGAACGTGTCTCTGTTTGGCATCACAGCTCTTCAAACACGCAGTGGTGACCTACAGGAGAGGGGACAGAGATCAGATCCCTCCTGCTGCCCTCAAAATGCACAGGGCACCTGCCCAGCACCTTTTGCCCCCATCAAAGCCTGGAGGGCTGCAACAGGCAGGCTCAGCACCCACAGGAATGGTCTGTGTCAGGTTGCACCATGCTGCACCCATGTGGTCACTACGCTGCCTCCAGGGTACCAAGCTGCAGGGAACAGCATCCCTGGGACCCAAAATCCTGCAAACATCTTTGGCATTCACATATCCTGGGCCAGGATCCCGACCCCTTCGCAGAGCACCTGGCTGCTGAGGGACCCCGTGGCCCAAGCGTCCTCCAGATGCAGAAACTCTTTTTGCAGAAAATCAGACTCAAACCTGAGTTTGGCCCAAACCTTTCATGAAGTCACAGCAACAAATGAGTTGAATGATCAGATTAATGTTCACCCCTTGTCTCCCTGAGGCACAAACGGGGACAGATGCAGTGGGACCAGCCGATGACTGAACTTCAGCGCATCCTCCGTTGGTCAGACCTTTACCCAGGGGATGGAGGCAGCAGCATCCCTGAATTACTGCTCAAGCACAAGCACTGTTCCCCGGCCAGTGCCAGGGATGAGAGGCTGGAGGGGAGAGGCAGAGCTGCCAGTTTGAGCGGCAGCCTGTATTTAGACTGGACTAAAGTGTGGCTGGACCTGGGGACTCGGCCTGGGGGTGATGCTGGTATGTGCAGCCTCACCTCCCCTTCTGCAGCCCAAAACTGTCGCAAGCGAGGTGCCAGATGGGGATTTCTACTGACACAGCCCTTTGGGTGAGCTTCAGCCCACTACAGCTAGACAAGGGTCCCCAGCAGCGAGGGTTGGTGTGCTGCTGTCACCCCAGCCACCCTGGGGACCTGCCCACCCCTTATCACCATCTTTTATGGTCCAACCAAGGGCAGGACTTGAGCCAAGCAGCAAAACATGATGTGGCAAGCTTGGGGCGAGGGCCGCTGGTCTAATGCTGGTTAGGGGTAGTCCCCCCTAAGTTATTAAATCTTTACAACAGATATAATGCTCAAGGATAAGTCTGAATATCCTATATATCACTCCCCTTTCAAACTAACATACGCACATGGACAAAAAGGACCTGCATGCAGTCACGGGCCAGATCAGCCCGTTCTGGCCCTTTGGACTGGAATAAAAGCTCGTGTCTCAAACAGCTCGGCAGCACAGCGGGGAACTTCTCCTCCGTTCAAAGGCAGCGTGCGTAAGGAGATGCTTTTGTGCACACCCAGACGCGCAGACACACGCTGCCAGGGCCAGGGCAACCGTAGCTCTGTTCTTGGGATGACATTGGCTCATCAGCTGATGGGAAGTTTGACATAAAAAACTCTCTAAAAATAGAGAAGCTCTGGCAAAAGCAGCAGCCCCTCAAAGTGCATCCAGCACGTTATACTGAAAGCCGGCTCCCACACGCTGGGAACGTGGGACAGGCTTTTCCCACAGGTGGCTGTCCGACCTCCTCCCCCTTTACAGATTTAAGTCATGTTCCTCAAGTGGGACAAAACCCATCATGGGCACGTAACGCTGTCCTGAACCTTTGAGGCTTGTTCACGCTCCTTCCTGGCTGTTGGGACATGGATGACCGGGATAACTGTGCACTGAGGACATCCCATCCCGCAGCATCCCTGCAAAATGGAAGCTGGTGGAGGAAAAGACATAAAGTGAGGGACCATTCCAGTCCCCTTCTCTCCTTGGGTTGAGTGGGACGTGAGCCTTGTCCCCATAATTAAGCTGGTAAAATGTTTTCCAGTCCTCTTTCCCCTAATTAGCAGCCCCAGTGGTACCCCCACATGAGCACAGCCATGCCACCAGCCTTCCTGGAGGGCAGATGCCCCAGGCTCTAGGGAGACTCGGGGCCAAGAATAGCAGAAATCAGCCTTACCCCAGGGCTAAGCTCTATTAATTTGGGTGCAAAACCCAAATGAGGTGACTTTCATGTATCATTTCGCTGCTGTACCTCTGCTTGTGGGATGAGTGTGGAGAAAGCATGTCCACACTGTGGAAAGCCAGATGGCCTCCCAAGCGTGACATGAATGGCAAAATCAGCCACGTGGCTGCGTCCCCACCTCAGCTGCTGACGAGGAATTGAATGAATTAGCAGGTGAATTAAGAGATATCAATCAAGGCACGGAGGGAAGAGCCCTGCAGGCTCTCAAGGAGGGGAAATGCTGCAGGGAATGGCCAAGACATAAATCTGACAGGAGCAATGATGGGATGGAAATTTAACCCAGCTGCAAAGGAGAGACTCACTTACCACAAGGACACTCTGAAGACGCCAGTCCCAGCGGGGCCATGGCAGCTCCCTGTACCCTGTGGAGGTAATCCAAGGGGCTGGCCCCACATGGTGCAGGAGGATGCACAGATTTACCCCACGCATCACCCAAGGGATGATTTTTTTTGCTTCCCCCACAGTTGAGCAGGTTTGGGTAAGCCCATGTGCTACTTTGCTTCCCTGCAACCTGCTCCTATACATAGTTATATTCTGTTATATCTGCTGTTCTTGTGAAGGGAGACAGGGGGTGATAAGTGAGCCCGATTCCTCAGCCTGGAGAGGGTGATAACAGGATCACAGGTACCTTGCACAGCACTGATGCTGGTCCAGGACATCCCACCCCAGGATGGACTCATCCCATCTCACTGGTCCCCAAAAGCGTCTGTGCTCTGTCCTCCTGAGCATGCTCAGCAAAGACGTGATACAGCACAAAACTGTTCACCCAGGACAAGGCAACGCTTAGTGACTCAAAGTTCCTCCATGCCCAGGGCTTGGGGGATGTCTTCACTAGAGGGTGGTCACATTCTCCCCTTGCACCGTGGGCCACCAGGCATGGGTGCTATGGACACACTGTAGCATAAGGCAAGGAGAGCTGCTACAATCCTCTGCAGCTGGAGAAGCACTACAACCAGGGATGAGACTTCCTACCACCACAAAGAGCTGCCAAAGCCCCCCTTGTCCTGACCTGAAGCCCCCAGGCAGGTGGTGGGCAGCCAGCCCAGGGCTTTCAGGGCTCTCTGCACTCCTCATGACACTGCTGCACCGTGAGCATCCCTCTGCCAGCGGGTCCCTGGCAGGTAAATCCAGGCTGATGCTCTGCCGCCTCTGAGTGTGGCTCTGGAAACAATTCAGCCACATGTGCCCACCTCCTGGCTGAAACCACGGCAGACCCCAAGAGTGGAAAAATCCCTGCGCTGCGGGAGGCACCATCCACATCCATAACCACTACAGACAGACACTGAGCTGCCTCTAGCATCCCTGTCACAGAGCCACCCCGCCGACAACCACTGGGCAACTCTCCCATGGACTTGGGAACGATTATTTCTGGATTCAACCACAGCAGCTTTCACTGCAAAACCAGAGCAACAGCAAAACCACAAGTCCCAGGAGCTGCTCAGCTAAAGGGAAGGACCATCATCCAGGGTCAGGGTGGTTGCAAAGGTTTTATTTGTGATGCCAAGTGAGAAAGCCAGGATCAGGCTGGGTTTGATACCTGCTGTCTTCAAGCCTTTTGGAGTGGGAAGTGTGTTCAGTGAGCAACAGGCACAAGCGAGGGTGCAGGGGTGTGCGCGCACGCGGGGACACGCACACATGCAGCAACATCCACACGTGCAGGGACGTGTAGGAATGTGCATGGGTGCAGGGGCGTGCAGGGACACGTGTGCAGGAAGCTCCTGCCTAGGGTCAGCTCCCCTCGTTATCCCCTCATTTCTGTACCACCTCAAACCCTGGGATTTTCTCTGTTCTCCAAAAGCAACAGAAAATCACCGATTCCCACGCAGCTCTTCCCCCGGCAGCCCAGCTGGCAGTTGCATACACAAGATGCCATCCCCACATAGCAAAGCTCAGCATTTCTTAGGCAGACCTGCACATCCAACCAGTCGCTTTTAAGGACCTTGGGGATGTCAGTGTGGACGACAGCCCAAACACATCACACACTTTGCCGGTGATTTTGGCAGCAGCGAGGGCAGATTGAAAGCAGCCCTTTGGCGCTGGATGTCGGAGGGGCCTGAGCTTGCTCGCAATTAGCAGCAAAACACTGCCTGTGAATCTCAACCTTTCAACTGTAGCTGGTAAAACTACATAAATGTTACTGCCTGGGTTTAGAGGGCCTTAACTGATGGGATAATCATTGGGTAGAGGAGTGAAGATGCGAGGAGACAGCTGGTGAGCTGAGAAAACAGACACTGCGCAGCTCTAGCCCTTTGCTGGGTATTTTTAGTCCCATGGGGCTGCCAGGCACAGACTTGCTGGAAGCAGGTTTGTTGTCAGTGAAAACGTGCTTGCTTTACTACCCCTTCCCCCCAAAAAATGATGCTTTCCCCACTCTTTGGAATGGAAAATAGCACAGTCACAGGCTTCCCACTTGGAGAGGCCAGTTTGCAACAGTGGTGCCCAGATGTAGAGCAGCTGATAGAGAGCAGAGGGGGTTTTTTGCCCTTGAGCTGATTATTTGCTCGGCACGACTCCGGGCAGCCTCCAGCTTGACTCTGAGCAAGTCAAGCTGCCTGTGGGATGCTCAGTCCCAGGGAGCACCCTGGCTTTCCCTTCTCCGCCAGGGCGAGAAGCACACCCAGCGTTACCCACATACTGCACTGCCTGTGCACTGAGGCAGAGACAGACTTGCGTTTTTTTTTCTGAACAGCTTCACTCTCATCTCAGCCCTGACAAGAGAAAGGAAAAAAACCTCCATGGCTCTGTCAGCAAGATCATCACCCCAGCAGGCAGCTGGCAAAGAGGGTTTAACGCACACCTTGGAGGCAACAAGCTCACAGAGATTGATCATCCCATAAAAACGTCAGTTTGATCTTTTCCGCTCCTGGAAAATCCTCGTCAGCCGCCCAACCTGGCCTTAAAAGAGCAGCACAGGCAGGGTGGCAGAGCCCACACCATTGTCCATTGTTTGCAGGTGGAGGGGAAGCAGAGGACAGGGTCCCAGCATCCAGCGCTGACCCCTTCCCAGTCAGACCCAGGAGGAAGAAGGAGGGTGATGTCCTTTTGCTATTGGTTTTCCTTGCGGGACTTCTTTTTTCACCTTTTCTTTGTGATCCTGCGTTAAACATGGACAGGCTGCAAAAGTGTCGTATCCCAGCAAGCTCATCCCAACCACTGCTCCCACAGACGGAGCCGTCTCCCGGCATAAGTCCTTCCCACCCTCGTTAAAGTCAGACACCACTTTGGAGCAGTCAGGACATGTTGAGCCACCAATCCCCTGGTCTGCCCCGGGGAAGGCCAGTCCTTACCCACTGAGCTGTGGGATGGCTTGCAGATGGCAGAGCAGGAACATCCTCAACATCTCCACCAACCCACGGAGCATGCTTTTGGGAGATGTGGTAATTAGAGGCTGAGGAAATGGAGGTTACTACTGCACACAAGACAGAGAGGATGCAGAAGTGCCCTGGCTCAATGGTGGAAATTGCCATTTTAAGCGCAGTCTAGAAATGGAAATCTTCACCCACAGCAAGTCTCAGAGATGCCTTTGCCATGTGCTCGCGTGAGACACGGGCTGAGATTTCACCTCCCAAGGCATTTCTGCCCTGAGACTGCAGGAGAGGTGCTGCTCATGCCACGGTGTCTGGATGGGGCTTGTCTGCACTGGAGATGGCCAGTCGAGCTCTGCGTGGGCCACGAGCAACTCGCATCCCTCTCTACAACCCCGCAGACCCCAAGGGCCCCTCTCCATCCTTCCTTTCCTCGCTCTATCCCCTGCCTGGGCACAGACTGCTATCTATATACTCCACAGCTTTCTTACAGCTTTACAACCCCAGACCTGAGCAGCCACGTCTGCAAGCTCAAGCACCCTGGCTTCTCCATCCTGGGCAATCCATGGGGAAAAAGCTGCATATCAATAAGAAAACCAATTGGCAGATATAACCTCATCCCAGCATCTCTCCTGAGTCCTTGTATTTACTCCCAGGATGCACTGTGGCCTCTGGGGACCTCCAGTCCCCTGAGAAGGACGAGGAAGATCCGAGTTACTATGGGGCCCATATGGTGATGGTGCCTCCACATTCCCTAACGCAGCCCCGACGACGGCAGGGTATCGCGCAGATGGTACCTGGCTGATGCCAGGGACAGCCCGTGGCCAGGACACCCAGGGATAATAAGGGAAATGAGGCATTCTGGATAGAAATAAGATGCCAATTTTTAGCAGCAAAGGATTAGATTCACATGCTAAAGGGTGAGATGGATTCGCAGAGGGGGAGAGTCACTGCTGTGGAGATCCATGCTATGGATGTGATTGAGACCTGAGAAAAGATGTAGCGGTGCCTCCTGTCCAGGCCCAGGAAGTCAACTGGGGTCCCCAGACCTGCAGCAACGTGTCCCTTGCTCCCTAGGGGACAACGTCCAACCTTTCCCTTGCTGGAGGTGCAACCCTGGCAAGACAGGACATTTGGGCAGCATGTCCAGGTCCTGTCTCAGAGGTGGCAGGGAAGCAGTGGGTGCCCCTAAAGCATGGGGACAGGGGACACTGCAAGCAATAAAAGACAGCTACTCCCAATATCTTACCTTAATGGGCACACTTCTGCCCCAAAGACTTGCTCCAAAACCAAAAAGTAGTTCCCATCCTCAGCCCTTGCTTGCTCCAAGCTGCTAAGCCAGAGGAGAAACCAGGAGGAAAAATGTCCAGATCTGGCTGTTTCTTTGCAGGGAGAAGTAAGTGTTAGTATTCAACTGATATTTATAGTTCGCAGTGGGAGGGGAGGCATTACACACAACTTCCAGTGGGTATTTTCAGAAAGCCACCTGCTCCTCGCCATTGTGCAGAAACCCAATTGTTCTGCAACAAAAAGCTCGTCAGACGATGAACCGAAATCTCTGCCGGGTCCTCCAGCGTGGATATGGGGCGCACAGTGCGGAGGATGGTGAACACCCCAAACAGTGGTTGGCACCTAACTCAGTCACATATGCCAATTCACAGGACCATGTCACCCCTTGGGGAGTGCTGTATCAGTTGTGTGTTGTTCCTGACTCAGTTTCCCTGTTTCCAAAATGGGCCACATGTCCTCAACTGACCCCAGAGGAAGGTGCAATCTCAGTTTATTGCAAGGAGGAATCTGGCATGGGAAGGGACTGCTGGGATAAAGACACACCAAAACACAAACCTCCTGCCTTTGCACTTTGGGTTGAGATGACAGACGGGAATGAGTCTTGGAGGGGCTCCAAACTGGATGATCCCTCTGACAAGTGGGATCCCAAAGCCTGGCCAAGAGACTCAGCAAGCCCAGGCTCACCTTCAAACTTCATCTCTGGGTTTGCAACAGCCGAAAACATGACCGAGGGGAGGGAGGACAACAGGTCTGAAGTTGCTGTTAAACCCGTGAGGATCCCAGTGTGGCCAGAAGCTCACGTGGGACCCCAGCAAGCGTGCTCGTGAAGCAAGGGAATACGGCCACTGTAACAAGCTCACGAGCTGGATTTCACCCTGCTGCAGGTCTGCCTCAGCAGGCAAAGCAGTTACCCCAAACCATTAGAAACACAAATCAAATCCCCCAAATCCTGTCACCACAATCCCACTCCAGTCACCTGCACTGGTAACGTTTTGTAGCGGGTTTCCACAAAAATCCAGCAGCATCACTGAAACGATGAGACTGCTGGCAATGCTGGAGAAATACCGATTCCTTCAATGGGTGAGCAGTTGGGAAACCACTCTGTGCCGTGAACTGGACTCCCTGGAAGGGAGGAGAAGGATGCGCCTGATGCATGACACTGAGCTCACATCCCTCTTCCAGGATGTGGTCTGCACTCAGATGCACCCACAGAGACAAGGAGGGGTATTAACAGCAACCGACCCGACGCAAAAAAGCCACAAAGCTGGTTACAATCGTTTCCTTTTTCAATAGCTGGCCTGCTCGCCACCTCTGTGCGTGCATGTGGCTATTTCATCCTTTTTATCTGTAACTTTGCAACCAAACCCTACGTCCTTTGCTCTGTTAGGACAAAGCTTTTGACTTGTGCTTCATTCAAGGTTAGTTTAAACAAGCAGTAGAGGGACATACAATCACCACAGCTCTTCTAGAAGCAGCATGTCGAGGTGAACCAGCCCCTAGATGAATCTGCAAGTGAAGGTGAGCACTGGGATCCCAGCAGTCGGGCTGGTTTCCAGACCAAGGTGGATGCAGACTCCTTTGAGAGGGAGCAAAGCACAGGGAAGCAGTCTATAACCATGGGGAGAAAACCATGTGCTTGTCACAGAGGCGGTATCACTGCAAAAGTCCCCTCACCTTTGGGAGAGTGAGGCTTTGTGCCTCAGTTTCCCGACTTGCAGGATATAACTTCAATCATTGCTGAGACTTGGAGGGGTGGCTGGTGATTTTCCATGATTTCACTTGAGGTTTTGCCACGGGTACATCCCTCCCACCCCCATGACACTTTTGATGAGGAGTTATTTCATCTGGGAGCCTGACGGCCTGGAGCCGGGGGCCCTCCTCCTCGCTGCCAAACCAGCCCCTGCCCTGCTTTAGTCACACACTGTGAGCACTTGCTGGTGCTAATTTATTCAGTGATGGGGGAAGAGTCACCAGCACGAAGGGGGGCTGCTGAAATCTGCACCGCGGGTGCACCCAAGCCCTATGGAAAGATACAGAGGTGCCTCTTCACCCACCCAGGCCCTGGCACCTACGCTACAGCAGGCAGCTCGGGCTTCTGCGCCTAGCCCAGGGGACACGGGAGGCTGCTGCTTGTAAAGAAACCTAGTGACAAACACCATGTGCATCCTAACGCAGAGGTCGCCCACCCTGAGCAGCTTGCATGCCTCGTCTGCCCAAGATCCAGGGTTTCCACTGCGTTGCCCAGCTCACTGGCATCTCTTCCACACCCAGGAGCATCATCCACACTCTAAGCATGGCCCTCCATGCAACAACCCTCAGCAATACTAATCGCTCCCACACATCTGCTGCACATTTGCCCATTTCCCATTGTAAAATTTGGCCGCCAACTCCATGAACGGTAGAAAGGGGAAGTGGCTCAGTTTGCTCCCGGGGGTCCAGAGCAGCACCCCACTCCCTGCACCGCTCAGGCACATCTTAAGCATTTTGCCACTATCCTATGCCAGATCACAAATTTTGAGTGGTGTTGAGGAAGTGCACAGAGAGGTAATTTGGAGAGCCAGGGAAGAGGCAGACTGGGCTTTTAATGTGAAATTTGGGAAGTATTAGAGGGTATTCAGAGCCATAGAAGTCAGACCAGGGAAATGCCTAGTGCTGCTGGCTCCAGTTTGGACTGCGGCAGACTTGGGAACACGTCCCGACATCACAGAGGGAGATTTTGCAGCCAACACAACCTGAAAGGGAAAAGCAGTGGTCCTGGAGCATGACCCACACCATGAGGAGGCCTCCAGAGCTCAGTAATTCACCATCAACCACTTTAGCACACAAGCAGAGATAATGGCAGTGAGATGTGCACCCCAAGCCCTCCTCGTGCTCCCCATTCCACCTGCAGACAATTCAGGAGCTCCCCAGATGCACCAGGACATCGCTCTCCTCCATCCTCCCAAAACACGGGGTGTTTTAGTCTTTCCTATTCAAGAAGAGCAGTGACATCTTGGCTTGGGCATTGGATGACCCCAACCAGAGGCAACTTGGATGGTTTTGGTAACTCAAGAGAAGTGGGAGGGTTCCCTCTTGTATTCATCCCTTCTGCTTTCCCTTCCTTGTGCTAAGTAACTTTAGCAACTTACTTAATCCCTTTGCTGATGGTGCAGCTAATTACCCAACAGCTTTCGCCCAGCTGTGGGGAGTGGGATACCAGTGTGATTCTCAGCTCTGTGCAGTCAGGCTCCGAGGACGATCGGGACAGATCCAGTACCAGGACAGCTCTGTGACATCTACGGGGAAAAAAACCCAGACATACCCCATGCATCTCCACCTCTACTGGGACACGTGGGTGGATGGCATCTCAGAGCTGTGGTTGCTCAGCTCTGTGTAGAGCAAAGCAGGATCGTAGAGTTAAATCCCCACTTGGTTGGAACCTGCTCTTCCTCCCAAGCATCCTCACACTGGGAATAACCACAACTATCCCTGGCCAAGTCGTGGTCCTTTGGCATCTTGGCTGTCCCCCTACGTGGTTTGGAAGGGATGGAAGAAGCCACCAGAGAAGCATAGAAGGCAGGACTGGTCCCAGTAAGGAGCAGGCAGAGGTGGAGATGAACTGTAGCACAGCCCCTGTTCACCCCCAACCCAGGCTGGAATAACCCTGCTGCCGCTCCCACGGTGCCCGTGCCCACGTGCCAGCGAGGGCCCAGGCAACTGGGTAACAGCTCCCGGTGTCTCATCTCTGCGGTTCATGGCAAGTGACAGGACATGGCACGGCGTGGCAGAGGCAGCCATGAGGGGACATCTGAGGACAGTGACATTTAAAAGGCATCTGGGGGCAAGGCACAGGCACTAGAGCTCTGTCTGCTTCTGTTTGACCCACATTGAGCAAGTCCACATCTTCAACCCAAACTCTTCATTATGCAAAATTAACCCACAGAGGAAGCTCACCCCGTACACAGCCTCCAGCCCCAGCAGCAGGAAAGTGCCAAGTGCTGGCCTCAGCCAGACAGCGCTGCAGGAAGGCTTCTCCTACGTTTGTCTTGTGTTTTAAGCCTTGTTTCTTGCAAGAAGGAGTTTTTGGTGATGACTCTGGCCCTTCACATCCCCAAACACCATGAAGCAGAGGACTATGTTCCCAGCTCACTGCACCAGCAAAGCAGAGGTCCTGAAGATGCTGTGCTTTGAGAACTGAATTGAGAAGGGAAGTCCAAGTTGTTCCCCTTTAGAAGAATAGTAGAATTAGCTTAACCCATATTAGCCATCAGAGAAACCACAGAGAGCACCTCAAAAATACCCTGCCATGGAAAAAGCTCCATCTGGAGCTCATTCCTCCTAGATATAGTTCACAAGGAAGATATAAGGGATATATAAGTCCAGTTCCCGCCAGAGATCCCACGTACTAGAGAAGATTAGGAAGAATAAATCAAGGTTTTTGTGAATGTCATGAGCTGCATAAGACCCAGCAGGGAGCTTTGAGCAGAGCCCCTGAGGGCTTAACCCAGCTCCACCAGCCCCCTGCTTCCCCTCTCTCTTCATTAACTGGCACCCTCGTACTCCAGCTAATGACCCCCATGGCTTATGGGACAGAAAGGCCACCTCCTGCAGCCCAGGCTTAGGAACTGAGGGAACTAACACAAAATTGCTCCAGAAAGCGTGAGAAGCGTTGTGGTTTGCAGTGGGGTGGCAGCTCTTCTCTGTGTCAGCACAGCTCTCATCTGAGCATTTATTGTCACAAAAAACAGCGCTGGGCATTAGTTCAGCTCAATTTCCAACTCGTTCCCTCTTAAAATGTCAGCTCCGTGGAGCTAAGCTAATGCAGTGAGCTCTGTGTCCTTGCTGGCAGCACCCAGTGCACCCCAGGCAAAGCCCCATGCCTGTCACCGAGGGCCCCAAGACCTTGTGCCCTTGTCCCCACTGTGCCTCCTGTAAGGCCCCATGGCCATGCCCAGCTCACCCAAGAGGACTGCAAAGGTGGTGGCCCCAACCATGCCATCATCAAGCCTGGCCCGTGTTTCCGTTCATCACCCCCAAAGGGTGTCCAAAAAGCATCCACCCCCATTACGCCCATCGGCACAAAGCCCCTCGACACAGCACTTTGGAATCTCACCCCCCAGCACTTCCAGGAGCTCCTGCACACACTGAGCTGTGGCAAGTGGCCCTGTGACCAAGCACTGGCCCCAGGGACGATCCCCCGAGCCACCCCAGGAGGAGGTGAGAGCAGGATTTGGCCAGTCCATGTGAGACATCACCAAGAAAGGGGGGAATGGCATTTGCAGCTCAGCAGGCTTTTAAAGAAATTAAATGTAGGTAATTACATTGGTGCATGACTGACTGGAAGAGATGCAGGTGTGGTGGTTTCCATCCTGGTCCATCCGTTTGAGCGGCGCTCCTGTGGGCACTCAAAAATGTGGTGGCCAGGAAACCTTAAAATCCCTGGAGGGGGGATGAAGGGAAGGGGATGACCCAATGCGTTGGCAACACATCTGCTGCCTGAGATGACGATGTTGTGACAATGTTGTGCCAACGTTGTGTGTTGTCTCTATTAAAGCTCACAGGCCGACAGGATGCATACAGGGTTGGGAGTCCCTCTCCACACACAACTCAAGCACAGCAGCTGAGCCAACATTTTCTAGAAGGTTCAGTGACTGGTTTTGCAGACAGCTTTAAATTTCTGGCTTCTTTATGACACAGTTTTGGACCCTGGGCATCCTACAGTGCCCTGCTCCTGCAGATGTTAGAGGAAGCAGAACCCAGCTCCACCAGCAGCCTGTCCCCGAGATGCACCACGTCACCGTTGCAGTGCCAGCACTGTGTTGCTGCAATGCTGCAGTCCCTCCAGGGCAATGTAGGGGGAAAAAAATAACGTGTGTCATGGGGTGGTGGGATGCTCACCCGAGCAGAAGTGGCTTCCGGTGCTGTGCCCTCCTCCCCGCTTCCCAAGATCAGAAGCTGCCTGCAGCCACCAGCGCACCTCAGATGACCTCTACCTGCTGTGCTGATACAGGGGCATTTGCTGAGTGATGCTCAGGACGTGCGCACCTGATAGACAGAGCTCCCTGACCTTGTCTCCACTAGGTAAATGCAACCAGTTTATCTTAACCAATTTTGGAAGGGGGCTGCTGCAAGCCCTTCCCTACTGAAATACAGTGATTCAAGGCCAGCTCGTCTGAAGCGATGCTTGCTGCTGGGTTCCACCTTGCTACCACCCACATTGGGACCTTCAGTCTACACAGACAGAGCAGCAGCACCTCCCTGACGCAAAAATTCATCAAGTGCAGGAGCTCAAAAGGATTGAATTTACCCTGGACCCAGAATTCTGAAAATGGGAGGTGGGATTTTTATGCATTGGACTTTGCAAAGAGCTTGGCCCTGCTGAAGGACCTGGTGGACTTCAGGCTTCACTAGCCTCAGGCAAAGCATTCATGGCACCTCTGGGTATGCACGTTAACACCTACCCTGTAGATCTGCATGTCATGGCATAGCATGAAGTGACATCCAAAGACCGTTTCTGCCCTCCAACATCACAACCACTCCTGTTGGTCACCACGTTTCAGCTCAGCAGAGCCACATCCACCTATTTGGACCTGCTCAGAGCTTACACCTCACAATAACTCAAAGGCTGGGTTCATATCCAGCCATGCACTGCATCCTTACAGGTGATGCAGCATACAAAACCTCTCCCAAGGTGCTCCCACCTCAAATGTGGAGTCAACCTGAACAAGACTCATCTCTCCCTACAGCCAAAGCCACTGTGTCCCTGTGGCACCTTTGTAGGTCCAAATCCTTCCATCCATGGAGCAGGCATAGATACGAGCCCACTTTTCTCCTAGATCTCAAGGGATTTCCAAAGAGCATCAGCCAAGCCTGAGGGCTGAAAGAAGATAAAGACCAAATCTTCCAGAGATATGGAGGAATCTAGTTCCTGAGGTCTTCCCAGATTGGGTCTCACCATCTCCTCTGCCCTTCGCAAAGCATATGGCCATCCTCTAACATGGGACAGGACAAGACAAGAGGGTTTCTGGGTCAATCTTGGTCTCGTGAGGGGGAACAGATGGGTTTTCTGGTGGGATTGATGTTCTGAAAAGCAATTACACATGAAGACATCCCCAACAGACTATGCTGTGCTCTGGCCCAGAGCCCAAGTCATCCTGGGTTTGGATTTTAATTAGCCCCGTTCTGGTATCTGTTCTCCACTTCCCTCCAGATAATGATTTAATTATTACAGACATGTCTTCAAATTAGCAGTTTCCTTAGTGGATTATTCAGCTGGGATCTCCTCAATTACAGAGTCCATCTCACCGCCATCAAAAGAGAGGCTGGAAAGAACAAAGGAAAACCGAAACCCTTCCTGGAAAGAGAAACCCCAGAAGCACCCAGCTCCTGAGCAGTGGCCACTGCCAAGCCCTTCTCCTACCTTTATCCATGTCTCAGTTTGTTAAGAAATCTAGCTTCAAAATACACCCTAAACATCTGCATCATCCATGACCATGGTGGCATCAAGGCTGGTCTTGTTTTCCCACGATCAAGCCTTCTTACCCAGCAGACCACAAGTAGGTAGAGATGCCAAGCAAGGTGAAAGGGATGCACCATGAGCTGGGACACAGAGCCACTGCTGTGCGTCCCCCCTAATGGGATCGCATGTTTGTGGATCCCCTAGGAGAAGGGAGTCCATGGAGACCTGGTGAGGACCCCGCTCATTGCCAGGCTAGAAGGACCCTTGTGCTCTCTGCAGGGTTGGTGCCACCCAGCAAGCCCCCATGTTGGGAAGGATCACAAGGGAGAGGGAAGGCAGGTGCCTGGTGGGACCAGGCAGAGAACGGGGCATGGCTCCTGGCAGCAAGCCCAGTCTCCTTCTTTGGCAGTGGGACTGGGCAGGGGCCATGCTGAGGTTCAAGCAAGGCTCCAGGCCTGAGGGACGAAGGCTGAAGAGAGAAGAGCAGAACAGCTTGCCCAAAAGAAATACCAGATGTACATGCAAAGTGAACGACATGGCACAGCGAGGGTGAAACCTTCAGAGTGCGGCTCTACAACTCAACTCGGTGCCAACGAGCAGTAACTCACCTGCAGAAAAGCTAAGTTCCCGGCTAAATTGCCAAGCAGACAGGTTGCTCCCCTGCTGTGAGACCTGGGCAGAGCATCTCCATGCTGCAGGGCTTCAGCAAACCCTCCTCCCCAGCCTGGTGTGATCCCTCTCCCCAGGCTAGGCTGGGAAAGGAGGGGACACACTCATGAGGTACCCCATCCCTTGTTGCAAAGGGAAATGAGCTCCAGGGACGCACTAAGAAGCACTCTGATCCTTTTCCACTAATGCACTTGAACTACCGATTGCACATTGTGCTTCTCCCAGGATGCCCAAGATTTCCCTCACCGGCAGTGCTACAATCCCCATGTTACTACCAGGGAACCACATTTTGCAACAGCCACTGGAAAAACTCTACCTCCTCTCCCTGCTGTAGTACGGACAGCAGTGGAAAATCTCCGCTGGCTCCTCTGTCACTGCAGTTCACACTCCACCAGATTAGCTTAAACCAGCTGCAGCTCCTGCTGCTGCAGAAAGAGCCCTCAAACACAGCCACGCGTGAGTCGGCGGCTGAAATCACAGCCCAGGTCTCTTGAAACCCAGACTAACACCCCATCTGCAAGGCTAGAGTGACTCTCCTCCTCTGGTTCCTTTCCTGAACACAGGCAGCAAAAATAGCCAGGTGATGCAGGCTGTCATCCCAGCTAACGGGCTTGGGGATACAGCCCTGGCACCCCTCGGGCTCCCAGTGGGATCGCAGCCCTGTTCTCTTGGTAACAAGCCCCAGCCCACTGCCCCACCACTGGCCCCTTGCACCGCGCCCCTCTGGGACATCACCTGGCTCTGTCCTCCCCACCAGCCATCACAAGCCCCCGAGTGTTTCAAGCTCTCCACCCCATTAGACTTACTAAGAGAGACCAACACATTCGAGAGCAAGTGGGGGGAGAGAAAAGGCCTTGATGACACAAGCCTTTTAGTTTTATTTCCTTAAGAAACCGGGCTAAAGAAGATGGGAGTGCAAGTGACACTCAGGAGAAAGAGAGAAGGATTTTCATTAACCTGATCAAACCTCCTGGAATATGATAACAGAGGCAATAACAGTCCTCTCCCCTCTGGCTGAGGACAAAGAAAGGCTTCCTAGTTATGAAGAAGAAAATTGGAGTAGAAGAAAGGAAATGACTCAAAAATGGCTGAAAAGTCAGATGTTATTAAAAAGCCTTTCCCTAGACAGACAGAATGACTGATGAGAACAGGGATATGATGGGGGAAGCTGAACAGCTGGAGAACAAGCGGGATGGGGAGCAAACACCTGAGAACGGCTCCACTCACCCCTGAAAGCCGCCCTGGTGACTACAGTGGTGGGCTGGGTGTGCCTGGGGTGACCCGCGAGAAATTTGGGGTGCTGAGAGGCTGTGCTGGCAAGGAGGGCAACAGCAGCTGCAGGAGACGGTAGTCTCAGGCTAGCCTCACCCCACCACAGACCAGCCAGTCCCCTAGGAGCCGCGGTTAAATGCCTCCATATTTTGAAGCATCCTTTACAGAGGCCCTCATTCCACTCTCCTGTCGCCCCCAGCCACATTACCGCTGTACAACATCGCAGGGTCCCGGCTCTGACTGCCCGAGGAGAGGAGCGTGGATGCTACCTTGTTTTCTCAGGGTACTTGCGGCGCCATCGGCACGGCCGGGAACCCAGCTGCCAGAATCCCAAGCGGAAGAGCAAACTGAGCAGTCCCTTTGGCATCCCCGCAAGCATCACCCTGCGAGGGGAAACCCACGCCTCTGACCCCTGGAGACCATTCTGCCTTCAGAGGAGCTGAACCATCGCAGCCAATGGTAGCTGGCAGCAGCCAGTGCCCATGTTAGGCAAGTGCGGCCTCACGCGGCCCCGGCTTTTTCAGGCTGCCACGGTGATGGCCGGGGAGAGGAGCGTCTGGGCTGTATCAGTGTCACACACCGTTGTGGGCTTGCTGGCTCCTGCTCCAGAGCAAAGGCAGCTCCATCCCAGCCTGGGAGGTTGAGCTGAAGTCACACTGCTCTTGCTCTTCCAGTGCTGACACAAAGCCTCTTTCCCCCAGCCGATTTGTCTCTCCGGCATCTCACAAGCAGCGGCGTGAGGAGTTTTGCAGGCAGGAGCAACTCAGATTCCTCACGGCAGCCTCCCCTCTTGGCATCTCTCTCCACCACTTCCCCAGCTGTCTTGTGAGCTGCGTTTGCAGATAACATCCCTCTGAACCCAGCAGAGACCCCAACGTGCATATACCAGCTCCCGCCCCGGCTATCCACGGAGGCAGACACATGTGTACCAAGCCCTGCCTGGGCTCCACATTAATATGCACACAGTATGACCAGAGTTGCTCTCAATCTGACAATATTCGCTTTTTGTAAAACAAGAAGTGAGAGCCAAACCTCACGCATCTCCCTGCTGGAGCAAGGTTGAGGCTGGCAGGGAGCTGGGAGCTGCAGCTGCACAGAGGCTGGGCTCTTTCAAACCCAGACCATCATCTTTGGAGGAAGATATAGAGGCAATAAAGCCACCACAGTGGCCACCATCTCCTTCTCTTTAGCAGCATCCTCCCACCACCACCAGTCCGGACCAGCTCTCCCCAGCCAGCCTGCTGTGGCTACTGGTGTTATCAGCACCCGTCCTGTACCCACGAGTCCTCACAGATTTATGAACACTTTGGGTACCATCAAGTGCACTTGGCAATTGCCTCAGAGCAGATCAGGCTTAATCCAAGCCAATGGGGATGGAGAGGGGCAACAGGAGATCATGGAGGTCCCAGCTGCCCCAGAGACTGCTTAACCTGGGTGCTCACAAGCAGCTCCTGATCATTTGGGGATAAGTCCTGCAAAATCTCACACTTTTGGGAGAACAGGCTCAGGCAAACATCCAGCTCACCTGCAATTACATGGTTGCACTCCTTGTGTACACACCTGCACTGAAGAAAAGAGGGGGAAAAAAGCTCAGGGTGAAGGCAGCAGCATGGAAAGGTCCTTCTGCTTCCTTCTCTGCATTTTGGCATTCTTTTGGCATTTCGAGGCACACCAGGTCAGCCCATGTGGAGCCAACAGTCCTTAGAAGGAGAAAGTCCAGGCACTGAGTGATGGAGGACCTGCCACATCTTGGTCTGACAGACCAGGGCGGCTCTTCCTGATGGGTCACTACACTCATCTCCACCCCAGGGCAGTGCCAGCACCTCCCTGGCATCTCCAGTGGTTGGATTTCCTCCTACTTGCAGTGGAGAGAGGTAGAAACCAAGCGGCCAGTATCTGTCAGCTATGCAGCGTTGGTGGCTCGTTTCCTCACCTTTACAGCCTCCAAAATAATTTATTTTTTCTTTTTTGCAAGACTGGGGGAATTATCAGTGCTTGGATCCATGGCTGAACCACACTGAGGCAGGGTGTAGGACTCCTAGCTACCAGTCAACCCCAAGAGCTGTGTGTGCCTTGAGCCTGTGCTCACCCACTGCTCCAGGCTGCACCCACAGCTCAGAAACGAGCTCCGCCAGCAGCATAAGGGTTTATCGCATGGAGATGGAGAGAGGAAAATCCAAATACCTTCAATCCACAGTCTTCTAAAGAAACACATCCATTTAGAGCATCACTCATGTTTTATAGCCTCAGCACCTCCCAGCTATGCTAAACCTCAGTTTTCACACCCACCGCATCCAGCACTGCTTCAAAATCCCCCAGTCAATGCCACAAAGCCAGTAAAGCCAGTTTGCCACTTCACCCCAAGATCACAGCATGTGACATTAGCCCTTGGCTTCATTCACAGACCAACCGATGAGCTCTCCCTGCCCTGCCAGCAAGCCAGTAAGGTCAAGGGGCTGAAATCTGCTGGAGGAAAAGCCTGTTTGCTTCTGAGTTACACACTGGTGTGCCCAGTGCCCTGTATGAACTGCAAACACCAGCATGCCCTTTGCATTTACCCATTAAAGAGACCCAGCTGCTCAAACCAAAGCAGTCAGTCCCCTTCCCTGTATTACACATCTCAAAGCCAGACATGTAAATGTAAATTATATATTTACTGCAAAGAGGATGGAATAGACATCTGGGACACACACATGGAGGGTTAACAGGGATGAAGTGCAATACACTGCGTTTTCGACAGCTCCTAAAGCATGCAGCGATTTGGACACGAGAGCATCCCCGTGGGTAATGCTGGAGGGTTCTGGTATTGGGCTGGAAGGGATTTTGGAAGTGCCTTTCCCATGCCCTGTCCTGAGAACAGCCCTCGCTGGCCACTGCCAGCACACGTGGCCAGCCCTTCCCCGGGAAGGCCACCAGCAAGGATGGCATTTTCTTTGGCGGCTGCTGAGGGTCCATCTCCTTGGTGAAAGGATGAGTTTTGGGGGGGGTGTTGCTTGATGCCACAGCAGGGATGAGTTTCCCCTCCTGGACTCTGCTTCCCTGAACACTGCTGCACCCCTGATTAACACACCTCACAGCAAGGAGAGTAAAAGTAATAAATGTTCATTTACCCCAAAGATCTACACAGCCGCTGCGTTACTTAAAGGCCAGATCTTGAAAGCAGGATTTCACCCTTTGTAGCGTAACAGATGTCCTGCACTGAGGCATGCAGCAATATTTAAATAAAAAATGGTGGCTGTACAATAGCCAAGTCATTTGAGAATTAAAGCACTGGTATTTTTAGGCAGCGGGAGTACGTGTGGGAGAGATCTCAAAGTGCAGGCTGATGCCATTTGCTGCAGGGCAGTTAGAATTAGATTTATTGACGACGTGTGATTTGAAAGTGACACCAGCACTCATGAAGAGCCATGCAGTGATCAGCAATGCTGGGGCTTATTTCAGCTTCATTTTAAGAGACAAAATTTCTTTATATAAGTGTAAACACAAAGGACACGCAGAAGGAAAGCCATTTCTGCTTGCAGAGATGCTCTGATTGCCATCTCCAAAAATGGCCACTGCAAAAGTCTTGTAACTAAATTAACAGAAGCAGATGATCAAAAGGGGAAAAAAATGCTCTTTTTTTAATATGGCAGCCCCTGAGTGTTGCCAACAGTCGAGTGATTATCATCCATGTTTTGATGCTGGGGAGGAGGAAAGAGAAGTCTTCTCTCCATCAAACACTAGCTGCTCTCGGTGGCACATCTGGATATCAGACAGGTAACAGCAGCGAAGCAAAGCCCTTCTGGATCCTGGCTCAAAGGAAAGGCAGCTCAGATCAGAAGAGACGAGCCGTCTGGCTCCAATTAAACACTTAATGGGTTAAAATGAGTTAAGCCATATTATTCTGCACATGATGACTGAAAAGCCCAAGCCCTGGGAAGGGTTCAGGGAGGTGTCTCTCCAGAGATGCTGGCAGTGACATTAGACACCCCGCTCTGTCCCCTGTGTCCCAATGAACCTCGCGGGCACCTGCCTCCAGGCGCTGTGATGCTGGAGGACTGAGGACAGCAACTCTTAGCAGGCAGATGGGGATCTCCAGGACTTCCACCCATCCACTCTGTAGCACAGCCTGGTTTTCCAAGCGGCAAAGCAGCACCCAACATTTGGTTTGCTCAGCACCTCCATGGGTCCTTTAGGGGCTTGGGTTTGCAGCTCCTCTGCCCCCACAAAGCCTCTCGCAATCCTCCCCAGGCTGCCCAAACACCCTGCTCGCTTTCGCCATGTAGACTCGGCCCTGCCTGCCTCCTCGCTGCAGGAGATGTGGGGATCAGGTCCCCCTTCGCCATGCCAGCAGTGCATCCATGGTTGGACATCACCACTGCTGACACACCCCAGCCACAGCAACGACGAGGGTGGCACAGGGACAGGATCTCCGCTGGAGCCGGCACCTCTGGGGGGGGATGCAGCTGACAGCGATGCCATCCTCAGCTGGGGTGGGAAACATGTTACCAGCACAACGGGATGGCAAAGGCACCAGCAATGCCACGTCCCTGTGATGCCCACCCTGGCTGAACCCCACTAGCCTGGGCCAGAAACCAGCTGCGGCAACAACAGGAAGCCCCACAGAAACAATCTCTTGTGCAGACACAGGAGAAAAGCAGGATCTGGCCGTGCCACTCTCAGACTTCATTTCCATCACCCCTTCCTGAGAGCGAGGAACTCAGCTTCACAGCATGCCAGGGAAAGCAAGCACAGGGAGAAGACATTCAGCAGCACCACAGCTACCTCACCCTGCAGAGAAACTGGCTAAGACACCGCAGCGCTTCCTGAGCCTCAAAACGATGCCGTGCCCAAACTAAGCCTTGAAACGCTGTCCTGCACTCCCTAAACCCAGGTCTCGCCCAGAGAGACCCACAATCTAGACAGGTGCTCCCTTGGATGGAGCAGCAATTTCAAGGCACAGTGCTTTCCACCACCCCAGGGACACAGGGCTCAGGTCTATCCCCTACGGACCAAGGACAGGAGGGTGCAGGGCTTGTATTGCCTGGCTGTGGGGCTCTGGCCTGATTTGAGCTCCCTGAGCGGGCTCACAGGACAATGAGCCATCAAGGTGCTTTATGAGAGCTCGCTCCCCAAAACAAGAACGTCACCTTGCAACCTCGCCTGGAGAAATCACACTCGCACAAGGTACTTGCGCATTATGTGGGACAGTTTGGAACCAGAATAACTTCCTCTCCTGGCTGATCAGTGTGTGAATAAATCAGCAACAGCCAAAAATAACCTCTGGACCTTTTCTGACTCCTTCCTGCAAAACAGTTTGGGGGGGATGCTAGAAAGAGGCCAAGATCTAGTTAGTACAGCTGCCAGGCACTGAATTACAGTGCAGATTAACTGGATTATGGAGGCTGTAAACTTTGTACAAGCCCATCTTTACCCTCACTGTCTGCAGCCCCTGGCACCATGAATTTATGCACGGAGAATAGTGGTAGGCACCACCATCAAGCCTATTTAATTCATGATTAAGAGCGTGAGATCAGGTTTACGACACCTGTGTTAATGCCACAGCAAGGCTATAAACACCCTTTCCGATTTTGGAAGCCAGAAAGGCCAGGCTTTGGCAGGAGAGGATCTGTTTGAGGATGTACTGCATTAAAGAGACTCTCGGAAAGGTAAGTGTTGAGCTGGCAGTGCAGCCAAGCATCCCCCTTTCCCCAGGCTCTGCCATCCAACGTGCAGCCCAGCTCCTACCTCTTGGCTATCGAACCCCGCAGGGCACCGCGCTGCCGCCAGCCCCACAGCAGCGCGTTTCTTCTGTCCCAGCACATTAGTCACATCACAAACGATGCTGGCCGGGGAGGTAAAACCCATCTGTAATTAAGGAGAAAATTGCTATCTACCAAGAAAGGGTGGAAACGAGGGCTTTAAATCAATGCGCCTGGTGGATGAGCAGCAATTTTGGGAGGGGGTCGCTTCCCCTGATGTGCCATCCTGCCCTGGCAATGGATCCTCTCCCCTCCGGGCAGCTGGATGGAGAGGCCAGGGGGGAAGAGCATCCTTCCCTGCTGCACATCCCCGCGGCACAGCGCTCGCTATTTAAAGAAATCGGCCACATGCTGTCAACATCTTGTGTCCCCGTGGAGGAGCTGGGCCCATGCCCCGGCATGCACTGCCTCCACGACCCACGCGCAGCGGCTGGGGCTCAGCACTGTGGATGCTGGCTTGGAGGCTGCAGGGGAGAGAGGAGGCATCACGCAGCAAAAAACCCTGGGAACTGCCCTCTCCTGGAAATCAGTCGCAATGGACAGGAGGATGGGGGAAATGAGCTCTCATCTGCCACTTGTTTTCTTTTTTTTTTTTCTTTTGATGCAATTAAAGGCAGCCACCCAGCCGGTACCTCCTTGCGCTTGCTAAGAGAAGCGTGGCAGAAACTGAAAACCCGGAGCTGAAAAAAAAATAATAATCTGCATTTCAGATAAATTCCAGCCTTGTCAGTCCTGCAGGATTACAGTGCTGGAGACAGCGACCTGTGAGCTGATTTAAAACACCAAGGTGGAGATTCAGGAAAAGAAGGGGGACTTGGAGGACACAGGGTCAGTCCTCTCCTGGCCCTGTCTTTTGGAGAAGGTTTGGCACCCAGCTCCAAGATCCCTCCACCTCCCCGCTGCAGGATGGAAATCTCTGCACTGGGGCTGGGGGGCAGGCAGAGCTGCTCCATGCATGGCTTTGTGCAAAAATAATTGAGATGAACACCCATTTCATTCTTTAGGGTATCCTCACTGTGCAAATTAAAGAGAAGGCTTTACGATGCCCCCACAAGGATTTTAACCGGCTTGACCACAACACAAACAGAAGTAAAATCCAATTGTATCAGCGCAACTTTCTTTAACAGAGAGCCTTGAATCATTTTTCACTACTTCTGCTCCAGATGGGCCCAAATGCAGACCTGTCCCCCAATGCTGCAGTTGTTTCATGTGATATTTTCCCCTCCTCCCTCCCAAATGCCAGCTCGTGTGAGCACACCCACACGTGCAGCCACCTCCAAGCCTTTTGGCATCATTTGCTCGCAGAGGAGACCTTTAAGCACTGAAAACTCCCAACCACGTCCCTCAGGAGCCTGGCAAGGGCTTGGACCTACCTGCGAAGGCCACACCAGAGCCCATCAAGCTCGGTCAAGACCTTGATCAGAACTGTCACCCCCACACTTGGTGCTTGGCATTTCACAGAAAGCATCTGTAAAGTGGGGGGGCTCTTATTGCATTTTATGCCTCTCTGGGAAGAAAAGCCAGGCAACGGATCCAACATTCTTTCCCTCCAGTTAATAGCCCAGAGATGTCCCAGCTCACTTTTAGGAGCCACCTGGGAAACCTCAGACTCACCAAAACATTCTTTAGAAGGAAATTAATTGTAAAATAAGGTTTCCATGTTTGCTAAAGAATCCAGTATCCTTCTGCTTTGCTGGAAAACATGAAATAGCCCTGCCCACGCAGTAGACAGACACTCATTCCAAAATTGCTCCTGTCCCCAGAGACTGGAGACCTCCAGAAGCATTTCCAGTTGGGTCTCAGTTTGGGTTCAGCACCCTCTGAGGTTCCAGGGCTGTCTCCCCGCAACTTCAGCACAAACTCCCAGCTCTTTCCCATCACGGACTCACAGCCACGATCTTCCCACCCAGCACACCACAACCCCATCACCCGCCCAGTTCTCACTCACTCAGCCCCCTCCTCCTCACACCACCGTCCTCATCCCTGTCCCTATGCCCCTGCACCCCAGTGGGAGTTGCCTGAAAGGGCAAGGCTTGCAAAAAGGGCCCTCAAAAGATACAGACGTGGAGGTTTTCAGGGTGGTGTTTACTCATGACATCTTCTGAGACAATTGAAACAGGCAGGAACTCAACTCTCCAGCAGGTTCAATCCCTCAGCATCTGCACTTCAACAGTTGGCAAGTGCCGAGGCACAGCTGGACCGAGCCACCAGTGCAGAGCAAGACCCACTCACCCTCGCCATGAAGCCAGAAAGCTGCACAGAGATGGACGAGTCATTTAATCCTACATCTGCCAAGCCACAGCTGAGCTGGCTGTCCCAGAGAGCCAGATCCGTCCATCAGTCCCACCCACCACTGGTGTCTCAGGAACCTGCCAGTTTGGGGGCTCCCCCCTACCCTCCAGTCGGTGATACAGGTCCCAGACAACCTTCGTCTGTCTCCTGGAAAAGAGATGCAGGAGGAGCAACCACTGAAACTGGGAAGTCATCCATGCACCTGAGCATCTCTGGGTGCTGGGGGGACAGAACCAGCAACCTGTGCTGGTGGTTCCCTGACAAATCTACAAGGAAGTCCCCAGAGATCAGTTCTGCTTCCCAACCAGCACTGTCCTGAGACACAGGGAGCAGCACATCGTGGCATTCCCAAGAGCACAGATACCCGAGACTCCCAGATCATCAGAGCTACAAAGACAGCAATTTTCCATCTCCTCTAAAGCCCCGACAGCACCGCAGCCAAGAAATTCCTGAACCACACAGGCATGTTCATCCAGGTACCAAACTCCAGCTCACACCTTGCCTCTGTACCAGCTTGTGCTTGTGAAGTGGCACAGTGGTGTCAAATGCACCAGGAGAACATCATTCCAGCATACGAGCAGATGGTGGCAAACGAGCTTAAATGAATACTTTGCCAACCCTGATTTGGCCAAAACCAGGATGTCCCCAGAAGGTTTTGCACAGCTTTAACAAAACCCGGCTTCCTAAGCCAATTGCTGTTATAATGATGTAATTTAGGGGATAAACAAGCCCTTAAAGGCTGGTGTTATTCAGGAGAAAATCACGGTGTCTGGAGGCAGCTTGCCGTGGCCATGACGAGACGGCACCAGCCGACTGAGGATGGGAACCAGTGTGAGCACAGCTGGAGCTAGCCAAGCTGGCCAGATGCTCACCGGGCTGATCCAGCCCCAGGCGCAGTGGGCATCTGCCCTGTGCCAATGTCCAGGCTGGACCAGCTTAGTGAGCATCTGCCCAGTTAAGAGCTGGACCAGCTTGGCAAGCATTTACCTGGTGGCAAGCATTTACCTGGTGGCGAGCTCTGGGCTGAACCAGCCCCACAAGCTTCAGTCTAGCGAGTACCCCCAGGAGCCGGTCCAGCCCGGAGCTCAGTGCCAGGCAGATGCTCAGTGGGACTGATACAGCCCAGAGCTCGGCACTGGGTGGATGCTCGCAGGGCGGATGCTGGAGGGCTGGAGACAGTACTAAGGGAGGCGGGAGGATACGGCGCTGGGAAACCAGAGGAGCAGGAGAAGGCCAGGATAGGATCGGGAAGCCTGCCCTCCCCCTCAGCGTATGGTGAAAGCATGGGGAGGAGGAGGGGTGCAAAGGGACAGCTTGGGACCATATTGGGGGGCTGTCAGGGGCAGAGAGCAGCTGAAAATCAAGGAACCCCCCTCCCCATGCCTGGGTTGGAGGAATCACTGCTCCTCTCCTCCATACCATGCAGCCTCCGGGGGGGTGGATGTGTCCACCCTTCACCCCTCCTGCCTGCACACCCAGCGGGGACGTGGCAGCACATCTGCCTAGGGCCGGTGGTGTGGGGGGATGAGCAACTCCTTGGCTCAGATGCCCGGCCTGGGGGTAATGTCGGGGGACAGCAAGTCACCGCCACAACCCAGCTTGGGGGGAGGATGACATCCCCCCAGCTCAGACTCCACCCAAGGGAAACGGGGGAGCTCAGCACACCCCCTGACTCAGACACCCCCTCCAAGGGGTAACGGGGTGGGAGACAAAGCACCCCCGGACTCAGGCACCCCCTCCCAGGGTCAGAGCATCCCCAGCCCAGCCCCACCCGAGGGGCAGTGGGGAGCAAAGCCGCAGCTGCCCAGCCCCACGGAGCCGCAGAGCATCCCCTCGGGGAGGGGGAAGAGCACCCCCGGGGGCAGACAAAAAGGGTAGAGCCCCCCGAGTCCAGCCCCAGCAGGGGGGCAGAAGCGGCGCTGAGCATCCCCTGCCCGGTCCCACTGGGGAGCCCACTGGGCAGAGCATCCTCCGCCCGGCTCCGCGGGGGGCGAAGCATCTCCCGTGGGCAGCGTGGGGCCGCCCGGCCCCGCCCGCACTCACCGACCGCCGAAGTCGCTGGAAGCCGCCGCCACCGCCGCTGCCTCCCGCTGCCCGCCCCGCCCCGCCCACTGCGTCACCGTCCCCGCCTGGCCACGCCCTCCGGCCACGCCCTCCAGGGTGGCCACGCCCCGTGGGGTGAGGTGGGGGTCGGGGGTGGGGGGCTGGGGGTGCAGAGCAGGATCTGGGGGGCAGAAATGTCCTGGCGGGGCAAGACCGCCCCTGGGGGCAGGATCCCACCTGGGGGGGCAGGATCCCCCCCGGGGGGGGCAGGAACACCCCTTGGGAAAACGACGTGGGTGGGAGGAATCCCCCTGGCGGGAGCAGAGAACTCTCTTGGGGGGCAGGAACCCCCCTGGGGTTTATTAGCCCCCATGGGGGTAGGACTCTCCCGGGGGCCTCATCCAGCCCTAGAGGGAGGGAGGCAGGAGTAGCCCTGGGCTGTGGGGCAGAGACCGCACCATGTGGGGAGCAAAGATGGGGCCAGGGGGTGAGCCCCATGCTCTGCCATGTCTCTCTCCTCGCCCTGCCGAGGCCCAGCTCTGAGTCGTGGGGTGACGGGGCACATTGTCCCTCCTGATTTCGGTGGTGGTGGATGTACCATCGCCCTTGGCTCCCTCCCTGGGGAGAGTCTCTTGCACCCTCAAATGGGGTTTGACACAGAGACCGTCCATGAACTGCAGTGGGAGCAGCCAAAGGACGAACCCACCCCAGCACCCTGCCCAGCACAGGGAGGTGTCATTAGCAAATAATCAATTAATCTGGGGCCCTGAAACCACAAGATGTTGCTCTTACCCTTGCACAGCCATCAGCATCCTCAGGCGGCCTCACCCAGGAGCTCTTCTCAGAGATGCAGCTGGGAACGAGCGGGATCACTGGGATCATCAGAGAGCAGCACCAGCTCCTTCAGCTCACCGGGTTTTATCAGGGACGTTGAGCTCATTCCTCAGCACTTTTGCTGGAGGACTTTGGGGAGGTCTCACATAAATGCCCCCAACCTGCTGGAGGAGTAAGTGTGCTGGATCCGAACGCCAGCCCGTCTCGGAAACAACTGCCTTCATGTTGTGTTTGTTGCATCCTGGTAAAATTTCATCCGTTTTCAACGTGCCAGAGTTTTCCAAGCCAAGACAACGTCTACTTTTTAAAAATAATACTGTGATACAGTTCTCAAATAACGACGATGAATAGCGTAGTCCAAGGAAAACATTTTCAGGTATGGAAGAGGTGGGTAAAGCCACCAGTGCCAGAATCTGGTTGTATTAACTGATATTCCCCTTAATTCGTATCAATTGTTTTAAAAACAGATTAATTAGAAATAGCATTTCTGTCAAGGAGTGTCCTTTCCTGTCTGGGATGATCAAAAGTCTTCTCAACCATCAGATATGTTCTTTGCTGATAAAATACTCTTAATGTATTTTAAGAAATGCTGAGAGAAAGAAATACAGTCAGGAATGTAAGTTATAGATGCCGTTAACTCCTGGCCATGCTTGAAAGAAGAAATTTGGATTTCTCTGTACCCAGTGTGTTACCTCACCCCGGGGAGGAGCGAGAGCTGAAGCCATGGCCCTGAAAGCATCTCACTGTGGCCCTGGCCTCCCAAGAGCCGAATCATCTCCTGTGGTCTTGTAGTAAAGCAGCACAGGCGGAAAATGCAGCACACTGGGGGCTGTTCGGTGCCTGTCAAGGGAGAGCGAGTGGCACAGGGCTTGTGCTCTTCTGCTGTTCTGTAAATCCCAAAGGAAGGGAGCAGGACCCCACCAGCCTCCCAATTCAGACACCCCCAGGACTCATCAGGACTCGCTATCAGCTTCTGTTCTTGGCAGCACCCAAATCCCCGTTTCTGTATGGCACAAGCATTCAGGGGGGCACAGGGCCCGAAATCACCATCAGACTCTGGGCTGCCATTCCTGTTTTCCCTCTGCAGATCCTCTTTAAGCAATTCCTCCCCCATGAGGTGGCATCACTTCTTTGACAAGCACCGAGCACCAAATTTAGCCCTAAAAGAAACAGTAAATACAGTTTACAGCTGGTGACCACCCATCACCACACCCACAGGCGAGGTGTCGCCCACCACAGAGGCGTGGGGTGGGCACTGGGAGCCAGTGGTGCAGGCTGCGCGCCCAGGCACTGGTCGGTGGTAGTTTGCAGGGTGGTGATGGGGGTTCAGCCGGGGCACCCCAGGATGGGGGGAGACACCTGGGGTTGGGGGCATGGCCAGATCCTGGGACTTGAGGGAGAGTGGGGGGGAGCAGGAGGGGGATCACACAGGCATCGGCACTGGGGAAGTGCTCAAGGGCGCTATGGACACAAGACAGTCATTACTGGGAGGGACAATTGCCTCAGAAACCCTCATTACTGGGAGGACTGGGGGTGGTGCAAGTACCTTAGAGGTCCTCGTGACTGGGAGGACTGGGAGCAGGGGCACAATCAACCCAGGAGCCCTTGTTACTGGCAGGACTGGGAGGGGGGGGAAATCCCCCCAGGAGCCCTCGGGGGGGCAGTCAATTAGCTCAGAGGTCCCTGTCACTGGGAGGACTGGGGACCCAGTTACCTCTGAGGCCCTCATTACTGGCAGCACTGGGAGCTAGCTACCCTAGAGGCCTTTGTAACTGGGGAGACTGGGCGGCAATTACCTCAGAGACCCTCATTACTGGGAGCACTGGAGGGGGGAGGAGGAAATCCCTTCAAGTGCCCTCATTACTGTGAGGGGGCAACGACCTCAGAGACCCTCATTACTGGAAGGGGGAATCGTTACTGGGAGGACTGGTGAGGCTGGCTCGGGGTGACTATCACAGGGGCTGTTCTTACTGAGAGGACTGGGGGTTCTGGCAGCACACACAGCGGCCCATCTCCCCCGCCGTGACGTCAGCGCTGCGCGCCGGTAGGGTCGCGGCCGGGTGACGTCACGGTCTCGCGCGGGGCGGGCGGGGGCGGCGCTGTCCCCGCTGTCCCCGCGGCCCCGCTGCGGCCCGGGCGGGACATGGCCCCGCGCGGCCGCCCCGACGCCGCCGCCATGCCCAAGAGGGGCGCCCGCAAACGCCTCAAGTTCCGGGCCGACGATGTGTGCTCCGAGCGCGGTGAGGGCCGGGCCTGGAGCAGGGCCTGGGGGGAGCGGGACCAGGCCGGGGCCCGGCCCCACTGTGGGAAGGCGGCCTGGGCTGGGCCTGGGCTTGGATTGGGGCCTGAGGGGCGAAGTGGCCTCGCCCGCGGGGTTGAGGGGCCTGGGTTTAGCCTGGGTGAGGAGAGATGGGGACGGTCCGGGCTCCCCCGGGCCGTGAGCCGGGCCCGCTCGCGCTTGTGGAGGGAGGGAGCTGCCTCCAGCGGGAGTGGGGGGACCTGGCCTGATGTGGGAGTTAGGAATGAGCCGTCGTGGTCTGTGAAGGAGGAGCCTGGGCCTAGAGGATCAGCCAGGCTTGGGTTAGGCTGCGTGTGAGGGGGCCTGTGGGGTTTGGTGTTGATTGAGGCGGAGGGATAGGGGAGAGCTGGGCTGAGCTGGGCAGGGGGGTGGATCCCTTGAGTGTGGTGGGCTGGGTACAGGCCTGCTGGGGACTCCTGGCCTGCATCTCTCTGCTGGGGCTCCTTCACCTGCTTGTGCATCTCCAGCTCGAGCCTCAGATCCTGTGGGGAGTGTCCCTTTGAGGGACCATGGCTCCTAAACCTTCTATCCCCTCCCCTATAATCCATAATCCCACTGATGCCCTGTCTCCTGACTTCTGCAGTGACGGTGGCAGATTATGCTAACTCAGACCCAGCTGTCGTGAAATCTGGACGGGTGAAAAAAGCTGTGGCCAATGCAGTTCAGCAGGAAGGTGAGTCTACACTGGGGAGCCTGCCTTCCCTAGGCTGCCTCCCTTTTTTGCTAGCCTTTGTGTGATGTGGGAAACTCCCCTTTTGTGGCCTGAGAAAATCTGTCTCGTTTGGTGCCTGAAAAGGAGTCTGTGTTCCTCGGCAGAATCAGGTTTTTAGGATTTTAGGAGGTTTTGCAGAAAGCCTGTTGCAAGTCCAGTAAGAATTGCTGAGTCTTTGTTAGTGCCTGAAATGGAAGGCTTCTTTCCATTAACTATTGGGTGTGATCTCCTGCTTGAAGCAGAAAATAACATGATTGGAGTCTTTATTACGTCATATAAAACTGTAGACAACTTCATTAGGTAAAATTCTTTGCAGTGGGGATAAACTTATGATAGTTCTGGCAAACATGTTCCTCCCTGTACTGCAAACTTTAAGAGTTTTGCTGTTTCCTTGGTGAACTGTATAAACAAGCAGTTTCCTGGAAAGGTATTGCAATATTTTGTTATCTACTTCCTCCTTGGTTTTAGGTGCTGGGAGCAATCTGAACTAACACACCCTGTTTGAGAAATGTTAATGATTAGGCCTCCACTCTTAGACATAGCTGGTCACACATGTTGGAGGTGAATGTTACTACATTGACAGTGACAACTGAAAGCTTCATGTAGGAAAACTCTCCTTATGTTGCTGAAATCTTACACGTTTAACGAAAATACATGTTCTTTGCATGAGTGCCTGTTAGGTGGTAGCTGTTTCGGGCAGTGGTGGTGGTGAATGTTCTTTTAAGCTGCTACTTCTTAAGATTTTAAGATCAGGGCACCTCCCTCTTTTGTTGCCTCCTTTGTAATAGGCTGGGGGGTCCCCATTCCCTCTCCTGTTCACCCTTTTATATTCTTCTTCGAGGCACTGCCTCAAAGTACTGCACTCCAGCATCATACCTGGCAAACTGTTGTCTTTTCTTTCTCCCTGCCCCACCCCGAGTCCTTGCATCCAGCATCACCTGCTTTGTCCAGCCTAAACCCTCTCCTAAAATCCTGCTCTGTTTCTGGCTCACCTCCAGGCGGTCTAGATGAGCCCAGGTCACAGCAGTTCCCTGCCCACCCCTTTCTCAGGTCTTTGCAGTGCAGGATCACAGGGACTTTCCCTCCTTATGGGGGGATCCTGGGGTTCTCTCCTCCCCAGCCCCAGGGCTGTGCTACAGCCTTATCTGGTGCAGTCATGACATGTGCTGCAGCCTTATCTGGCGCAGCCTGTGCCACGGGTGGGGACAGCAGCCTCTGCCCAGGGAGCTTCAGCCTTTGGCCTCGCTCACCTCCTGTCTCTCAGCTCCAAGTAAACATCACGCTGCCTGTGACTGCCAGCAAGCGGAGAGCTTCACGGGTGGGGGGAAGCAAACACCAAGTGGAATTTTCCTGACCTTTTTTCCTCCCCATCCTAACCCCCAGGGATGAGGTGGGATTACGGCTGTGAGATGGAGAGGGTGCCTCTGCAAGATTGCAATGCAGTGTGATTCAGTCGACTCAGATGTTGATCTTTCCTTTGCAGAGTGTGGCCGTTTCTTTTTCTAAACCCATCTCTGAGTCTCTGTCAATTCAGTCCTTTCTTGCTGGGCTGTATTTGATGTCACAACTTACTGCCATTCATGGTGCCCATCTATTTCTCTTTGCCTGTAAAAGGTCATGTAGAGAGGGCAGTACGATTTGACAGTGAGGGATGCCACTGTCATGTCATACAGTTTACAGAGTAAATTGTGCAAAGCGAGGTAGAACTGGTTTAGCAAAGCACTGAAAGTATCTCTAGTCAGTGGGTACAGTCAAGGTTTATCTTAAGACTGTCCTTTCATCTGCTGTCTTACCATTTCAAAACCTTGTTTTGTGGTTAGAAATGAGAACATCTCTTGCCTGAATTTACTTATGGTCAGTTCCTGATCTCTTTTTCTTTTTTTTTTTTTTCTTTCCTTCTTCCTGCTACTTTATCCCTTTAATTCAAGTAGCATGTCTTGCTCTCCAGTGGCTCTGGGGGCTGTACCTGTGATGTATAAAACCTCCCTGGGCTTCAGTTTGTGCCAGGTTAGAAAAGCTTGAGCAGTGTAAGCCTCCTCTGGCGTGGTCAGGTGCCTCTTGGTAGAAGTCCTTTTCTTCACCCAGCGCATTAAGTTGAAATTAAGCTTTCTTGAATGAATTTTACAGACTATGTGCAAAGTGCTTGTAATGCTGTTACAATGCTGGTCTGTTTATGACAGCGCCTCATGCAGCTGTAATGTAGGACTGCACCTTTCTTTTTCAAAACTGTCAATCCTTCCATCACATGTGGATTTTTCTGCCCTAAGGACTTCCTGGTTTACAGACCAAGTTCTAAAAATAATATTTCCTGACAGGGATGTGTCTAAACATCTCCCAGAGGCAGCAAAAAAGCCCCAAACCCAACCGTCCGGACCTGCTGTTTTCCTCATTAGGCCAGACTCTTTCCCTCCACTAAATTCTAGGATAAGTGGAGCTCCTGTATGCTTGGCACTGAGTTATATCGCTGATGGGTTGTGTGTCGTCAGCCACGGGATCTCTCTTTATCCTGCTGAGAAGGGAGTGTATCTTCTCTGTGTTCACAGAACAATTCCAGAGTAGGTGCTGGCGCTGTAGAGGCTGAACGGTGGTCATGCAGGGAAGCTCTGGTATGCCGGGGAACCTGTTAGCGCTGTAGAAAAAGAGCCTGTCTATACTGTTTTATTCAGAATTGTAAACAGCTTCAGCTAAACCAATGGGATCATCTGCGTAATGTGCTGGTAATCATCCTCATTGTTCATTCTTTAAAACAAGAAGCTGAATAATTATGTTTCCAATTCGCTCAGCCTTGCTAATCTTTCTCTGACAAGGTAATCCTCTGGCCCAGGATTTACTTGCTTGTGTCACTCGCCAGAAAGCTAATGCAGTTAACATTCTTAGCAGTGGCTGGGGCAGTGGCTCCACTGAAGTGTCTCCTGAACTTGGATCACCTTTTTCTCTCTGCTGGTCTGCTTACTGTGTCGTTGCTTGTCATTCTAGTTAAATCCCTCTGTGGTTTGGAAGCTTCTTGTGTTCCTGCTGAGGAAGTTCTCTCCATGTCGGGAGAGTCTTGTGACAGCAGCGATGAAATGGATACAAAGGAAAGCATCAACGGGCGAACTGCATCTAGAAAAAAGAAAAGCAAAAGGCACAAAGGTATGGTTGCCAGCCTCTTTGTGGGGCCTCTGCGTGGGCTGCTTGTGCATCTTCTGCCTGTGTGACATTTGCTATTTACAGGCTAGTCACGGGGCTCTTCGGGGCCTTCTGCAGCTTGTACGTGTGCAAAGAAACGCCAAGGGTTAAATCACTTTTAAACCTGCTGGGACTCGACAGAGGTGTTGTCTTTGCACAAAGAACCCTGGGCGTGAAAGCAAAGCCTGAGCGTTCATTGCTTTCTTTCAATAAACTTCTCTCAACCTTGGGAAATGAATGCTGCTCTTTGAAAGAGTTGTGAAACTTTGCCACTGGACGTGTTACTTCATTGAACACACGTTGGTGAAAGCGGGGTTTGCTTTGGGGGAAAAAAACCCAACGCTGCTGTCCGTGACGCATTTGCTGGCAAAATCCAAGCTCTGTCTTCAGGGTGTTTCCAAGGCTGCGGGTTGTTACAAATGAGTTTAGAGGGCTCTTTTTCCAGCAAGCAAGTGAATTTGGCCCTAGTGGCATCATAGTAAGTTAATTCCAGGGAGATGTATCCTTCAGCATTTACACTTTGTGCAACTCTATAGAAAGCAATTTGCAACACAGTGTAAGGAGCAAACTGCTCTGCTGTGCTGTGGAATCGTTCAGGAGTTTCTGATAACAGGTTGCTTTCAGGCTGAGAAACAAATTTTAACTTGGTTTCTCCAACTTAAGAAAAACTTAACTTTATGAATGCTGATACTAATTTATGTAACATATCAACATCCACCATGGACTTAAGGTGCACAGCACTCCTCTGGGGTAAGAGTTTAATCTCTTAAGACATCCTTCAGAATCCCGGGAAAACAAGAACATCTGAGTGGCTAGAGTTATGGGAGTTATGAGTCTGGAAGGACAGTATTCTGTTCTACCACAACCTTGGCTTACTTATTTCTGCTACATATTTAGGGAAGAAAAAATGATAATAGATCAGTGATGCTTCTGGCTACACTCTGCAGTTTGGCAGTTGTGTAGTTTGATGGTTTCTTGAGTCAGAGCTGAAACAGCAAAGTGGATGTTACAGCCCATTGTGGGTGTGCCTGCCATAAATCTGTAGTGGTGTAGGGAAGTGATCAAATCCAGAGCTTTCTTTGGCAATGGATGTAGCAATTATCACGTGAGGATAAAGTACTGCCCTCTGTTATTGACCTGCTGTCTCAGGATTAGATCTGGCACCCTCAAGTTCTTACACACCTTTATGCCACTTGTTCACAAACCTCATGGCAGTTTTTTTCTGTTAGCACTGTGCACAAGTTGTATGTTTTCTTTTCCTTAATGTTCCTAGTGCTCGGTATTGTTTAGCTCTTTGTGTTCTTAAAAAGTGTTTTTCCTGTTAAAGTTGGAACAATGTCTGTGGAAAAAAACATGTGGTGTTAACTTAAAAACACTGCAGGAGTGAAAGGAGATGATCTTCAAGGTCCTTTCCAACCTAGTTGATTCTGTGATTCTGAGTTTCTGAACCTTCAGTTCTGGCTGAGCAGTTCTGACACCTCTGAGAGGAGGAACAGGCCATTCTGTTCATCTGAATTGCACTGAGTTTCCCATCCAAGAAGCTTTAATGAAATGACAGATTTAAGAAAAGCAGCTGATTATCCAGTTGCAGAAGAGAATTGCTTGCCCTCCCTAGCAAAGCTCCTACAAAAATGTTGTGACAATTCGAACAAAGAATTGACAAGCTTGGCAGTGTCTTAATGTTCAGGGATGTCTAATGTAAAGCATTTTTTGATGACCTGTTAAATCAGCAGTTCTGATAAAAATGCATGAGCTTGGCCCTCCTTTACATGAAGTTACCTCTGTATTTGCCATCCAATTTTTATTTCTCCACTTTCATGTTATATTTTAGGTGTGAAGGGGTCAAGTGTTGAAACAGGGTCTGGAAAAGCTGTGGGATTTCCATCCTTGGATACGGTTAGAACTTGAATGGACGAGATCCTGAACAAAATTATCTAATTCAGCCCCTGCTTTGAGCTGGGCTCTTTGGACTAGAGACCTCCAGAGAACCTTTTCAGCCTGAATTATTCTTTGAATCTGCCACTTTGCATACTTGTGCAAACAGTGCAGCAGGGATTAATGGTGGCATATATCCAGCTAAGGGAAAGCGTGATGGTTGCGCAGATGGTGGCAGTGATAATGAGGTTGTACTACCTTGGGCTTGTTTGGCTGACTGTGTACATATATATATATACATATTTCAGCTTCCTGCCCTGTGCTACCAGTAGTAAAGCACATGCCTCTAGATGTGACTTGATAAAGAAGTTATTTACTACACTAACATACCTTCATTGCATTTAGAAAATCCTGATGGGGGTGGCGGAGAAGAATACCCCATTGATATCTGGCTGTTGTTGGCTTCCTACATCCGCCCTGAAGACATTGTCCGGTTTTCTTTGATTTGTAAGAAAGCCTGGACTGTTACTTGCACTGCTGCCTTTTGGACCAGACTCTACAGAAGGTGAGGCTCTAGAGAATTTTTAAACTATTCAGCAGTGACCAGCTCTCTGCAGAGCTGTAAATAAGGGAGTAATTCCTGTAGGCTAGGGACCTCAAATGTTTGTATGTTGACATGGTGGTGTGGGCCTTGTTTAGCAAGGGGTTGTGGCATATTGCATCTGCTTTGGATCTGGAAGTGGATCTGTGGCATATTCCCATATGCTCTGTATAAAATCTCAAAGCATCGTGTGCTTTTCTGCTTGCCAGGCCTACACACTCCTGTTTGTAGCAGTCTGCTTTGTGCGTAAAGCACCCAAAGTGCTTACAACAGGGTCAGTGCCATGACCTTACTGAAAGACAGGTAAACATGCCCTGCCTCAAGCTTTGATCATGGCCACCTTCCTGTAATTAGGGTGGCCCAAGAGAAACTAAAGCATTTTTGAGCTGTCTTGGAGGCAGAGGTGAGTTATAAATTTAAAAAAAAGAGCAAAGAGGTGGTCAAAATTTGAAACAAATCCTTCTGTCCTGGTGCGTGTCACTTGGACTTTCCTTCAGGACAGAATATTTTCTTTACGTTTCTCTATCTGTTGGCCAGGAGGCACAAGCAGCAGGAGTACAGAGCAGATAGCAGCCACGCTCATCCTCGCCCTTGCTTTTTAGTGTGGAGTTCCCTAGCAAAGCCTCCTTTGGCATCTGATCAAAGAATCACCCTTGGGCTCAGGCTGTTGTCTGCAAGCATGCAGTCAAGCTTGGCTAACGTGAGTCCTTGAGAACCTGCAGGAATCTGCAGGCCTTTGTGCATCCTGCAGCTGAAATACCATCTGGTCTCTCAGGGCAAGCTGTCTGCAAGGAATTGTTGGGAAATTGTAGCCTGATATGCTTCTGTGTGCGCTGGAAACCTGGCTGAGGCAGGTGCAGTCTTTGAGACTGTCACGTGGTTTCACGTGGGGCAGCACAGCACCCGTGAAGCACTCGGAGCTGACAGGAGGTCCTCTGGGCAATGAGATGTTCGCTTTTCTCTCAACACTGATCTCTTCATTGCTCTGTTCTGTGCGTCTCTGGCATTCTGACCCTTCAGCATGTGTTGGGTTTGTGGTTGGTTTTGCAGGCACTACAGTCTGGACGCGTACCTGCCTCTCCGCTTGCGGCCAGAGTCCATGGAGAAGCTGCACTGTCTCCGGGCATGTGTCATCCGGTCGCTGTACCACATGTACGAGCCTTTCGCGTCTCGAGTCTCCAGGAATCCAGCTATTCCAGACAGTACTCCCAGCACTTTAAAAAATTCCAGAGTAAGTGGAATCACTAAGGAAGTTGGATATGTCTGAGATGTTGCTCCTTCTGGTTTTTTGTTCTCTCTCTAGAAGAAGAATAGATGATGTTTAGATGGTCACCAGTGAAGCTTGGGTGTAGGGTGACTGCTAACTCCAATAGTGATTTTTAAAGGTACACTGGTTACTTGTACAGTTGCTGCTGCAGAGGATTTTAGTTACTCTTCTGGGTAACTTCTGCCTAAGTCCTACCACAACATCTTGGTAATCAACAAAAAGGCACTTGCTTCACTGAATGTCAGAACTGCTAGGGATGTTTGCAGCTCTCCCTCCTCTGTTGAAAACCTGTTGCTGAAAGGAGGTTGCAGTAGGATCAGCTTTTATATCTTCTGCTTTATTCTGACACTGCCAGAATACATCTTTTCTCCGTAGCAGGCATCTGGAGAGATCAGAAGTGACACTGATAACCTCTGAAAGGGAGTCATTTCATACTACGTTCCTGTAGGTCATCCATCGTCTTTGGTGTCTGGGCGAGGGAGGGCAGTGAGGTTGTGAGCATGGCAAATGTGCAGAGCCAATGTCTGCTTTGGGACTGGGGCTGCAGTTGTGTTGGGCTGTAAAGGGTTTGTCTCTGGTGTGGGCAGGCAGTTCCCTTTGCTATCCCAGCTTGGAGCACTTGCATATCCATTCCTCTTTAATTGCTGTTGAGCATTAACTCGGAAATGCCTCTGTGTCTCTTGTTTGGTTTTAACTTGCAACTGGCTGATACTCTGTGAGCAGCTTAAGCAACAATGTGAATTCTCCACCCTCCAAATCCAAAGTCAAAAACCTGTTAAATGAGGTTTTTGGAGCCAAACTGAAGTGGGTTTGGTTCAAGAGTTGTACTTTCTTTTCCATGCAAGATAGAACAACCTCATCTATCTGTGTGTGACATCCCTCCTTTCTTCCTCTGCCTGGATGGATACTGGAAAAAAATGGCATTCCACTTAGGGAGCATCTAGCAGTAACACAGGCAGGTGGTGCTGCAGAGCAGGAGGAGAGCGCACGGTTCTGTGTGTAGTCTTATCTCTTCATCCAGAGCTCTTCATTCTCTTCCTGAATACCCAGTTTGGATATCATCTTTCTTAAAAAACAAAAAGCAAAGCATTTCTAGGAAATTCCAACCTAACCATAGTCTTTCTGAGTCCAACTTCCTACCCCTGCTCGGATCTGGTAGCGTGGCTGTAAGAGCTGGAAACCCTGAGGTGGTGCTGGCAGGGTCGGCATTTTGGAAGCATTCATGTTGACATCATAACGGCTTTGGTGCCCACTACTAGTGCTTCTACTGTACTAACAGTTTGAGGAAGATTCTTGAAGTGCAGTCTTTTATGATTCAGCTTTTAAAAAAGGAAATTAAATGGTGACGAGGCTTTGTTAGAACAGTAGAGGTTTGACCTAACCCCTTGGAGCATACGAGAGCCATCCCGAGTCTGGTCTTGCTGTACTACTGCATTGCAAGACTCTGAGCTCCACCTGTGTTACTGTGCACAGAAATGCCTCGGCGCAGCGGGTACGGAGGAGGATCAGACATGGCCTCCTCACGTTTTTGCTTTCATGGGCTTTGGTTATACCTTTACGGGTCGTTGAAACTAACGGCAAATGCCTCCATAAACTGCATGTGGCAAGAGGAGACCCCAGACCCGGGTGTTATCAAATCTAGCTTTTCCTCTTTAATTTCCTTTTTTCTTTCCCTAGCCTAGCTTGTGTGGGACACTGGAGCCGTTATGGTGTCAGCAGAAGTGTTTGCCCTTTAAAGACACCCCCATTATTTTTGGTGGAGCGGCAGGCCGTACGGCGCGTCTGAAGGGCAGGACGGCTGACCCGTGGACGACATCCTCTGCCCCTTAGGAGGTACTGACCATTTTGTGCTTCACTACTTGCCATGACCAAACAAGCTGCTAGACCAGGCTGTCTCTGCAGGTGAACTACAAATGCCACTGATGGTGGAGTTAAACTCAGCAGCATCTGCTGCTTGCCTGAGTTAAAAAAAAGATCTGAAGAACATTTTTATTGGAAAAAACTGAGGGCCACCTCCTCCCAGGTGGAGGTTACTTGACGCGTGTTTCTGAGCTTGACTCCACGTAGCTTTGTTGTTCGCCTCATGAAGATTGTTGAGATAAAGGTCCTTTAAGGACTCTTGTATATGGACATGACTCAGAGTTGAAGTAAAGGGTCTCGTATCACCTGTAGTCTCTAATTATGGAGCCCCCATGGTGGAGGCTGGCTCTGGCTTTGTCTCATTTGGGGTCACGCTATCCTGGAATGAAATTAAATCTGTGCGTCGCCTTTCAAACAAGTCAGGCCTTCTCTTGGCATGGGAGAGACTCTGTGTGGGTCATGGGGAGTTGTCTTTACCCATATTGTTCTTCCTTTTCCTGCTGACACTGTTAAAAGATAAGACCAGCTGTGGTGGGCTGGCACCTGTGGTGTGGAAACACTTTCAGTGATGGCTGGGCTGACTTGCTGGATTCTCTTCTCGGCTGTTGAAGGCTGGTTGGTTCTACTCCCTGGCAGGCAGTGAATTTCCCTCCTACTCAGTTTAATACAGGAGTTCTGTTGAGACTCCTGCTCTAGAGCGAGTGCTGCATGCTGGGATGGATCCTGTGGACCACACAGTGATAGCTGGATTAAACTGGAGGACTCCTGGTGTATGTCCTGGTGTATGGCAGTGCTGGGTATCTCTGATGCTGTTTGAGGCCCTTTTCTCATTTTCTTTTAAAAAGGGACAGTAGGTTGATCAGACCATGCTATCCTGGCAATATTTTTATACTCTGAAGTATGACAGTGGGTGCCTAGTGATGTCAAGACCTTCTTTTGACACCACAGTGGCTTAGGAATTTTCTCATCTGTCACCTCATAGCTCATGTACTGGCCTTAGCATTTCCCTCTGGATTCTCCTTCTCGATCCTCATTCTGTTTTCAGTTGTTCCTCGCTTTAATCTTGTTTGCAGTCCAGTCTGGTGGGAGTTCTTGGTGGGTGGGGGAAATGGATTAATCTGTACCGCTCAGCTCTGCCTGTTGAAAGGCACAAATTGTGCAACGGTGTTTTCCTGTTTAGCACGTCAGTAGCTACATGTTGTGTCATCAGTTGCATGACAAGTTGGCCAACTTGAAACTGGGAGATTTAAACTGCTGAGTGTGTTCTTTGAACATAATTAATTTGAATAAATGGCTCCTAACTGCTCCTATATAATTGTGTTTGTAATTGGAAGCCTTTATGCTCTGCTAAAATTTATTTAAAGTGGTGCCTCTAAGGGTTTCATAATCTTGTGTTTCTTTTTCCCCACCTCAGTGTCTGCTTTTCTGGTGCAAAAAGATTGAAGGGAACAGACAAGAAGCAATGTGGGAATTCAACTTCAAGTTCAAAAAGCAGGTATGAAAGAAGAACCAGAATGACTGTGACTTTTTTGAAGCAGTAATGATTTTTCTGGATGGTAGAAAGGAAGATGGAAACTTTTTATGCTTTCAGACAATAAGTGGAAACTCTGACTCCCTTGATAAAGCAATTCTGAAACTACACTCAGTTTTCAGTCTGTATCACCAAGACATTTAGAATCCTACATTTTTATTTCCTCATTTGGAATCCTTTCTCCACTGTAAGATGTAGATCATTTGTTACTCCAGATAATCTCATCTTTGGGTCATCGCTACTGGTTACTACCAAAAACTGGATTATGAGACTTTAGTGGTCAAAACGTAGACCAAAATCTGAAACTTCTTGTTTTACCATTAGAAAGATTTCCCAGAGAAATGAAAAAAGCCAGCGTTGCCAGTGAAAACCTCCAGTAATGGGTCTGAGGAGAAACAAGTAGTTTCAGGCAACCTTGGGAATTCTGCAGCTTTCCCCTCTGAAGAAACGGTCCCGCCGGTTGCCTGTCCCGAGTGATGGCTTTTTGTTGCTTGTGTAGTGCTCTGCCCAAGCACGTGGGAATGCAGCGAGAACCTGCTAGTCAGCACCGGTGAGAAGCAGCCACACTCTCATCAGAGGTTCCTGCTTAGCTAAATAAGTCTCTCTTTTTCTTTCCAGTCTCCCAGATTTAAGAGCAAGTGTTGCAAAGGTCTTCAGCCACCGATTCAGTATGAAGAAGTCCATACAAATCCGGATCAGGATTGCTGTCTTCTGCAGATCACCACCTTTAACTTCATATTCGTGCCAATAGTCATGGGTATGACATTCACCTTGGTAAGTGTTTCAGAAATCTGCTGGGCAGACTTTGCTTGTGCAGTTTCTGTAAGGAGATGAGGAGGACATCTCTTTGATGTTGTGTAAATTACACCGCCTCATCCACAAACCAGTTCCGGGAATCTTAAGGTTAATGATCAGAGGAAGTGCTGAGGATCTCAGTTCAGCTTCTGCATTTCCATCAGCTCTTCCCTATTTGGTGCAGCAAATACAGATGACGTAGAGAATCTGCGAGCAGCTGTGGTTTTGCAGCATCTGGGGGCAGATTAGTTGTCAATACGCTGGCAGGGTACAAGAGGTAGGGATGCAGGAGAAGAGGTGGTCTTCCCTCCTCCAGAAAATATCTCCTTACTTTACAGCAATAAATTCTGAGAGCAAACACCTATATGAGCAGACTCTTTCAGTGTGTATACGGTCCCTGACTGCCAGTGGTTGGCGGAAGGAGCAGCTTTTGACCCACCTTTCACAAACTTGGCTCCAGGCAGCAGTGGCGCAGGTGTGCTTAGGCAAGAGCAGTGCTAAAGTGTGGGGCAGCACGTGTGGCTGTCGGGGTTTCAGAAGCAGCCTGTGCCCAAGAGAGGTTCAGTCTGCCTTCGTTTAAGAGTAGGGCGGTGAGTTCCAGACTTCCTCTGACAGCCACTTGCTTTCAGGTTCACTTCAGGCATTAGTATTTGGGGTTGTCGGCCAGAGAGAAGGGGTTTCAATCCAGCGCTGTAGATTCAGCGTGTAACTGCCAGCACCTGAGATACCTTAGACTTGTACAATTTAGAAGAATTCCAAAAAAATAACTAAAAGTGTAGTGTTAGTAACTATTTATTCATCACTTTGATTTTCTGAAGCACCTCCTGGTCTCTTTTCTTGCAGTTCACCATCAATGTGAGCACAGACATGAGGCATCATCGCGTGCGCCTGGTGTTCCAGGACGCCCCAGTTCGCAACGGCAAGAAACCTCGCCTTGACCAAGGAGTGCAGGTCGTGCTGGACCCCGTGCACAGTGTGCGGCTCCTGGATTGGTGGCACCCACAGTACCCCTTCTCTCCAAAAGCTTAGTGCTTTCCTGAGTCTGCAGGAACTGGCAGGTGACTGAATCTGGCAGGCTGAAGAGAATTTATAGGAACCAGGAAATCCTATTTTTATTTCTTAAATAAATTCTGCAGTCTCCTTGCAAGTGGTTGAAGCTACTGAGCTAGTCTGTATGTATATAACTTCTGGTCAGTGATGGGCAGAGCTAAGTGTAAAGCAGAAACTATTTGTAAACACACTTTTATGTAAAATTCACGTTTTATGATTTGAAAGGAGCTCCCTGGAACTGTTCATTTAAAATCCTTTTGGTGCTAATGAAAGTGGTCCTGTTTTCTGTTGGTTGGGAAGAAGCAGGAGGTTTTACTTTCCGGCTTTAATATGACCAGAAACAATTTACAAACAAAATCCCTGTTTGTTTTACTGCAGCAGGATTGCATTCAAACACAGTGTGACATTTCAGTGCCTGAGAAGCAGTAAGCAAAGCAGCAGTGATCAACAGTCATGCTAATTCACAGTCCAACAGGTATGAGTTTAAGGAAAGAAAAAAGCATAAATGATCAAACAAAGGAATTATTTCAAAGAGGATTTGTAAGGCAAAAGGCTTTCTTGAATGTAAAGATTCTCTCACTGATGTTTGCTCTTTGAATGAAGATCTAAACCTTTAAAACCAGAAGGTGCTTTTCAGAGGAAATGAAGGGAGGGAGAAGAGATGAGGCGATAAGCTAAAATAACTGAAGCAGTGATGAAGGACTTGACTCTGTGTCTTTTCGAAGAGCAGTGGAGCAGTGTTGGCCCGTTGACACTGGAAAGCCCAGAAGCAATCAGTGATCTGGTTCTTGACTAAACAAGTTGATTTCTGTGAGGAAGAAGCAGCCCTGAAATTTTCTGTGGCTCTGGGTTGATTGAGGAGGGAAGGACACAGAGGCTGGGCCTGTCTGTTGTGTCCAGAATAAATTGGGCTGGAGAATTAATTCAGCAGGTAAACGTCTTGCTGCTGACAGATGGGGTCTCGTGGAAGAGCAGTGGCAGCAGAGTTGGTGCTGGGGTGCAGGTGAGCAACAGTGGGAATAGGAACTCTGGGCTGCGTTTTGCTGCCTATCGATGATTAGCTCCTATTTCACATCGCGTCTTGTCTCAAGGGGGAGTAACTGAACACTTTTCCATGTATAATGTTTAGTGAAGCTCCTGGAAGGAGAGGGAGGGAGTTCTGCCATCTCACTTTGAATTTAATATGCAAATACCCCGTGATCTCTGTGCAGCTGCCTGCGAGGAGCTGCTTGGGTGTGTGTCTGCCACTCTGTAAATCACCACCAAGGACAGTTTTGGGCCCCTCACTCCAGAAAGGCCATTGAATGACTCGAGCGTGTCCAGAGAAGGGCAACGGAGCTGGTGCAGGGTCTGGAGCACAGGTCTGATGGGGAGCGGCTGAGGGAACTGGGGGGGTTTAGTGTGGAGAAGAGGAGGCTGAGGGGAGACCTCATGGCCCTCTGCAACTCCCTGAAAGGAGGGTGCAGAGAGGGGGGATGAGTCTCTGGAACCAAGGACCCAGTGCCAGGACAAGAGGGAATGGCCTCAAGCTGCGCCAGGGCAGGGTCAGACTGGCTCTTAGGAAGGATTTCTTTGCAGAAGGGGTTGTTGGGCGTTGGAATGGGCTGCCCAGGGCAGGGGGGGAGTCCCCATCCCTGGAGGGGTTGAAGAGTCGGGTTGACCCAGCGCTGAGGGATCTGGTGGAGTTGGGAACGGTCAGGGTGAGGTTCATGGTTGGGCTGGAGGAGCTTCAAGGGCTTTTCCAACTGAGATGATTCTGGGATTCTGTGACATCTGCCCCACACTTGGACTGTGTTAGAGGCTCTGTGATGCTGACTTCAAACAAACATATTTGGGAAAACTGCCTCACAGTTCTCCTTTTCACTGCTGCTGAACATGTGTTGACCCCACCAGGTAAGTTTTGAAAGTAGGTCAGTCAAAGTAGAGATACTGGGCAAGAAAACGTGCTGTAACGGTGTTAACGGAGCTGCCTCCCACGATAGTGCAGCCAGGTCTGAGCTGTGGCTGCTTTGTGGTGCAGGAGGGGAAGGCAGCTGTGTGTAAAGGCTGCGGCTGCACGCTCTGAGTGTTCTGCAACACGTGGCAGCGTCTGTGCAGAAGGAAACTGCTCCAGGGCAACGGGTGAACCACAGCTCCCTTTTTCCGGTGGGGTTCAATACTGCTGAACTCAGTGATGAGCCCTCAGTGGTCATGTGGAGTTGAGTAAGTGAAACACAGTCAGCTTGCACAGTTACCCCTGTCTTGGGCAGGGGCTCTTCTTGGCTGGTGTGCGCTCTCCTAGGGAGGTCTCTGTTCCATCAAAGCCTGTTTCCTGCAGAGTCTGAGGCGTTTGAAGAACATGCTTCAAGGTGTTTTCCTCTATGCACCCCGAAAGCTCTGTTTTGCACGGTGATGCCAGCACCGTGTGCCTGGTTGCTGCTGCTGCTGCTGCACCCAGGATACAGATGTGGAGGGTGGGGGCAGAGATGTTCGGGTCCTGGCCCTGGGCTGGGTGGCAGGAGGACAGAGCAGGGTGGTGTCCCTCTAAAACTGCCCTCAGCTGCACCAGCTGAATGGGGATGGGAACAGCAGCCTGGGCCGTGCTCTTGCTTCCCTGAAGAAATACAGAACAAACCTTAGGACTGCGTGTTTCTGACATCAGTGAGAGCAGGAATATGTTCTCATCGGGCGTGTGGCATGTCCAGGATGTGCTTAACGTTCTGGGGCAGAGAGACTCCAGCACATCTGCTCCAGACAGTGAATGGCTTTGAGCCCCGTAACCCCCTGGGCCGCGGGTCCTCGCGTGGTGCAGGCAGTAAGGGCAGGAGCAGGGGGATGGGATGTTTCCTGCTCCCATCAGACGGGCTGGTTTCAAATAAGGATATTTCAGTATGGAGAGATGCCCTTAACCCAAAGAGGTGCCTCTCCTGTGCCCGCCTTTTTCAAGGCTGAAATGTATAAAATGCAGAAGAACGATTTTTAATCTTTTCCTTTGCAAGTAGCAAAGCTTACGCTGACTCCAGTGAGGGAGCCGTGCTGACCAGCAGCGCTGGCAGGGATCGGCGTGGGGACGCCCGTGAGGTGGCAGGGATGCTGCGGAGGCTGGGTGTGTTTTCCCCTTCCCCCTTTACCTGGGGCATGGGAACCTCACGCTGAGGTTTGCTCAGTGATGTCTGTGACTCCTGGCCAGACCTCAGCCCCAAGCACGGGGGTTTCCACCCCCTGTCCCCCAAGCCCAGCCTTTCTTGAAGGCTGCTTGCCAAAAAAATCCATTTTCTGTGTTCTTTAGGGGCGGGATGCAGTGAGGCTGGGATCCAGCTGGTCTCCACGGTCCCTGCCAGGGCTCTGGGCAGGAGAGAGTGCAGTTTGGTGTAAGATAATCACTTTTTCCTGTAGGATGTGACTCACAAGGGTCCCTGGTGGTGTGGAAACGGAGCCCCAGATTGGCCTTGTGATGGCCGGAGCCCCGATGCTCTCCCTGCTGCGTGGGGCCCTGTTTTACCTCTGCTTTGTCCTGCTCGGGCTCCTGAATAATGGAAGGACTGTAAGTGGATCTGGCCTGGCTCTCTGGTTTCCCCAGGGGAAACATGGAGGCTTGGCCACCCCCCTGGGCTCACCCTGCCCCTCTCCTTGTCCAGGATCAGGTGTCAGACAGGAGCTGAGCCAGGGCAGGGCGAGGGCTGGGTGCTGTGGGGAGGGTGGCCGGTACCTGCTGTGGGTCCCCGTGGGCCTGTTCCTCCCTGGCCCCCCGGGCTGGGTCTGCGCCCGCACAGTCGTGTGCCCACATCAAAACAGCCTTTGCACCCTGGGGCTTCTCTCTTCTCCAGTTTATTCCAAGAACAAGCAAAAATAGAATAGAATTGGAATAGAATAGTTGGAAGGGACAGAAACGTGCCTTTTAGCCCCATTTAAGCCACCTCTCTGTCCCCCAGGAAAATAATAATTATTTATTATTCAGCGAGTAGAAAGTGTGAGCACCATGTTTTGGGCCAGAGCGGGGTTTGTGAGCAGCTCTGGGGGCCGGGCCCCGGTTGTGCCTGGGTGCTGAGGCTGCGCCATGGCCCTTGCTGGGGGTGGAAATAGGAGAAGGGGCCTTTTTCCAGAACCCCAACCAGCATTTGGGATTTGCCCCGTAGCTCAGGGGGGTGACGGGATGAGCTGCCTCAGGCTGGGCTTGCAGGACTTGCTTGGAGGGCAGGAGGACCCAGGACCACATTGCGGTGGGCACTGGGGGCTGTGTCCTGGCTGTGGATTCCTCTCCCGCTCTGGGCCGGCTCATGGATGTGCCTGGAGGGGGTCAAATCCTGCCCTAGCTCTGCACCCTGAGATGGCTCGTGGGGATTCTGGTGGCTCTGCTGCACCCCGTAGCATGCTGTGTGTTCCCTGAAAGGCAAATATTTCTGCCTGTTGCACCCATGAGTGTTGGGGACCTCAGAGCTGCACTGGGCACCATGGGCCCCCCCCACCCTTCCCTTCTTCCCTGCAAGGGCAGGAAGGACCGAGCCCTGGTTCCTTCCTGCACAGGGATGGGGGTCATGGGGCATCTGCAGTGAGAAAAGCCCTCCCCGTCCTGCAGCTGCTGCCAGTCGTTTCAATACCCCACGTGAGCCACTAAACCCCACATCCCTTCCTTACCATGTGTGATTAAACAGCAAATCTGCTGGGTTGCGCCATCCCACCCTCTTGGGCCCTCACGGCCTCTTCCAGCCCCTGCCTGGGTGCAAATACCAACCTGCTGCTGCTCCAATGCAGGCAGGGCGTCCCCACTGACCTCCCTGTGACCCCACGGACACAGAGCCTGGCATCCCATCACGGGAATTTAAGGATTTAAAAATCAAAACAGCGTGGGAAGAGCGAAAGAAGCAGATCCAGGAGCCTGCAGACATCTCTTCCTCTCCTGCCCGGTGCCACCACCTGCTTCCTGCCCTACCTTGTCTCTCCACAGCGACCTTTGTCCTTGCGGAGGTGTCTGAGGCTGGTGGTTCCATCTGAACCGGGCAGCCCGGGCTTTGTGGGGGATTTGTAGAAGACTGAGCCTGGGAAGAGGCGCTGGGGCCTGTCCAAAGGTAGGAGAGGTCCAGGACAGTGAGGAGAGGAGGGAAATGGGATCCGAGCTTCTGTGTGGGTAAAGGGGGAGGATGGGAGGGAGGGAAAGGGAAGGATCTTCCTCTCCATGTGTAGTGTCGGAAGATGAGAAGCTCCTGGCTCTGAGCTGGGTGCAAGCAATGCTGTTGGGTGACTTGTGGGTGCTCTGGGGCCAGGTTCCTGCTGTGGGTCTGGAGGAGAGAAGTGGGGGGAGAAAAACAAGTCTTGGAGGTGGAGGAGCTGGGCACAAACTGGGCCATGGGAAGGGCCCCCACAAGGCCCCCGTTGGCTCGTGGGGACGGACGGGGCTTCGTTCCCAGCCAGCGCTGCGCTGCCCGGCGCTCCGGCCAGAAGCTGGAGTGTGTGGGGAAACTGGTGCCCCGTGGGGTGCATCCAGGGTGGGATCCTGGCAGCCAGCTCTGCCCTGGCCTGGGGTGCTGGGGGCTGCGGTTCTGGCTCAGCAGCCCTGGAGGTTTCTGCTGTCTCAGCACAAGGGCTGAAAAACAAATGGGGGTGAAAAGATGCAACAGCTCCACGGCACCAGACTCCTGGCTCAGCACACAGCGTGTCTTCACCCCAGCGCCACCCAAGTGGCAGGTTTGCGCGGGAGTTTGGGGTGCTGGAGCCTGGCGAGAGCCCTCGCGGGGGGCTCATACTGCCTGGGGGACTGGGGCTGCAGATAGCGGATGGGTGGGACCCAGCTGCTGCCATCGTGGGACGCCCAGTCCTGGGGGAGGAAGCTGAGGCTGCCCTACGGGGACCCTTTGCCCCATCCTGACTGGGGTCCCCACCAGCGTGGCCGGTTCACCGGGCGCTCGGCGGTGCGGGGCAGAGGCTGCTGGCGGACGCTCCTCCCGTGCGGGAGGCAGGCGAGGACTCGGGGTGGGGCTTTGCTGAGCGAGAAACCAGAGTCCAGCCAGTCCTTGGGAAGTTGCCAGGGCCGAGCACCCCAGCGAGACGGCGACGCTGCCTGGCTGCTCCACCGGGCGCCCCCACGCCGGGCGGCCGCGCACCCCGTAAGTCTCCGCTGCCTCGGTGGGCCCGTCCGGAGCGGTGCTGGGCAGGAGCCATCTCGCTGGTGTCACGGGATGCGGCTGCACGGGAGAGGGGTGCCCTGGGCCAGGGGTGCCTGGGGGACCTGGGTGGGGTGAGGGCACGTTTGTGGGCTGGGGGTCCCCATGCTGTCAGCTGCAGGGATTGGATCAGACCCAAGCGTCCCCGGGCCAGGCTGCCTGCGGAGACCCCCCTGTGCCGTGGGGGCTGTGGGAGACCTGGGTTGACCTAAAACTTTGGCTCCTGGAGTCCTGAGCTACTGAAATGCAGCTTTTCCCTTGCTCCTGCGGGATGAGCCCTAGAGCAGAGACCCCACCCCACACTGGCTGCCAGGATCATCCTGTCCCACGCAGCCCCAAACAGCCGCGATTTGCCCGCGGGGACATAGTGCTGCTACAACTTGCCATGTCCTCTGCTCAGGCCAGGGGTGATTTCTGGCACTGGGTTACACCCTGCCCCTCTCCATCCTGGGGACCCCCACGGGGAGGCGGTGAGGGGCACTGACCCACGATGCAGGAGACTTGGCCGTTACCCCACTGGGTGACACAACCTTTTTCCGTGCCTCAGTTTCCCCCAGCATGGAAAGGTGCTTCTGGCAGTGGGAGGGTGAGCCCTGGTTCTTCCCCCCTCCTCCTGTACAAACAGCCCCGCTCGCCCCAGCGCTGGAGGAAGCAGCTGGAGCCGCCTGCGCGTGGGGAGCATCCGGCCATTCCTCGGAGCCTCGTGGGACAGAGGCCGTGTATTTACTCGTTCTCCTTCCCCTCCACTGCTGGACTGAGTCATGGCTGCTGCGTCACATAGCCCGTTTGGCTGGGAGTCTCCTAACAAAGTGGAGGAGTTTGGCTCTGGGCGAGCGGCTCTCAGCAGCCAGCTGCTCCTGGCCACTGGCCCAATGTCCCCACAGGGGGATGGCTTTTGGGGACATCCCCAGTGGGGTGCTGAGCGTGGGGAAGGTGAACGAGGTGCTGGGCAGGAGTGGGGACAGGGATGCTCTGTGGAGGCCCCCAGAGCAGGAGCAGAGAGGATGCTGCGTCCCAGTGGTGTGGCCCCTGGTTGTGCCCATCTAGCTGGGCTGCTTTGTTCCTCCATGGGCCCAATTCGGGGCGAGTTACGGGGCAGCATTCCTTACCCCCTGTTCTGCTAAGCCCGTGATGCTGGACGGGCGAGGTGTTTGCCACCCCCTGTTCCCCACAGGCTCCCTGCTCCCACTCCATGGAGGAAACTGCTGCCTGTGGGGGCTGGGGGTGCGGAGCAGCACCTTGTTTTCCATCCAGGATGGGCCGCTGGCAGCCAGATGCCCTTTTAGCAGCCAGAAAAACCTTTGGCCACCCAGAGCATAAATACGCCCAGCCCGTGGCTGGCTGCCAAGCCTCGCCTTTCCAAGCTTGCCCCGTGGCCTCGGTGCTGCACCACAGATCATGGAGGTCCGGGCTCAGAAATCCACCTCCAGGGTGGCTTCAGGGCACGATGTCCCCTGGCCCAGGATGGGTCCCTAAAGCTGCTCCCCACTCAGCTGTGGCCCTGTTGCTGTGGGGGAAGGAGAGGCCGGGGGGCTTTGGGCCCATGGCAGTGAGCGCCCCCACTTCTCCCCACTCTGCTGTGACCAGGACAGAGATTTTTAAGCAGCTCCAGGACCTTGTTGTCCCCACGAGCGCTTCAAAGAACCAGCACTAACCAGAGCTCAGTCACTGCTGGGTTCAAGCTTAGGGGAGGCTGCTCCTCTGCTCCCCTTGGCTGAGATGGGTCTCACTAATGCCACAGCTCAGCTCAACCCTCCCTGAGAGAGAGCAGCTCGCTCTGTTTTAATCACTTATCTCTAAGTAAGGAGCCACGTTCCTGGGTGAGGTCAGCACGGCAAGGACAGCACCAGCTGCTGCATCACAGGGACCAGCTCTGCACTGGCCTGTTGAGATGCTAACAATCCCCAAAAGGACTTCTGGGCAGGAAAACAGTGGTTTTCTCCTTAAAACAAGCCCAGTCCACACTCCAGAACAATGGCAACAGAGGTGCTGCGCCAGCCTCTGCTGTTTGGGTGCCACGGGTGGGCCAGGAGCATCCGCTACGCACTGGCGGTTGACACAGTGATGAATTTAAGGAGAAGTCCTGGGTAAAGCCCAGCCTGTGTCCAGGAGGGCCGGCAGCTTTCTCAGTGTTTTACTACATGGCTTTTCCTCCCCGTTTACAGTCAAAGATGCTTTGAGCAAAACAAGCTGGCGCGCTGTGAGCAGTTTGGATGGGGCTGTCTGTGTCTGCCCCACGGGGCTGGGCTCTCACTTGGTCTCCAGTTTCTCCTCTTCCAGGGCAGACCTGGTCATATTTATAATGGAAAAACCCCAGGCGAACACAGGAGCCTTTTAGCCTCCTGCCACGCCTCTGCTACAAGGTGAAGTATCTCAAGGGCAGTACAAATTCCTTGAAGGTGACACTCTTTCCTCCTCCGGGATGGCTTTCTTGTCCTACCAAGCAAGGGACAGGGCAAGCGCAGCTGCCGGTGGTGGCTGCCCAGAGGCAGATGGGGAGCAGGGCAGGCAGGAGGGGCTGGGAGAGCAGCCCAGGCTCCTTTGAGACCTGAGCATTTCCCAGGGCTTGGTGCCACGTCCAGAGATCTTGGTGACTGCTCCTGGGGTGCCACCCCAACCTGAAAGCCTTCCCTGAGGTGTGTCACCTGCGTTTCTTCTGCCTGCAGCTGCTGCACAGGGTGTTGGTGGGGCTGGCAGGGAGGATTGTATCATCTGGCTGATTTTTTTCCTGGCTGGATTGCAGTGTCCCTCGCCTGCCTGCCTGAAGGGACGGTGTGTGGGTGCCTCCCGATACCCCGTGGCTGCCCCAGGGTGCGCACCCCTGGGGGCTCTGGGCAGAGGGGTCAGCCCCGGGGGTGCAGCCAGGTGCCACCTCTCCATCCTGCCCAGGGAGGGTGGTTTTGCCCAGGCTGTGTCCTGACCTGACACACCCCTTCCTCCTGCAGGCCTCAGCGTGCCGGCCCGGTGCTATGCGATGCTCCCTGAAGCGCTACCTCACGGCTGCGCTCACAGCCTCCTTCCTCCTCCTCCTCCTCTTTCTCCTCCATGGGGGCAGCCAGCAAGAACAGGATCCCCTGGAGGTGAGTCCTCTGTCCCACTGGGGCATCCTCCCTCCCCACCTGACCCACACAGACCCCAACCCCAGCTCTGCTCCCTTCCCTGCACTGTATCACCCCCACACCCCAGCTCTGCCTTCTCTCCCTGGGGCTGCCCCTCCACCTGAGTCTCCCCTGTGCTGGGAGGGCAGGACAGGGGCTCCCCCTAATTTCTGCCCTCCCCTGTTGTCATTCCCCCTCGCTCATGCATGCCCATGGTGCTCTGGGGTCTGACCTGGTTGCCTGCGGCTCCCATCCAGGTGGAGCTTAGGGGCTTGGCCCCAGCCACGGTCCTGCAGATGCTGCAGCCCGAAGGAGCCCAGCGCATCCTCCAGAACACGGATGACCTCTCTGCACTCCACAATGTCTCCTACCACCTCCTCGCTGGCTCCCTGTCACCCCACAAAAGTGAGTGGTCCCAGCACCCCGGGCTGAGCAGGGCTCCGGGTTTGCACATCTCTCCCAGCATGGACCTGCCCCATCACCACTGGGGTGGGGAGGGGTCTGCTTCCAGCCTTTGTGGGATTGGGGAACCCACTCATACCTGGTGCCCTCCTCCCCAGCCAGCCCTCGGTGCTCTGCCTGGGGAGATGGAGGGGGTAGAGAAAGGTCTGTGTGCTCCAAGCTTCTGCACTTTGGGACTGGGGTGACTACAGACATTTTGAGTTTCCCAGACCTCTATGGAGAGGGTGGCTGAGAGCCCATCTCCCTGGGGTTGAGTTTCCTGCTCTCCCATCAGGAAGATGGAGATAGTGGGGCTGGAGGAGCAGGACAGCCGCATAGTGTGGGAGATGTGGGTCAAGCTCTTGGACAGGCGCACGAAAAGCAACTCACACGCAAAGACCATGGGAAGGAGCTTAGGGCAGCCCCAGGCGAGCCCGCGCTGAAGCCAGAGGTCGAGTATGTGTGCGGTGCAGCACAGACCAGCAGCAAGAGAAGGTGCAGCGAGGCTGAACAAACGCAGCCACAGCTGGGCTGCGGGGAGGGCAGAAGGATGCCTCACCCCAGCCAGGTTGCACCCACAATGCGGAGCCACACCACAAAGCCATCTCTGCCACACAGACTGTCTCTGCACTGTTCCTTCCCCAGGTTTGGCTTTTTTTTTTTTTTTTTTTTTAAGGTGTTTTTCCCAAGTATTTCTTCTTCAGAGGAGCCCTGGCTTCCATCCTGTCCTCTTCCTGCTATTTGGGCCAATTTTGGGCACCTCCTGAGGCGCTGGGGGCTTCAGCTTCAGAAAGGACCTGCCAGCCTTGGACGTGGGGCCATAAATAGCATTGGCCATGGGGGCTGGCCATGCAAAGAGCTTTTTGCAGCCCCCTCCTTGTGGCTTGCAGGGGAAAACTTCACCATGGTGCATCCCAGATCATCCCTCAGCCTGCTAACGCCCACCCTTTGCCTTGCAGAATTCTTGGCGGTGGGACTGGCGTCAGTGCGGCGGCCACGTGGCTACTACCTCCCAGCCACGCTCCAATCCCTCTTCAAGCAGTCGACGGAGGAGGAGCTGCAGGAGATGGTGGTGGTGGTGCACCTGGCTGATGCAGACCCCAGGTGGAACATGCGTGTGGCTGCCAACATCGCCCACAAGTTTGCCCACCACATCCTCCTGGGCCGGCTCCTGCTTATCCACGCTCCCCACGAGTCTTACCCCACCCTGAAGGGCCTCAAGAGAAACTACAACGACCCGGAGGAGCGGGTGAGGTTCAGGTCCAAGCAGAACGTGGACTACGCCTTCCTCCTCGCCTTTGCTGCCAACCTCTCCTCCTACTACTTGATGATCGAGGACGATGTGTGGTGCGCCAAGTCCTTCCTGACAGCCATCCGCAAGGCACTGGCCTCCCAGGAAGGCTCCAACTGGGCCACCCTCGAGTTCTCCAAGCTGGGCTACATCGGTAAGCTCTACCGCTCCAGTGACCTTCCTCGCCTGGCTCGCTTCCTCCTCCTCTTCTACCAGGAGATGCCCTGCGACTGGCTGCTGGTCCACTTCCGCCTCCTGCTCACGCAGAAGGACGTCATCCGCTTCAAGCCCTCCCTCTTCCAGCACATGGGCCTCTACTCCTCCTTCCAGGGCACCGTCAACCGGCTGGAGGACGACGAGTTCCAGGCCGATGCGTTGGACCTTCCAGACAACCCACCAGCGGCCGTGTTCACCAGCATGTCTGTCTTTGAGAACTACGAGCCCCTCAAGGCTTACAGCACAGCAGAGGGGTATTTTTGGGGTAAAGACCCAGCAGCTGGCAGCGTTTTCTCCATCGTCTTCCAGCAGCCGGCGCGTGTCACCCGTGTCCGGGTGCGCACGGGCTCCGATGAGCGCCGGGGTGATTTCCTGCACGCAGGGGTGCTGGAGCTGGGCCGGCGGCGGCGGGCTGATGGCCGGGACTGCTCTGCCTACACCACCGTGGGCACCTTCGAGAAGGGAACCTTCGAGCAGCGGGGGCTGGAGAGGGGCACACCCGGCCCCGTGGAGTGCGTGAGGATCCGCGTAACCCGGGACCAGAGCGAGTGGCTCATCATCCAGAGCATCGATGTCTGGACCGCGTCAGGTACCTGACCACCCCTGTGGCGGGCTGCCGAAGCGGCTGGACTTTGTACTGAGAGGGCCTTTAATTCTTCTGCCTTTTTTGATAAGGAATTAAATTATTGAGTCCCACTGGCACTGCTGCTGGTCTCCAGAGGGTCGGCAGGTGCTGCTGGGAGGGGGCTGGGAGCAGGGCAGGGCGTACAGGCAGTGGCAGAGGCTTGGGAGTTTCAGGCTGGGCAGTAGAAAACATTTCCTCCTGGGGAGGATGGTATTACAGGACAAAGCTAATCAGCTAATTGACAAACCAAATAATTAACCAGGCAGTGGCATTTCTGTAATCTCTCCACGCCATTCCTTCCCCATTTAAGTTTTCTAACCTGCCCAACTCCTGATTTCTAACCTGCATTTTTTTTTTCCCTCTCCTATCCCGTTTCAAGCAGTTCCTGGGAGGGGTCAGGGGAAGGTGTGGGGATGCTGCTCCCCAAACCCCTCATCCTCCAGGATCAGGGATGTGGGGAGCAGGAGCCCTGCTGCTGGTGGCCCCGATGTCTCAGTGCCAATCAGAGGGGCACCGGCCACCAGATGGACCCAGCACACCGGCTCGGTCTCTGGTCAACAGCCACGGCAGCTGTTCAGACCCTTCCAACACATCTTCCTCCCTCTCGGGGGGCTGCAGTTCCCAGGCACCACTCCCTGTGTGCATGAAGGATTCACACTGAGGGGGAAGGATGGGGAAGATGGGCTTTCTAAAACGGGGAGAGAGGTCCAACGATTGAACACCACGGAATGTGGGAAACGTGACCTTAGTACAGCAAGGAGCTCTGGGTGCTTTATAGCCCAGCGAGGTGCTGAAGGGTAACACACAAAGCCCCCAGAAAGCTTCTGCTGGGATTGGTCTGGCAGGATCAGCTTGGAGGGCTGGATCCTGCTGGGCAGCTCGACCAAAAGCTGTTGGCACTTGCATGTGAGGCGGTGACCAGCACCTCTCCCAGTTCAGCTTTTAGCAACAATTGCTCAGCTTTAAACAAACGAGGAATTCTGCTCTGCTCAGCCTTCCCGCGAGACCGTGCAGAGCAGCCTGTCACTGACTTGTGCCAAGCAGGACTGGTCTGGTTTGCCAGTGTTTAAGCCCAGCTCTCCCCGAGTGAGACAATCCCGCTGTGAGCACAGAGGGGCACAGAGGACCCACCTGCAGTGCCAAAACACCCGAGGGCCGTAACCACAGCTCGGTCCTGAGGTCTTGCATCAACTCACCTCTGAGCACTGGAAGGCAGCCTGGAGAGCAGCCGCGCAGTGCTGGGAGCCCCAGACCTGGTATGATGGGACTTTTCCCTGAAAAAAAAAGCCAGCCGTGTAATAGATCTTTGTCTGCATTTAATACAGAGATGCTACATGATTAACTCCAGCACCTTCCTGACATTGTGAGTGTTCTCAGTGGGATCAATACACACAGTACGGAATCCCTTCGGTCTCCTCCACCCAGCCCAGTGCAGTCAGAGCTCTCGGAGTGTTTTGAGCAGCACAAGTGTCCCCTTTGTAAGGCCTCAGGACCCAGACAAGTGTTTACAGTGCTCCAGTAGAGCCTTTGCTCCAGTTCTCTTGGACACAAATGCTCCTGACCACACTGTGAGAGTATCAAGAGTTACCAATGTGGGTACAAACAGGAAGCTTTCTCCTCAGTATGTTTTTATCCACTGCTAAAGCAGGAAGACACATAAATGTAAATCAACCTGTTGGTCTCTTACTTGTGAATGTACTAATCAGGTTTGTGATATTCACCTACACAGAAACAAGCTGCAGTCTCAGTTATGCTGGTGTAAATCTGGATGGACTCCACTAAAGAGAGTGGAAACCCACTCCGTTTACACCAGGGTAAGTGCAAGCAGCAGCTGAGCACTGGCAGGGAGCTCCCTCCTCCTCCTCCCGCCAGGGCAACGCACCGCGACGCCCAGTTAACATCAGTGCAAACTGGAGGAGGCGGTGGCTTCTTCATCCTGGAGGAGTGCCACACAATTTACCCCACCAAAAAATTATCCCACTACTTTTATCCCAGGAAGACTCAGCCAGCTTCCAACGCTCCGTACTGAGACCCCTGTCTCCGATGCAGGGGTGGGCTGGCCGAGACTTCAGTCCCAGTGCGCGGTGCCCGCAGGGTCCGGCCGAGCACAGAGCGCTGGAGCTGCAGCCCCCGCTCGAGCCAGCCCCCGAGGCGGGCAGCAGCGCTGCGTACGACCGTTCACATGCAGCCACGGGGCTAACGATCAGCGCGGATCTCAGCCGGGCAAGGGTTAAGGAGCCTCTGGGCTGAGAGGTAAAGGGCAGGGGGACAAAACCAGAGGCAAGCATTGTGGTCTGCTTCTCTCTACGAAGACGGTAAATCAGAGAGGTTTAGAGCTTTCAGTCAAACACCACGGATGTCCCGAAGGATGACTCGCTGTCCGTCTCGACCAGCGCAGCTATCCTGTCTCTTGGGAAGTGGTGCTGCATTGCTCAGCAGAGATCTAGCTCAGCATCTTGTGGCGGTCGAAAACTGTCTTCCTCTGCTCCTGCACTTGGCGCTTCCAGCGCTGCTGGGCCCCCTCCACCCTCTCCAGCACTGTGTTGGCTCTAGCACCAGACGGGGTGGGGGCTGCGGCCAAGGAGCGAGCATCCTGCAATGGAAAGAAACGGTGAAAGAGATCAAGGCATGCCCAGCCCAAACACAGAAGGTGGTGGGAGAAATTTCAACTGAAAGAGCAATTCAAGGCTTGAGTTGTCCTGATGAAGAACCTCACTTTCAGAGCTCCTCAACACCACCCCCCCAGCTCCAGCTCTTGGGGACCACCCATGGCAAAGTCACAGGCCCCAAATAAAAAGTTGCCAGGAGAGGAACTGCACTAAGTCTAAACCTGTGCTGGAAATCCACTGCCAGGAGTCTGCACTGAGCCACTGCTTAAACAAACTGCATCACCCTGCGAAATCGGGCCAACAATTTCCGTTGTCTGCAGCGCACGAGCTTACACAGTAGCTGCTCATCTGTTTCTCGGACGGTGCTGCAGGACTTTTGTCCCACCCTGCTGTCCAGGCTGCTCCAAACAACCACATTTACACCGCAGTAATGTCAGAAGGTCCCTTGGCTCCATCGTGGCACACAAACACTGCGGCAATCACAAGGCCTGTCCCAAAGAGTTTACAGTCCAGCACAGTGAAGCTAAGATAAGCCTCACCTAATATCAGGCACTTACAGTGTGCACCTAGATCTAAACCTGAATTACTGCTGTGGAGCAAAAGCATACTTTTAGGATACAATTCATCTCCTCCTGCAGGACCTCCTTTTTTCAGCAGAGGGAGGTAATGGATAGACTGTGCATGTCAGAGCAGCTACTCCTCACTTACATCAGCGTATGAAAGAGCTGGGCCAAATAGTTTATACTTACAACAAAGTATAAACGGGACAGTCTGATCCAGTGGTTTTCTCAGACTAGGAAAGGAGAGTATCTTCAAACATTGCAGCTTCCCTTCTCAAAGTGCAACTGAGCTCCTCAGTAGCATCCAGAGTCACCCAGTGCTAGGGAACTGCCTCCTCAGGAGCCTCCTCCCAGCAAGCGGGGGCTTGGGGCAGCAGCCCAAGCACAGCCCTGGGGCTCCACCAAGGGAAGGAGCTCAGCTCCAGGAGAGAGCTCTGCCTGGCACTGCACCGTGTAAACTGCCTGTGTCTGACTGAGAAAGCCCCAGGGGAAGCTTTGTCGCAGAGCCACACGCTGCACTAACAGGCAGCAAGTCTTGGACAGCTCTTGCAACCCGCAAACAGAGCGGGAGCCACAGATGCAATCAAGCATGAGAGCTAATCACTGTGCCTGCAGCCACTCCTCCACACTGGCCATCAGCTCTGCCTCCACCTCCTCTCAGAGAGCATCCCCATTTCAGCCTCCTGTATTTCCCTACAAGAGAAGGGAAGCCTCAGGGGAAGGAGAAAAGATTTACAAGTCAGGGTGCTCTCGTTCTGAAATCCCCCAGGAATCATTCCCCCTAAAGCACCGCCTCTCTCCCAAGGGGAAGGATGTTGTATGCTGGATGCTGAAATTGCATGAATTTCATGCAGCAAGAAATTTGTCCTCCCCCAAAATCTGAGGGGGAGGGGGAGCTCTCTCTTTGCTGCTGGGTCCTAATCTTCTTGTCCAAGATGTTGTACGCCAATGTACCCCAAAAAGATGGGATCTGAGTGAAATTCTGCTCTGGGGAGAGGCACAAGGAACAAGATACAACAGGGCCCAGCCCCAGAGCAGGGTCAACAGCCAGCGCCATGTTTTAGCAAATAATTAAACCCATCCTTTCCTGGAAGCTCACCACCACGTAAGTACAACCAGGGCACTGCACAAACAGGAACCGTTTGACTTCTGGTTTCATCTAGATGGACATACCAAATTCAGGCCACTTGGTGAAAAGCCACCCCCTGCCCCAGAGGATGGGTCTTGTCTTGGGCTCGTGATACAGAACTTGTACTTCAAATATTCCCTTCTGCTTCAGCACGATCTGCACAGATTTGAGTCTAAATGTTTACCTCTGGTAAGTGCCCCAAAAGCAATGGCACTGGCCCCATGCTGGGTCAGAGGGGACATGCACTAGGTCACTCTGTTTCCCCGTCAGCCATTCTCTTGTCACCCTACCACCCTGCCTCACCATGACTGCAACCACCCATGTGCACCCTCACCTCATTCTCCTCCTCATTGTGCAGGGGCTGGGTATAAGCATCTGGCTTCCGGATCAGAGGGTCCACCAGCACAAGGAAAGCCATGTAAAGCAGCAGTGCCCCCACCACCGACAAGTAAATGATGATGATCACCTGCAGTTAAGGACAGCACAGTGGAAAAGGATCAGTAGTGTAGGTAAGAAGCACCACAGAGGCCAGGAAGCTCCCTTCACAGCTGCCTCTGATCTTTGATCTCTTCTCTCATTCTAATTTTGCGCACTGGAAAGTCTCTTGCACTTGGGGGAAGGCGGATGAGACGCAAGTGCCATCACCGCATAAACCGTACAGATCTTCTCCGCGCTGTGCCAATTTAGAACACGTAAAACCAACAAGACCAACAAGCTGTGTCCCCGCTCAGAGGTGCTTGGCACTGTCACACCTCCTCAGCAAGAAGACTGGGCTCCTGTGCAGCCTGCTCCTTGCTGCCAGCAGCCCTCCTGACTCGGACACGGTGCTCCGGGCACTACCACCGTGTACTAGCTGTGATAGTTTTATTTTCCTTTTCTGGGCTCTTCTCCAGGAACCCACCGGTCCAGCTGTGCCTGGGAAGGTGTGGCACAGCAAGGAGAAGGAGCCAGCCACAGGGAGCAGACCCGCAGTTACCTTGATGGTGGTGGTGCTGCGCTCCTCGTACTTGCACTCACAGAGCAGGCAGTAGGCCTCCACATCATTCCCCGGCACCGGCATTGGCTCCACAACATGCAGGCAGTTGCTGCAACACAAAGAAACAAAAATCAGCAACAGGAGAAGGTGAAACCAATGCTCCGTGGAAGGACGCTGGGGTGACTTTTTCTGTGTCCCAGCTTGCCTGTCAGGCTGATAATGCTGATCTGGTTTTACGAGTTCCCCTTGCAGCTCAGCTAGCCCAGAGTCCCTGGGATAGACTGTCCAAGTGCCTTCTGCAGGGATTCGGTCCAGCTGAAAGGGACTGGAGGGTTACACCCTCCATCTGCTGAGAGCCATGACTTTAAAAAAAAAAAAAAAGAAAAAAAAAAAAAATCACACCTCCCAGATTCCTCAATCTCTGTTCAAGAAATGCCCCTCGCCTGGGTTGGACATCACCTACCAAAACAACTTCCTCTGCAAATGCACAGGCAGGGAATTCACTTCCTTAGCACCAGTTGGAGACTCCCGAGCGTTGGCTTTCCTGGACTGACCCCTCAGGCTTCAACCCACAACTCACCAGTCCTTCTGCGACACATTCTTGTTGTAAATGTGCCCACTGATGTTCCGGTACGGGGGACAGATGCACTTGCAGCGGATGTCCTCCGAGCTCTGCAGAAGCAAGAGGAGATGGCATCAGCGAGCAAACACATACATATTCTGCTGCCCTCACCACCCGGGGGTGTGGGAAAAGACAAAACGCTCTCCAAGAGAGCGAGGGCTTCACACCATGTCTCTTCTTCCTGCACGGCTTCTTTCACATCAGTAACTTCACAGTTTTAAGATGTCTTGAGCACCTCTGCTCCAGACACCAGGTACTTTTCAAATAAGTTTTAAAACGCACTCCAAAACGCAGCAGAGGTCATTGTCACATACATCCACAGCTTTACATATCACAAATACATATCTGCTATAGCATTCTTTATCTTTGCAAACTTCCACAGAAAAATGGTTGCTTCTCTGCCATTTTTGGGTTTTGTGCCTGAAGCTGTTCACTCACCTTGCTGGCTTGTGCTGGAGGAGAAAGGATGCAGCACAGCAGCGTGATCAGCAGCACGGAGCTCACACACTTCTGAGTGCACTGCGCAAACATCATGGAAACCTGAGAAAATAAAAATTCACATCCAGGACAGAGGATCTCAGCTGAATGGAGCCAGAATGAGTTAGTTTGAGCTATTTTTTTTGGCCCACTTGCCTCTATTTTGCCCAGGAAGTAGAAATTTATCCCTGAATCAAGGCTGATGCCAGTCAGAAACTCCTGGAAACGCACAGATCCCAAGAAACACTCCTATCAAAAAAGCTTCCACCATCTAAAGCCACACATCCAAACTACCGCAGTCCTGCAAAAAATATTGCTGACTTCCCTACAATTTGACCTCTGCAACTCCGCATAACCTCCTGTTACTCTCTTACTATTGTGGAGATCTGCAACAGGTATTTCACTGCTGACAATTCTGCTCAGTAAAAGATACAGAACCGGGAGAAACATGGACCAAAAGTGACCTAAAGAAGTACACTGGGGCCTCACTGCAGCACTGTATAATAAATGTTAAATCATTCATCTTCTGATACTCAAAGTTTTGCTTTGAGTCAGCATATGGCTCAATGTATTTTCCCCTCTTGTGAGCCATGAACTATGGCAAGGGGGTGGAATATTTACCAATGCCTAAACCTCCTGTACCCCAAAACACCTGTTGAGTAAAAATCCTAATTTTTTAAAACGATTTCAAGTTGCTAGCTTGGTAGCCTTTTGCTATATATGCATAGATGAAATTGTTCTAGAGACGTGCGTTTGCACAAATCCAAAAGAATAGGAGTTCATTTTTATTTTGCCACAAAAAGCAAAGTTAGTCTTAAGGCTGGCAACAGCAGCACGATTGGAGACCAAAGGCACAGCAGGCCTCCTGGTGCCACCTTGGGGAGAGCTCTGAAAAGCCACTTCAGCACAGCTTTATTCAGGGAAGGTAATTTACACCTTCATTAATCAGCTCCATACGGCACACATAATCCCACTGCTACTCCAGGAGATTACACTCTATTACCTAACATAATTCCATTAGTATTTACATCACTGGAATATTCTATCACTGTTTGCTTTATCTTATGTCAATACTCTAAAAATTAATGTTATGGATTACAAACACCAAATTCCTCTCTTCTTTATCTAAACAAAACACTAGCCGCTTCTAACAAACTGACCTGCCAAAACATATTAAAATGCATTCCAGTCCTATCATCTTATCACAGGATTTCTTAACCCTTTGCACCCGATAGCAGAAATCTCCTGAAACAAAGGTTGTTTCTTTGGAGACACCCTTGCACATCAGGGTTTTAGCCCTTTACCAAAAATTCTGGCTAAACTATGACTTATTTGAGCTGCACAGTGCACATTCCCCATCGTGGTTTTGGGCTGCTACTTGTTCGAATTTTTAACTCAACAATGCAGCATGTAGCTGAAATTTAGGTTTAGCCTGCTCAACTAAATTCAGATCATCCCAACAACTCGTAACTCTCATTTTTAATAAAAGCAAAGTAAAACACGTGATTTAATAAAAGCAGGGGAAAATACCATGTTTACTAGTAACAAAATAAAAACTTGGAATGACACCTAAACAGACTCCACCCATCATGAACTGTAAAACACCAGCGGCCACACAAATGGCGATTTACACAAAGCTCTTTCCAGCTTTGACCTGTGTCCAAAGGGGCCCTTCATACGTGCCTTAAAGCTATTGTCTCCCAGACAATCAGCCAAGTTTACAGCAGCCACCTGCCTAAAAGCACCTGGACCTGCACCAAAACCCAACAGCACTCTGAATGCCAGTGGAGGAGGGGGACTCACGCGTGGTGAAGGTCTCAGAGGTCGTGACTGAGGAGCGTGGCAGCTCCCAGGCGTGACCCCCCAGGCGAATGCCCACAGCACGACTGGACGCACCATCCCGGACCCTTCTCCTGGGGAGCAACCCCAGTAAACTCTTCACATTTAACATCATCTGAAGCCCTTCTAAGACTAAATCTCCGACGGCTCCAACACGTTGCCCACCACTGCCCCACGCCGGGATCTGTGCTCTAACCACCCCCGACCCACTCGGGCTCCCGGTCCTACGCCAGGAGTGGGATTTCCCCCGGTGGCGACTCCTCAATTCCCATCGGCGGGCCACGGATGCTCAGCCCCTCAGGGGCTTCCACAGCTCAGCTCCACCCCGCTGCAGGGGCCCGGCCTGCGGGACGCCTCCGGTCATCCAGGCCGCAGGCAGCCGCCGTCACCGGCGCGCCCCGACCCACCGAGCAACCGACCACCGGGGTTCCCCACAGCCCCGCTCCGGCGAGGCCCCTCACAGCCCAGGCCCCGGCGGGGAAGCGGAGCAGGGAAAGGAGGGGAACCGGCCGGGCCTCCCCTCAGCCCGCCCCAAGCGTAGCCCCCACCGGCCCTACCTGCCCCGCCACACCGGCGCGCGACGCTCACCGGCCCCGGCCCCGGCAAGCCCCGCCCCCCGCCCCGCTCCCTGCGCGCCTATTGGTTTCGGCGGGTGACGTGCGGTGACAGGCAGTACCCGCGGCCAGTCGGAAGGCCAGGTCGCCCGGCCGAGTCCTGAGGAGCAGGTCCGCGCCCCCTTCCCGCCCTCAGTGCTGAGGGGACGGGCTGGCTCCGCCGCGGTGCTCGGCCCTGAGCGGCGTCCCTGTTGCTGAGCGGTGTTAGGCAGACCTGGCCTGGGCAGTCCCGCCTGGCTTCCCCTTCGTCGGGCCGGCCAGGCTGCCCCGTCCTGGGGCTGAGCCGCGGGAGAGCCCCGTTGTCCCTCAGAGCAGCGGGCTCTCCCTTCAGCTGGCCGCGTGAGGCAACCAAAGGTGTTGCAGTGTCCATCAAAGGGGAAACACGTAGTGACCTGCGTTATGTTTTTTGGCTGATATGTGGTTCTAAATGATAATCCTGATCCTCTAGGCTCAAAACTGCAGGTCTGCAATCTTGTATTGGAAACCAATGACTCATTTTTGCTCCATCATTGTGCCAAGAAGAATGTTGTGCCTCTCCAAGGCCATGGGGTCTTGTGTTTGCCCAAAGAGAACATTTCTGAGATGTGGCTACAGAAGTATCTTGAGTTCTGCCCCATTTTCTGTGGCCGCACCCTTAAATTCAGGCATGCAAATACCCTTGGCCCTGCTCCTGTGGCAGCTCCCTGGGAAGCTCGATTCTGCAGCTGGGTGGCTCAAAGTGCTTCTCCACTCTTTTTTTTTTTTTTTTTTTTCTGATTTGCCTGAGCTTTATGTCGTGGCACCAGATAAAGTCAGGAGCTGATTCTCTTTCAGGTAAAAAGCATCCACTGATGAAAGGGGGGAAAAAAAAGAGACCCCAACCTCTGGTTTAACTTCTTGAAGCCTGGTGGCTGGAGCGGCTGTGCCTCGCCTGGGGTGGGCCCGGGCAGGGGCAGGCGTTTCTGGCCGTGTCTCTGTAGCTCCACTGCAGCCCCATCCCACCTCCGTGACAGGAACCTGCCTGCAACAAATGCTGTGTGGAGCCATGGCCCGTCATGAGAGGGGTGTCCTGACAGAGTCTGCTTTTTGATGAAAATAAAAGTGAGAAGACTAAGGTGAGATATACTCACGCAGAAACATGTGTAAATCACAGGGGAATGTCTGTCTGGCATAGATAGTTTTAACTTTTTAGAAGGGGATAAATTGATTGAAAATTCTTGTTTTAGGTTTTGTAGAATGTATAGACTGTGAAGACTGCCAGCCTTTAAAATGTCCCACGTGCACCCACGTACAGGAATTACTGATGTAAAAGTGTTTTTTCACCTCATTGCCATAATGAGTAAAATCCTGACCCTGACACAGCTGCATTCCCCCCACACTCAGTTGGAGTCTGTTACAGGACTGAGGCCTACATCAGCTGGACGGATCCAAGGAAATATTCCATGAGAATAATCCTGGGTATTAGATGCACAAGGGACTTCTAATTCCTTCCTCCTACTCCAGTGTTGCCGAGCGGAAGAACCTCTTTGGTGATAACTCGCGGATCCCACTTCAGAGCGGAACCTTAGGCCTGGCTGTGGGACACTGTCAATGTTGTGAAATGACTTTTTACAGGTTTGAAAGCCAGATGACCACGGGGATTTTATGTTACTAACATTCCCCGCATGATTGGTGAGGAGGTATTTTTATCTTCTCTGACATGCCTGTTGTCACAGCAATCTGTTTTTTCGTGTTCTTTTGCAGCCCAAAGGTACACATCACCGCTTCTTGTGGGGCTGCAGTAAGCTGGATGACACCTGGAGGAAGCAGCCTGAACTGGTGACAAGACACTGAGTGATCCCTTTGGAGTAAATAAAGGAAAGGCCCAGGCAGTTGAGACACCGAATGCAGGGATCAGGTTTTTAGGTCAGTGCTTCAAAGACAGACACACCAAATATAAGGTGAGCTTGAAAGTTGCATTTCAGTTTCAAGTCTCTTCTTCAGGAGACTGGTTTCCAATTCCTTGGAAGGGAGGGTTTAGCTGCGTGTGCATTTCCTTCATAGTCATGGGAGGAAGATCTCACACACAACACCTCCAGGAGACCGTTTTCTGTTCCCTTTCTTGCTGGCTTTCCCTCTGCCCAGCAGCCCTCTTGCCTGTCCCAGGTAACTCGGATGCAGCCGGCTCAGTTATCTTCTGGATGTCATCCCTGTCACTGTGTTTAAAGCACAGCAGCAGTGGAATGAGAGAGAGTTTGGCTGGAGGGAGCAGGATTTGCTACTTTATGTCTCTCTACCTGTTGCTCAGTCTTGTCCTCATTTCTAAGTGCACCACTATAGAGATCCAACAGATTGTGGTCATGTTTCCTGAATTTCTCAGAGTGCTGAATGCAGGTCCCTTCAAAAATCTAGCTGCAGTAGTGGGACCTGAACCCTTAGAGATCTTGCCCTGGATTCTGAGTAATTTGGGTTGATGTTAGTCACTGAAACTGGCCTGCAGAGATCTGAGACTTGCACAGTGGTCTGGCAAGAGGCTTCATCGTACTCTGGAGACCGCAGGATTAACAATGACTTTGTGGGGCTGTTCATGCCTGATTTCTGCCTCTCACTGTGTTGGCAGCAGACAGGTGAGAGAGGTGCCTCAGAGGAGCTTTCCACAGGCAGTGTCCTGGGAGTAGAGGCCAAACACAATTCATTTGGCAGGGAGGGAGAAGGAATAAGAAGTCAGCGTAGGCAACAAAGAAACACAAATATGTAGAAGAGGGGAAATGCATCAGGCGCTGCTGTTAATGCCCTGAACTCTCCCCTTACTGGTGTAATTAGTTGTTACTGGTATTCGTGGTGTCAGCTTCTGAAGGACAGGTGGCATTTTTGTTAACATGACCAGTGGCTACGGACACACAAGAACAACCTGTCCTTGTTCTTTCTGGAAATGGGTGTTAGCGACTACACAGTAAAGCTTCCGGCACAATGATGGGGTCATATCAGCTGCCAGATATTTAAAGGGCAATTTATTTTAAATTGTAAAGAGATTGACTCATAAATATCTTAGAGATACCACCTACCATTGTAAAAGGCATCGTATAATTCAGGGAGAAGACACTTCATTCTTCACCTGCAACAAAATGATCTCGTCTTTGTATTAAGCACAAAATTAAATTTGCTTGCAAAATGCTTTCAGAATTGTAAACTGGCAAGAGAGGATGCAAGAGTGCTTGGGCATTGGGCCAACCTGCCTGAGCTCTCTTCCTTGCGCAGGATGGTTGGTTAGACCAAGGAATAGCAATTCTTCCTCTCTTTTTGCTGTCAGCTCCCTTACAACTCCAAGGAAGTGGCTTCTGGTGACATGCCTCAGTTTCCTCAATCCAGTTGTACGCAGCAGTGCTATAGGGTTGTGTGAGGGTGACTGAAGAATTTGTGAGGATCACAAGAACTGCTTGTGAGGGTGCATTAAGATCTCAACATGAAAGACCTGATGATCTTAAAAAGACGTGTAGAAGCCTCATAGAGATTTCTGAGCATATGTTAATGGACAAACATTGTCAATCAGAGCCAGGAGCAGCTGGTGTGTGCGTGGGGGTTGACAGGAGATGTGGCTTTCCCAGCAGGCTGGACTGATAACCCGGGAGATACAGTGTCAGTGTGTGTCCTTTGGTCATGCACAGACAGGCTGGCGTTGTGAAGGACCTTCTGTCAAGCATGACCTCCCATGGGATGAACGGGGTAGAGAACAACCATTAATGTAACAGCCATGAAAGGATAAATCTGGACCATGGAATTTGGTGTTGGGTCTCAGGGCTCACAGCTGTGCAGCAATTGCTCACTCACACCTTGAAGCGTGATGGTGAGGAGACTCGTAGTGTTGGTGGCAGGGTGTCTGGGGTGGTGGTGGTGAAACAACCCAGACATGGTTTATGTCCCAAAGGGCTTGACTCGTGCTTCTCCACCTCAGTTGCGTTTAACCGTTTCGTAGGCTGCTTCTGCCCCTAGATTGGAAACCATTTCCAGTCGAAATACTCACAAACAGGACAGCTGAAGAGAGAGGCCTTGTCCAAGTTCACCCAAGCCTCTTGCAGGGCGAAGACTAGAAGAGGGAGCTGCTACCCCTCTTCTGCTAGTGTTCTAGCCACTGGTCCACACTGCTTCCCACTGCTTGAGTTCGGTGTGCTTTCCCAAGTAAAGAACAGAGGCCTTGTTAGAGGGAAAAAGGAATTCTCTGGGGCGAGAAGTATTTTTCAAGAGCGGATGCTCTGTCCTGGAGCCTGTGTGGTGATGCAGCCCGACTGTGAACCACCCAGGAGCTTGAGAAGTAGCCTCATCTGCTGGAGCTGCCATCTGAAGGGGTAGGGGACTGCGCTTTTATGGTGTTGGGGCTGACAGAGACTTTGCAGAGCCAGACACATAGCGTTTTCATCCTCTAAGCCACCAGTGTAGAGCACTGCCTACAGAGGTGGCACTTACAGCACATTTGGGTGTCTGTGAAGCATCAGTGACACCCTTCCTGCTATCCTCCTGCTAATGTGTGTGTGATGTGGGGGAAGAGGGGAAGGAATGAAAGCAGGCTGAGTGTGATCGATCATGTTTGTGAGACTGAGCGGCTGCAGCCTCTGGTGACAGTCCTCTGCTGTTTGGTTGCTTTGCACCCATCTCTGCACTGCGCAGGCTTCCCTGTAAGTCTCCTCCTGACTTGACAGAGAAACACTGCAGTTGGCACTCTTTTCTGTGACACCTGGTTCAGCCAAAAATAAGTTTCTCCAAGATTTTTGATGGAATGACGTGAAACACTGGAACATTTAGGCCTAAGTGTATTATTGGCATCAGGCCTGCTGTGGCTCGGTTCTGCCTTCTAAGGTCATGCTCCTGCTGGGCTGCGGTCATCCCAGCCCACCTCACACTGTGATCTACTCCTGTAAACTCCATCAGCTAAGAGCTGTTGAGCTGGGCTGATAGTCAGGGATCCCTCCTGGTTCAGAGTGGGGGAAGATACTTCATGCGAGACCAAGGAAGCCTTTCCTGCCAGAGCTCACTGCTTAGGGGGCAGTTTAAAGCCGAGTCCCCGTGTTTGGAAGGGTTGCTTGGTGCAGTTTTGGGAGCAGCAGTATTGGACCAGGTGTCTCAGCCCTCTTCCAGCTTACACAGCTGGCGTTTTGTTTCCCTAAAAATTCCCAAGTCTCAACTGGATATGGGATTCGTCATCTTCTGACCTGCCATGCTGAGCCACTGCTAAACAGCTGCTCTGTTTTGGAAAGGATGAAGTGATTTCTGTGGAGACCCCTGAGCAGGATGAATTTTCAGTGTGTGAAAGGGCTGGTGGGGCTGGGAGGGGGCTGTGGTTGCAGGATCCCGTCTGTATTTGCCTCCCTTGGAGCAGGGTGCTCTCCAGAAATGTTAGTAGCAACTTGGAGAAATTATTCAGTTGTGTTTGGAGGAGGTAGTTTTCAGTGTAAGTAAAGTATATACTCCGTGTCTCTGGCAAAGAAGAGAATGCAAAAATGTTGATAAGTGGACAAGTTCCCTCAGTACAACCCAAACGCTGTGCCTTCTTTGCTGTGCCATCAGCTTTTAATCTGGGAGTCCCCAGATGGGCCATCCCTGCGTATCCATCAATATGGACGGGAGTTCTGCCCCTCGCTTCAGGGCTGAGCCTCAAGGAGCCGGGCAGCAGAGACTCCAGCTCCAGCAGCTTGTCACCTTCTGTGTGGACCAGCACTAGAGAGGGCTGAGAGGGTTTGTCAGTGGGTTTTTCAGCTCTTGACAAAGGGACAGGAGTGATCATAATCCTTTTATTTCTATATTACTTGGAAGAATTAAAGTGTAAGCCAGAAAAGCAAGCACTAACATGCTGGTGGGAAGCTCCTGAAGGCTTCCCATATTGCAGGGGTCACTTTAATACAGGTACATAAGAACACCTACATGGCCTCCCAGCAGAGCATCCAGCCAAACAGCCTGCTTCTTCCTCTGTGTGATAGCGATGCGTAGGGCAGGGTACGAGAGCCGTGCTAGTGCACAAGGATTCACTCCCTGGTTTGCCTCACAGATCCATCTGTCTGTGTCTCAGGAACCTCCTGAACTCATTTTAGTATTTAATAGCCGCTTGATCACCTTTCCTCAGACAACAGGCATGTAGGCCTCATCCACTGTTATCTCCACAGCTTTTGTTGTCAGCTGTAGTGGAATACATATATTTATGATCAATTATAGTGACTTATTACAGTCACATGATGTCATCAGCAGTCACCCCAGCTGTGCTGATGTTAACCCAAACTGTTGTATTTCCAGCGAGGGGACTCCCATCCATGAGGGATTGCCTGTGGTGTGGGATTTCCCTGTACGTGATCTTTTCAGGTCAGACTTCCTCCCCAGAAGGCAGTGACTGTTTCGGTAGAAAATATTCCATCCTATCTAAATTAATCTTTTTGTTGCTAATCTTGGAAGTAATAAGATAGTGGTGTGACAGGCAGCGCTCTCATCACACATGTAGGTTGTATTAAAAATAGACTTTAAAAAATAATTTCTTAGGCACTTTCAAAATGATCCTGGACCTTTGTCAAGAGAAGTCCATGCTCTTCATCCCCCAGCATTCCTCTCTCCTTGGAATCCTGCTTCCCTTACGGCTTTTCAGTTAGCCTTGCTTGCTACTGTAGATATTATTTCTCATATTATATTTCATCTTCCCCTCTCCATGTCTCACTGCAGCCACTGAACAGGACAATCTCTCATCCCAGTCTCAGCAGGAGGGGAGGGGATAATGTTGCTGACAGAAGACTATACGAGGCAATTAACAGCTTTTACCAGCAAGCAGACACTGGTTGGAAAGCGGGTTATTCTGTACTCGTCAAAGAGCCATTTCATACTTGTCAAAGAGCCTTCTGCTTGGAAGGGAAGACAAAAGAGGGCCTGGACATAGAAGCTGCTCTGCACTACTGCTGCAGTGGCTTTCTGCTTGGTCAGGATTTTTTCAAGAGTAGGTTCCAAGTGGTATTTTTTGACAGGAGTGGCCTGTGCAAATGTGACACACCACCACGGAATGCTTCCACATCACCAGGACCTGCTCTGGATTGTTCTGGGCTTCTGGCTCTGTGTAACAAATGGTCCCATGAGCAGTAGGAGTGAGCCAAAAATCCTGTTTCCCTCCATTGCTCTTTTGGGTTCAGTGAAAAAGGGGTGTGTAATGCAGAGCAAGATTCAGCCTCTGGCTGTACAAGAAAGTCTGTGGAGGGAGGTATTTGGCCTTGCTATGGAAACATGGGTGACCTGCACTGCTGGGACTTGCAAATCACTGAGAGCAGCCTTTGTGCAGAGAGACAGGGATGGGGGCTGCTGTGCCAGAGGGGTTTGGTGCAACACTGGAAGATACTGGAAGGTTACTGGAGGGTGCTGGTAGGTGGTTGGTGGTATCCTGCTTCAGAACACATGGGCAGCGATGGAGAGGCTGACACTGAGGTCAGTGAGCGCTGCACCCCGCGGGCATCACCAGCATCTCCTGAACCTCACCATCAGCTCAGCTTGGTCTGCTGCAGGGATGGGGGCTCCGCTGGAGCCTTGCTGCAGGCATGGGAGCAGTGTGGGCCTGTGCTCCTGAGGTGGACGGGAGCTGGAGAAACGCCTGGAGCCACTCTGCTCTGGAGGCAGCTCCAGATTGAGTAGTGATCCACCAGACTGCCTCAGCCTTGCAGGGTCAGGCCTCTGCTGCCTAGTGCTGTGTTGTTTAGTAACCACTAGCTTCCTCCAGACGTATGCCCTCGCCTAACAGATATCTAGTGGGTGGCAGTGTACATCCCCTGTCCCTCTCCCAGTTGGCCCTATTTATAGATTTCACATGTTGGCAGGTAGGGGAAGTGAGACATCTGAAGTATGAGGGACTGTCACTGAGGAGGCAGGGATATTTATCTGAGTTGATGAAACTTCTTGTCATTGCACAGTATTAGGAACTCTGCACATATGTTCCGAATCATCATTTCCAGGGCATTGGTGGGCTTGTTATTCAGGACAGAACAAACAAAACGTTGTTAGAGTGGGAAGAGGCATTTCTACCTGAATAAATTATACCCAGTTATCACCACCTGGATGGCAGTCACATGCCAGGAAATTTCTCCTGAGGGCTAAGATAACATCTCTCCCTTTATATTTCAGCAGTCTGATCTCCCAGAGCAGTATCATTTGTCTTTTCTACATGTACAGTGCAAGCTGAGGGAAAGCCCAGTCAGCTGCATGTCAGATGGACAGAAATCTCTCCTGGGGATTTAAAGACAGTGGAGAGTGTCTCCATTATTGCCCTCATTCCTTCTTTTGTCTGGTCTACAGAAAGCTACTGCTGATGTGCAGTTTCTCAGCAGGAACCTTCACTGCTTGCTGTTCAGTGCTTGGTTCCTCCAAACTCTTGGAGGAGGACCCTCGCTGTGCTGTGAGACCCCCTTAGATTTCTATAGGTCTTCTACCTCACGTGCAACAGAAATAAAAAAAATTCTCCTGAAAACTGATCTTGTAGCACTGGGCAGATTTCACAGTCCCCTCCCAGTCTTGATGACTCTTTCCTTGTTGGGGAATACTCGTGACTGGTGGTACAGGGATGGCCAGATAGTCCATAGGAGTGGTGGCCAGGTGTGCAGGGTGTCCCAGTGGCAGGGGTTAACCTTGTGTTCACAATAACCACCTCGTACTGGTGCAGAGAGCTGCGATCCTGTAAACCACTGCTATTTTTTCTGCTTGCTCCCATGACAGAGCTCTAGCCTGGCAAAAATACTTTAGCAGGTACAACTCTGGAAAAGTTTGGGCTTGGACTAGAGACTTCTGAAGTCCCATCCCTTCTGTGATTCTGTGTTTTATGACGCAGACATGGTTCAAGGCATTGCACAGGGACCAGTGCCCATCATAGCACCACTCGGTAGATGTCTTTTCCAGAAGGGATTTATTTCAAACCCAAGACAGCTAATACTTAAGCGTCTCTGCATACTCATCTCCCATTTGCCCAAAAGCAATCTCATACTGCACAGGCCAGACAGACAGTGGCATGCACACCTTGAACACTCACAGCCCAGGCATCCCACAGCCCAAATGGCCCCAAATGGTGCTACCAACATCGCCATCCATCACAGCTGCCCATGACAGCCCAGTTACTTCTGCTGGCTGAAGGTGCTCTCTTGCTCCCCAAGGCCCAGGAGGTCTCTACCACAATTTAGAGAGCCAGGGTTGGAGCAACAAAGCTGCTGGAAAAGAAAGGGATTTTACTGCTTTTTTTCTCCTTTGACAAATATTTCAGTGCAGATGCTCAGTACCTTTTAATTCACATTAATTTGCCTATGTGTGCCATTTCTTCCAAAGTCAGTCCCTTTTTGGGGGTCCTTAGGTCTGTCCACAGGGCTGAAGAGCTAGGTTCTGTGTGTGTACAGTCCTGTTCTGGGGCAGAGAAATGAATTCACCCTCCTCAAAGGACTGGTGAAATACCTTAGTGCTGGTCACTCATCTGAGCATAACCAGGAGCTGGAAGGAGCCAGCTGGCAGGACATTAATGGCAGCACTAGTTTGCACTCTCAAGAGACCAGAGAAACATGGCACCAGATCAAACCAGGGATCCACGTCCTCCAGGATCTCGCCTCTCCCAGTACCCAAAGTGGTGGCCATGCTCCTGGAGGAGAGGCTGCCCTGACCTCCAAGCTCTTCTTTTCCTTTGGGCAAGTCCTGCAGGGCAGTAGTCCCCACCCACCCATTAGTCCCAGCCCCTTGGAGATCCTGTTCCGGTCACCCTCTGTGTGCCACCCACACAGGCTGCCAAAAGCTGCAGTCACACATATGAAGACTGAGGGCAGTGCCAAGGAGCACTGCAGAATGGAAGGGGGGTTCATGCTTCCCCGAGACCTTTTTTTCTGAGGGCAATAAAGCTGAAAGCTCAAACGGGCTCTCAGACCTGACTGGACAGTGGATGGCTGGAGTAGGAGCCATCTTCATAAAAGTTAACTGAGCCTGTGTGATCCAGAGCCTTGAAGGGACAGCATACATCCAGCGGTTTTTCCTGAGTCGCTCTCTTGCAGAGGAACATTTCACTGATATGAAAATCAGACTCTCTTCTTTGGGGGCTAGTTTAGGCACTGGCAGCTAAGCCTGCCGAGACAGCAGATGCAGATACAGTGGTTAGTGCTTCAGCCAGGCACAGCTTTCCTCGTCCAGATGTGGGGCCATAACAGTGGTGATGGGCAGACAGAGGGAAAGGGACCTGAGGAAGCAGAGGGGAGAGTGGTTGTGTGCCCCTTCTCCACAGCCTCCTCCCACTGCAAAGGTGTTTATCCTAGTGACAAGTGCTGTGGTCCTTTCATAACTGCTGCATTAGCAGAGGATCAAGTAGCACTTAATGGGAGCAGTCTCCCTCATGAAGTGTGATTGAAAAGGTCACTGAGGTGGAAGGGAAAATATTTGCAGCAGGCTGACATAAGCCTTGGCTTCTGGTTGACAACAGGTGTATATTTTATGGGCTGCCCTCCCCTCCTTCCATGTATTGGCTCAATGTTTTGCAGTGGCGCCATGGAGCATCTGCTGAGCTCAGTGGGTGGCAGACAGGGAATACAGCCCAGCCACAGGGTTCAGGGAAAAGGTAATTTGAGGCCAAGTGTTGGCTTCTGAATTAGCAAAACCAAGGGAGTCAGACGAGGTGTAAACAAACTTTCTTGTGAAACTCCTCCGAGCTGAATTGGTCGTTTGACCATGGCTGGGCTCTTCACTTTAACGGTACAATAATTTGTTACAGCCTTTATTCCTCAAGGCTACTGATTTTGCTGGGTTTTGTCTCTCCCTTCTGCTGGCCCTACGGTGGATTTGCTGAAATGAGGTTGCTGGGTCTCAGCCAACCTACATTTTGAACATCCTTGGTTTGTCCAAGCCTGCTGAAATCTTACTACTGCCCCTGGCAAGCCTGTTCCTGAAGTCACAGACACATACTGATTGCTTTGCATGTCTTCTCACCCTACTCTTTTGATGCTTTTGGTGTCCCATTTGTCTTATTTGGTTTCATTTGGGAGAATGCAGGGTATTCAAGCCAGGCCAAGTTGCTGATGACAAGCTAATTAAAGATCTAGCAAGAGAAGAGTAGTCTAATGAGGGAGGAGTGGGAGGAAGGGCAGTTTGCCAGGAGTGCTGTGACACTCTCGCTTAGTGGAGCTAATAGTGTGTTGTAATTGATGGTTCAGGGCAGCTATTCACCACACAGACTGTAGTGAAGAGTAACAGAGACCTCTTTTGATGGCGTGTTCTGAAAGGCTGCGATGGGATCACAACTTCCCAGGTCCAGTTCTTCCTCTACGGTGTCAAGTAAGGAGCTTTAACATGGAGTTATGCTGTTTTACACGGTTGTAATAGGTGATCTGTGGAGTATGCTACGGCCGTGTCAATGGAGGCAAAAAGCCTAGCACAGGAGTGACATCTCCGGACTATTTGTGGTCGTGCTGAAGGTCATGTGCCACCCAGCAGCCCTAATCACGGGCCAGCTCACCTTCCTGCAGTGTACAGTGCACAGAAAACAACGGTCCGCGTGAAAGGGAGGTGGATTCTGGCACTGGCTGGAGTAGCTGCTCTGCTGGACCATTTCATTAGGAACGTGTGTGCCGGGAAGTCGCGGGGTAACGTGGGGCTGGCCCAGCCCATACTCGCAGGGAGTCAGCGGCAAACGGCCAAGTGACAGCAGCATGCTGGCCCTGAGGCTGCTGAGGGAGCCACACAGCAGGACACTGGTCTCAGTGCCCCACCCTGCGTCTGCTTCTCCCACTTCATCCAAATTAGTGAAAGCAAGACACTCCTTCACCTCTGGGGGATGCTGGAGCGTGAGGAAAAGCTGATTTATGAGTATGAAGAGAATTCTGTTTGGTTTTGCTTCTTGGCTACTGTTTCCATGATGAGTTTCCTTTCTGAATGGTGGCACTGAGATTCTGATTCACAACCGAATTAGTCAGTGCATCTCACCAAACATGGAGAAATGAATCAGAGAGACCCTGGATTCTCTTTGTAGCTCTGAAAGGGACTGTGGACTGTAGAATGGTTGTGTGTGTTTTGTCCTAAAGTCTGGAGAAAGGTTTTTATAGTAGTTGCCTCATGAATGCTCATTTCTCATGTTAAACAAATCATGCAATAGCTCCCACCTCCTTAGGAAACAGTCTGGCGATTCATGGTCCAGCAAAATGTTCTTAACCAAAAGGCACAGTACAAGTACTGTTGTTGTTGTAGCTGTTGTGTTTGGCACAGGCCTCTGCCAGGGAGATCTATTTGCAGAGAGAGCTCCCATCCTTGAAGCCAAGTGCCCAGGGGTGTCAGTAGGTGCACACAGCCACATTCACACTGTCCTCCCTGCAACTGCGACCTCTCCTCACAGCTTCTAAAATTCCTCTCACCGGGGGGGTTATTTCCTTATTATTGACACCTGTTTGGACAGGCAGATGCACTGACCACTTACAGAGACACTAGGACTGAAAGCTTTTATGCATAACTATATCAAGAGGTGTTAAAACTGGCCGTATGTAATTTATAGTCTGCGGCAGGGGACTCAGCCACTAGACGCAGCATGCTGGAGCATTAGCTCTGCTGTCAGCTCAATTGTCAGCCGGATGCCGAAGGAGGTGGAGTGGATACTCTTTGGGTCACAGGTTTCCACATTCTTGATTGCTAGTCAGCAGGGTCATGAACCCTAGGACAACTGTTGTGATTCTGAGGCCCCAAAGCACTCATCCCAATAAAATGCTGTCATGCAGACATGTACACAGATACATACACACACACGTACGCAACGAATGATGGAAGAATCATCACTATGACTGGCAGAGGAGCAGACACACACACAAAAGTGGTATTTCTCTCTGGATGAAATACCAATCTGTGTTTTCTAGCTAAAGGATCATAGAATCATAGAACGGTTTGGGTTGGAGGGGACCTTAAAGATCATCCAGTCCCAACCCCCCTGCCCCGGGCAGGGACACCTTCCACTTGCCCAAAGCCCCGTCCAACCTGGCCTTGAACCCTTCCAGGGAGGGGGCAGCCACAGCTTCTCTGGGCAACCTGTGCCAGTGTCTCACCACCCTCACAGGGAAGAATTTCTTCCTTACATCTGATCTAAATCTCCCCTCTGTCAGTTTAAAGCCGTTACCCCTTGTGTGGAGGTCTTGCTAGCAGGTAAGAATTGGGACCTCCTATTCTAAGGGCTTCACTGGCAGGGATGTTGGTAGCACTTAAAGCTTGTGTAATGCTGCCTTGTTAGTTCAAGTGAGTCCACTGTCTTACTTAAAGCTTCCTTCATTGCCCTACTGCTGGCCCAGTACATGAGTGCACTATCATGCAGTGTACAAAGTTCACTCTAGTTTGGCTATTGAAAGAGAATGGCCAAGGGTAGGGACAACAAAGTGCCAAAATAACTGTACAGCAAGTCACTCCAGACTGGCATTTACTGCAACCAAGAGTTTCTGACTTCAGTGTGTCCTGGCCGTTTGTCCTCCCAGACTTCATTCTTGACCTTAGAAAAGACCTCTGAATTTGAGTGGCAGAAAGCTGTGTCACAGAGTTCCCACTATAAAATAAATAAATCAGTGTTAACTTTGTCAGAGGCTCTGCCTTATTACTCCAACTAGGAGGCTGTGTTAGCCAGATCTGATAGTTAAAAATCACCTGATATTCCTCCTTATGGTTAGTTATTTCCATTTGTCCTCCCTTTTGGTATTTACCTTTGTAAGTTATTTGATAGTTTTTCCCCCCTCTCCCTTTTGTTGGGCTGAACAAACTAACCTTATTCACTCTTTTTTAATAGAGCTTGCCCTCCACTACCTTGAGCAGCCCGTGATACCATCTGCATACATCTTCCTGCTTGAGCAAATCATTCCTGAATATGGACAAACAGCAGTGTCCCCCATACTCTGGTGGAGGCCTCAAAAGTTGAGATCAAAAGCTGGCACTGATATTTTTCTAACAGCAATAATTTATCAGCTTGTGCTGGAATTGCACTTGGAGTTTTCTTTTCACTGCTCCCAGTAATTTCCATTTCTGTATCGTCTGTTCTCAGATCAGCTTTGTCCTCATCACTATCACCATCATTATTATTTAAAACTGAGGGTTCACCACATTTTCACCCTTTCAGCACTGCAGAGCGAACCCATTTCCTCTTCTTTTTTTTTTTTTTTGTCTAGATTTTTTCACTGTTTGTTTTAAAGAATGTGTACCATCCTACCTAGGTTGATATTTCATAGAATCACAGAATGGTTTAGGTTGGAGGGAACCTTAAAGATCATCCAGTTCCACCCCCCTGCTGTGGGCAGGGACACCTTCCACTAGCCCAGGTTGCCCAAAGCCCTGTCCAACCTGGCCTTGAACCCTTCCAGGGAGGGGGCAGCCACAACTCTGGGCAACCTGTGCTAGTCAATATTTGTCAATTCTTACTGGGTCATGGCACGTCTTGATTTTGAAAACATACCAGGTTGGAAAAACCTAGTAAAATGTCCTTTCTCAAACTCATCAGGACAAGAAACTTGACAGAATCTTCAGGTGTGAAAAAAGTATGAAAGAGGTACACTGAGAAATTAAGGTCATAGCAGAAAAAACCCCAATATTTTGTTTATATCTGTTTTCAGTGTGGAGGTCCCAACACTTACATCTCCCATTTGTGCCTCCACCGGAGTCTGTTTCAGACTGAAGTCTCAGAAAGTTATGGAACATATAGATGAAATGAACCCAACAGATTTCAAGGACCAGATAGATGAAACTCTGCCCCAGTGTAGGGATGAAATAGCTGAACTACTGTCTTACACTTAAAATTGACTTTGTACCATGACAAAGACTTGAGGGTTAGAGTCAGGGTCCTGAGTGAAATAATAGACCATAATGGCCCTGGCAGGAGTGGCACTTTCATACCACCTATGCAAGGTCAAAGGGACCTGATCTCTCAAGGTCTCTTCCTCACTGAAGGCAGATGAAAGCAACTTGTATCCTCTCTGAGCATGCACAGATTTACTCCTTTAATAATCTAGGACTTCTCAGTTATTGATAATAACTGATATCAGACTGCAGCATGTCAGCAATTATTCACAGAGCCTTAATGACAGACTTCATGGCAAGCAAAACCATTAGAAGAAAAATGTTGCCAGGAATCCTCAATCACTGACTCTGGCATGCTGAGGTTTGGAAGCTTCCACCCCAACCTGCCTTATGGGGTTTTTTGACTCTCAGTTCTCTTTTCTTCAGTGCTTGCCCTTCTTTTTTCATGACCATGCCATTGCTGATATGCACTGTCACTTCACTTTCATCTTGATCTCTATTGTACTCTTAATTGCTACCTCCTCTTAGCCCTTTTCCACATTTTTTAACAAGTTCCTTCAGTTTTGCCCTAGTACTTGTACCCAGAAACTTCATTTGACCATCTCATGTTTACTGATTAAAATTAGCACAATCATTCTGCTTGCTATAATTACTATTTTGACAAATTTCATTAACTTCAGTTTTATTTTTCCTCCTTCTCCACCCTTTTGCCCACTGATGCCTTTATCCTTCACGTTGTCCTTTTTTTTGCTAGACTTTCCATATTCTGAGTCAAACTTCACACTGAAAGAATGACCAGTTTTGAGAGTAGATTCCTCTTCAAAACTACATCAGGTTGATTATGATTAGGGCCTTATCCAGTAAAATTTTTAATATCTCCAAGGATGGAGATATGATCTCTCTGGGGTGTTGTTCCAGTGTTTGATCATTCTCACAGGTTATTTTTTCCCTAACATGTAACTGGAACTGCTCTTGTTGCACCTTGTGTCCATTGTTTCTCGTCCTTCACTGCTGATGGGAGTTTGGCTCTGCTTTCTGTATAAGCCACCCTAGGTAACAGGAGATTGAAATTCAGTCTCCCCACATCCTTACTTCTCTAGGCTGAACAAATCCAGCTCCTTGAGCCTCTCTTCTACCTCATGGACCTCTCCTCTAACCCCCCACTGAACATCCTATTTGTTGGCTCTCCACTGGACTCACTCCAGTATGTCCAGGCCTTTATTTGTAACTGGGCAGCCCAAAACCGTACGTAGTCCTTCAGATGTGGCCTCATAAAAGGAGGGGAAGAATCACCTCCCTCGAGCAGCTGGCTGTGCTCTTGCTGATGCAGCCCAGGGTGCTGTTGGCCGCCTTTGCTGCAAGGGCTCACTGCTGACTCCTGTTCAATCTGTTGTCTGTCAAGTCCTTTTCTTCAGAGATACCTCCTAGCCAGTCGGCCCTCAGCCTGCCCTGCTCCATGGGTGTATTCTGACCCAGGTTCAGGACTTTGTATTAGCCTTCAGTGAATTTCAGAAGGTTTCTGTCAGCCCATTTCTTCAGCCTGTCCAGGTCCCTCTGAATAGGGATACCCTGCTCTTCAGCATATTGACTGTACCCTGCCTGCATTTTGAGTTTAGAATAGGAGAAGAAAGGATAGAAGAATGTCCCCACATAGATTTGAGTCACTGCACCCAAGTTGTACTTCCCGCAGCTGCTGTCAAGATCTGAACGTGGGGTCCCAAGTTACCATCTGGGTTTGGCTAGAAAGCCTGATCCTTTACTTACGCCTTTCTTTTCACTGCTTTTGGATCCCAAAGACTCTGTCCCAAGGAGAACTATGAGACTTTCTATGTGAGGCCTTTCCTGAGACCTCTTACAGTTTTCACACCCTCTGCTCCTTCCTGTCTCGGCTGCCATTTGGTAGCACCATCACAACTCCCTTCCAATGGGGCTTCATGATTGCAGCCCCCAACCTCTGCTTCCATCCCAAATACAGTGGATCCTGAGGCCTGTGGGGCTGTTCTGCAAGGCAAAAATCCTCATGTCTCCAAGGGAAAAGGGATGAGGCAATGTCCTCCCGTGTGAGTGGCTTTTCTGTCTAGTCCCCAACTTGCCGTTCCTTGGATCTGTTTCAAATTATGTAATTGATTGTCTGCAGAGAAAACATGCTGCTACAATGAGCAGCCTGGAAAAGGACCTGGGGTCCTTTAGGAAAGGACACAGATGTTATGGTGGATGCCAAGTTGAATATGAACCAGCTGTGTGTGCTCATCATAGAGCTACCTGCATCCTGGGTTAAATCAGAAGCCATGTTGCCAACAGAGCAAGGGGTGGTCACAAAGGTGATGGGGCCAAACACTTCTTGGTGGTGCCAAATTATAACGGGCAATGGCCACAAGTTGCAGCTCAGGAGGTTCAGGTTGGGAACTAGGAAAAGGCTTCTCCAGGAACCTGGTTCAGGCCTGGGACAGGTCGTCAGAGAGGAGGGAACCTCTGTCCTTGGTGGAGTACAGGGTGGTTGTTAATACTCAGTGGAAAAGGCATGGCTGCTCCGATCCAGTGGTCAGGATAGTCCTGCCCTGAGTGGGAGGTTGGATTGGGGACCTCCAGAGCCCCCTTTCACTGACACCTCTGTGATTCAGTGACCATCAGTGACTCAGCTGCAGCTCTCTTTCAGCTGCCAGGTTAGGTGGCTTCCGGGTTCACCAGGGCTTTGCTCGGACCTGAGTCTTGTATGATTGCTGTGACCTTGTGTCTCTGGAAACAGTGTGATGTCCTAATAAATCCTTTTTAATAAATACAGCAGAGAGCACTACAGGCCTCAGCTGCTTTGTAGAATCTCACAGCTTTCCTGCCGCCTTCTGTGTGGTCAGCGTGACTGGCTGCCTGGGACCTTGCAGATGGCTTGCCTGATACACCACATAGCTGAGTGTTAAAGAACATTTCCTGGGTGAAACATCTGAGGAACTACTATAACTACTTGTGTTTGAAAGAGGCCTCAATTCATTAAGACTTGTAAAAGTAAACTGGGACCATGCTTCTCATTTCACTCTCTGGTTGAGCTCAGAAATCAGCTGACATTGTTAAGCTGACAGTCATTAGATTTATATGTCCTTTGCTTCTGGCATTCTGTCCTGTCTGATCCGGCAATTTGGGTCTCTTGACCTTTGTGGCATGTGGCAAGGCCAGTGTATCTTGGCTTCTGCCTCAGATGGCTGTGGCTTGTTGTTTAAGGAAGTTTATTTCTCAAAGATATGGTCATAAGTCAGCAATGCGCATGTTCTATTTTTGCAGGCATACCTAGAGAGTTGGGAAGGAGGCCAAAACCCTTGCAGAGAAGACAAACTGCAGATCTAAATGCTCTTATCAATGAGATGGAAGTTCATAAGCTACAAAGAAGATATAAATTGTCCAACAGGATAAATAAAGAGAGAGGACAGGGAAAAGAAAGGCACCTGGAATATGAGATAGCCATTTACAAGATGATGGATAGATAGGAAAATACTACACGAGGAAGAAAAAGCTGAAATTTTAGTGTAGATGTGTAAGACAGAGAACTAAAATTATACGTTCAAAGATCGGCATGGAGTCAATAAACACAAAGCCCAGAAATTTTGTCTTCATACTCTTGCAGGTGAGCAGCAACAGTTAATGGTTTACTTGATTGTTCCCTGCTTTTTAGAGCTCTTTAGAGTTTTTCTTGGTATCTTCCTGGGCTGCTAGGAGTCTTGTTCCCAGTGCTAGATTGACCCTCCTGCATCAGCAGCCTCCCACTCTGCTCCTGCTGCCAGTTTGGAGTGCGACCCAAGTTCCTTAATATTGCCATGAAAGGAATGGTAAGGATGGCCAAGAGGAACATCTCACTAGTGCATTCCTCCTCCCAGTGAGGGTTGGGAAATAGTCAGTGTGACCCAGCTGGCCCTGAAGAACCAGAGGGAGTCCAAAACTGTAGTGGCACTGAGGAACACAGGCTGGCCATTTGAGATGAAAAACATGTGAGGTTTCTCCTCTCCTCCATTGTGGGCTACACAGACAGCTCTGCCCCTGTATGGACACTGTGGGAGGAATAATACCTTCACTCTGGTTACAACCCCTTCAGAGCAGACACACTCACTGGGCGAAAAGAGAGGAGTAAGTGGTGAGTAAAATGAGATATGCCTGAAAAATAAGCTGAATGAAGCTGAAAAGCACATGAATGGCTGAGAGGATGACTCACTGTCATGGTCACAGAAAACTCTGAACTGTCTGGACTCTCAATCTGTCAGTCAGAGAGATTGACAAGGACATGCTGGACTTGTCAAAGTCCCAAAGGCCCAAACTGCAAGCAATTTGCTTGCCGTTCAGTTTGCCTCAGAGCAACAGACCAGTTCTGTCTAAATGCAGGGTTAATCAGGGCCTTTGCGTGGGTCTTGTTTCCTCCTGCTCAGCTCCTGGCACTGGTATTGTCTGCCCCAGCCGCCCTTCCCAGAAGACGCTTCTCCCTCATCCATCACCCGTTCTGACACAGGATCCGTCTCCGACACCCACTCCTCCTTTCCTCCCTCTCCATGTCTGGCCATGACGTATCAGCACCCCTGACATTATCCTGCCCATTTCAGTGATGCATCTATCCATCCATCTGCCTTGAAAAGTGACCTGCTCACTATGTCCCTCTACCCTTCCATCAGACGGGAGCCTGCCTGTCTGCAAGCGGCAGAACGTGCTTGGTGGTGGAAAATACAGAGCGCGTGCGACTGTATGTCACTAAAGGTAATACATAAAAAGTAGCTCCTGGAGACTGTCAGAGACCAGGTTGTAAACCGGGCTGCAAGATACAGTGTCATCACCCAGTTCCTATTCAGGGGCTCTGCATTTCCTAGGCAGTTGCAAACTTAACTGTGTTGTATAATGTTGCAACAAGGTGACAGAACTCAGTGTGAGACATTAAAGGAGGGGAAGGTGATTTTATATTAAAACAAAATGTTTTCATTCACTCAGACTCATATTTGCACGTACTCACAAGGACCAAGATGCTTGTATCCCAGTGGTCTTCTCAACATGTGGGCGCCAAGACATGTGCATCCAGGTGGTCCCACTGATGTCAGGGAAGGCTCCAGGTACTCAGTAGTCAGGTCTGGACACTTCAAACTGAGATGACTTGAAAAACTTGAAGTTTTGCATCTTCAGGAGCCTTGAAGTACTGGCAGTGACTTCATCATTTAACACTGCCTGGGCTAGGCCACATGGCAGTCTGACCATCATTCTTTGGTGCTTTTTACTAGGCATCTGCAGTTCTGCACTTGTCTCATTCCTGGGTCAGTGAAATAACTGGCAAAAGAAGACTCATGGTTCGGTTTCATGTGTCTCATGTTTCAAGTCTGTGGTTTGGTTCATGGTTCATACAGCTTTGAAATGCAATGAATTGAGCATGCCCTAGCAAGGAACTACTGTGCTGAGAATGCTGAGATCTTCCCACAAGAGCTAGTTGCAGTTTTGATTCTAAACAGAAAGATTACTGTCTGTGATCCTTTTTAGAAAGTCAGCGTTAGTGTGAAAAGCAAGGCAGTAGTTGCACCTCCAGGGATGAACCTGAATGAAGACTGTTGGACTAGACAGCATTGATCAATCCACTGCATATGCTTGAGGGAGGAAATGGCACAGGAATAAAATTAAATCCCTTGTGAAGAATCTTCCAATATTTTTTAAAGGTTAAAACAGTGGGATTGCATAGATTCATTCTAGAGACTGAGAGAGTGTGGAAGGGAGCAACATCTCAGTCTGGAAATCTCATAACTGTAAGTCCCAACAAAAATGGACTTTCCTCTTTAGTTCCAAAGTAGTGAATGGTACATTCGTGAAATGGTACAATTTTTCCTGTCATATGCTGGGGAGTGAGAGTAGAGGCAGGTAAACCTCTGTGTACTTGACTGTCTGCCTATCTATTGCTCAGTGCCTTTTCTATTTGCTACCTGCCTCTTCCCATGGCTCTGCACCCACCATTCCCTTCCGTCACGAACAGGGAAGGCACGTGGGGCAGATGAGTGCTACTGAGGGCACAGACATGTAGAGGGGATGGAGAGATCATCTGGGCCTGGAAATCAACAGGAGAGTGGGAGCAGAACCACCCAAAAAAGCAGGAGGATTTAGGGCAGGCAGGGTGGGAGGGGAGGGGGAGCTGAATTTAGAGCATGATTCTAAAAGCCTCTGTTGGGTGCAAGGCTTGAGTGAACTGGTCTGTCACAGAAATTAAGTTCTGAAATCCAGGGACAGGGCTATGAGGGCACTAATAGGCCTTAATTGCCCTGAGCAACCTCACATGGTTGCTTCCCACACCTCCTGCCCATGGCCTAGGAGCTCTACTTAAACTCAGGCCTGGACCTTCATCCCCTTTCTACACTTTGCTATAGTTGCACCTGTTTTCAGCCTGGTTCCTGAATTGTTGTTTGGATTTCCCAGGTTGACCTTGGACTTGACTTTTTACCTTGCCTTTGATGATCACGGGACTGTTGATGTGCTCACCCACATCAGTAAGGTCCGTGCTCTGCCTCTGCTGGGGCTGCCCCTTCCATCAGGGAACAGGACAGCTCTTCCTGCTCCCCAGAACCCTGCTAAGGTTCCTGGCCTGGCCTTATGACTGGTAGTGAGCAGTAAAAGCCTGTGTCTGTCACACACTGGGTCACTATCACATGGGAGAACGAGTGAGGGAACTGGCTGCTGTGGGGTGTTTGGGGACAAAAAGCTCAGCTGCCTTCCTGATGTGGTAAAAGCCCTCATATGACCATCAAGAACCCTGCAACTGTCAGCCAAGGCAGAGTGACAGGGTGATATCAGACCTGCTTTGGGCCTGGACCCAAGAAGGCATTTGTAGGCTGGGCACTTACCGTCTCGCTTAGTGTCATCTGGCCTGTTTTGTGCTCACAGGCGGGAGGTCAGGTTACCCTGATAGCAATCAGAGCTTACAAGGGCAGGCTCCTCTCTTAGTGGTACTGGGTCAGGTGAGCTCCACTGAATCTCCTTTGGCATGTACTAATTCCATTTGAAGGAGACTGGAAGAAGTGAATCAGAAACCCAGCTTGGTTATCCCTGCTGCTTAGGGTTTGGCCCATCTTTTATTATGAGACTGAATACTTGGAGCATTCTCATGTCCTTCTGCTGCTATTCTGAAGATGCAATTATTGATCTGGTGGATGTGGGTGGCTGAGGGGTGGGGGAAAGGGTTCTGTGATAGTTGGAAAAGAAGCTCTGGTGTCAATGGCCCTTAGTTTGTCTTGTAGCCGAACCCTCTGGAAGGCTCTGAGTGATTTTGGATGCTTCAGTAACTTGTCTTCTCTGCCTCACAGGTGCTCACTGCCCCTTTTGTAGAAGGCTGTAGGACAACTAAGAGGGGAGTTTGGCTTTACTCCCTGGGTGTGGGTAATGGAGGGGATCCCCAGCTACTTCACCATGTAGAGTTTCTGTCTTTGAACCGTACCCTCCACTTCGTGTCCGGGTGTGTATGCTGAGATCCTGGCTGTTGGGTAAGACATTCAGCTAATGGGTTGGTTCTCCACAAATCTAGCTACCTGACATCATCTTCACCACGGGCAAGACTTCCAGTGATTAGGGAAGTCGTATGGCCTTTGAAGGCAATAGTGAATTGTGCATGTTCAGGTGCCTGAAGGAACTGTGATGTATCATTCTGGCTGAATGCTTGAGAGATGGCAAACATGATCAAAATAGATCTTTGGCCCCTCAGAGAGATGCTTTGCTGCCAGGCTGCATCCTGGTGTGGTATGGAGCCTGTGCTTTGGATCTGAAGCAGTGCCTTACTGTAGGACACTCATGTCCTGCCAAGAGTCTGAAAACTGGCTTAGATGTGAAAATTTGTACAACTGTCTCTAATGTCCATGTCCACTTCCTTGAGACTCCATGCTTCTTGAGCATAAAGCTTGAGAAGAGCACAAAGTCGATTGTGTTCTTAGCCTGTCACAACAAAGGTTCAGGGTTCTCAGAATTAATGCACTAGTAGTTCATTTTTCTGTTTTATCCTCATTTGATGTAGAAGTGAGAAGGTTTTTGTGCCCTCAGTACAACTTCTAACAGACAATTTAATGACTTGGATGCAAACATGAAAGGGGAGAGGGCCAGGGCTGGCTGAGCTGACAGTGTTTTAGGATAATACTCTGTGGGAGAGTAACAAAATCTGTCTATGTCGTAAATAAATCTGAATGGCTTATTTTGGCAAAGAATTTTCATTCCTGACAAATGCAATTTTGACACAACCAATAACCACTTGCTAATTTGGGATTAAATTAGAATTGGAATCTGACATCCTCAGGTCAGCTCAGATGTAGCATTTGGTGGGTTTCCAGTAGAGTCCTCTCACATGTCTGATAGGAAATAAGCTTTATGAGGGCTGTCAAAGCGAAGGAAATACCCAGGCTTGCAAATCATTGAAGTGGGTTATTGGAAAGGGATGTGTCAGAGGATTGCTAAGTAAAGCATATTATATAAGGCTGTCCTTTGAGTTTCTGAGGACTGGTAACTGGGGCGTGCTTTCAAGTCTATCATCAGACTGATTTTAGCATCTCCTGGGTTGTTAGTACTTCTCTGCTTTTTGAGGCAGAAGATGTTTTTGCTCTGCTACAACATTAAATGGGACCTTCTATGTTTTGCTGACAGTAAAGGTGTGTAAATGTGATTCTTTGTTATGTGTCACCTACGCTTTATGGCTTAAATCTGTTACAGTATAACCTCAGCAGATTGTGTGACAGCTCAAGCTCTCTCCTCAGCAGGAAGGATGGCTAGCTACTGAGGGGCAAGGTAGGAAATCCTCAGTAGATTTCAGTTGGTGACTGTGATGTCAAGGAGCTGAGAATCTGAACTCAAAAAACTGGGCAATCTAAAGTAAAAGAGTTAGGGAATGATAACCCCATTTGGGTTGACTGATTTCTTGGGAAGTACATGAAAATACAAGCAAACCTGCTGTCCTCCTGCTAGGTCATCTTCGTACCTCTTGCTGTGCCTTCTTTACAGTGAATCACGTACCCAGGCTTGGCGCATTGGAGGTATAGTTTTATGTGGGGGGGCAGTAGGCCCCTTCCCTGGTGCATCTGGGATTACTTTCAAGTGGTTAGAAGCAAAACCTTTGAAAATGATGTTTGCTTTAGATTCTTGCCTCTCCTGTTGGATGACACTGAACTAAGTGGCATCATTCCAGTCCAGGTTGCATAGTTGGGGCTGTGGAGTTTGCCCACCTTTCAGCACTTGAAGTGCTTCGTGTACAGCCTATCCCACAAGCACATTTTCTTCCTTGAAAAGGACAAGCTGCTGGACTTAATCCATTTGCTTTTTAGAAGCACTGATGTGCTCATGTCTGCTTTCTCTCACAGTATTGCATGGGGCTGCCTTTGAAATTACTGAATATAACTGACATTATCACCCAAGGTGTGACTATCCCTGTGGTGAGCAACACAGGCAATGAAATACCAGAAACATCTGCAACTTGCAGACCAGGGAAGGGGTGGGAGCAAGGAGAGCTTTGGGTGGTCTGTGGGTGCCTACTACCCTCTGCAAGCTGAGGAAACTGTGTCTGTAAGCTTCTTCATCCCCTGCCTTGGGCTCTTTTATTTTGTGACTCTGTCTTGTTTCTCTCAAAATGTATCTAGATCAGCTCCAGGTGACACTGAATAAATGTCTCCTAGCAGAGGAAGCCTTTGCTGATAAGCAGAACTGAGTCTGCAGGTAGATCTGATTTCCATTTCCAGCCTGACCTAATGGTTCCTAATCCCCTGTTAATGCTTCTGAGGTACCTTTTATTCCAAGGGGTGTGCAAAGCTCTGTAGGAAACAGAGGCTGCTCTTATCCATGTAAGGCATGAGGGCATGAAAGGCTCATGCTTTTCAACTGCATGCTAATAAATTCACATTAGCATTGTGAGCTGGTACTGTGAAGTGCTCTGGGTGTCTCTTATATTCCTAATACTAACTCTTCAAAGAGTTATTTAAAGAAGGAGAGTATTTGGAGAAGCCTCATCTTTAAATGTGCTTGGCCACTCAGTTTTAGCTGAAATTCAATTTATCTGATCAGTTAGTAACCCTAGTTATACTCGAGATTGGTTTCAAACCAACTAAGCTGCAGTTTCCTTTAAAACATCCAGAGCCATTCAGTTGTATCAAAGTTTTTTATGAGTCACTGTGAAGAGGAAACACAATCTGCAGAAAAAGCACGACTCCAGCTGACTTGTGAAATGTTGAAGAATCATGTTAATCTCAAATTTGTCCAGCACCATTACTGGTATGGACTGAAATAATAACGAATAGGAGGCAGGTGCATCGGGTTCCCATTAAAAAAAAATCCTCTGGATGTCTCACAGGCTAATAGCCCTGTGACAGGCTTCACCTACCAGAGGGAGAGGGCGAAAGAGAGATTAAGTGTGAGAGAAGGGGAGGCAGAAGGCAAGACAGAGGGAGCAGCTGAGAAGGATCTCAGGGACCCAGTACTGATCCCACAGCTGAGCACTGACTGCAGAAAGGACTTGGGTGAGCTGCGGCTCTGACAGCACTTGGGGTAGAAGAGGACCTCTGGGGTGGCACATGCAGGTGAGTGCTGTGTACCTGTTTCAGATAAGTAGCTGTGTATGCTGTGAGATAAGGTGTGTTTGAGCTCCCTGTGATCACCTTCACGGTGCAGAAAAGGTGACTGATGGGGAGTGACAGACCCTGCTAGTTTCATGCCTGCAGAAAGGGGAACACTGCAACCCTTTTGTGAAATGGCAAGATTCCCAGAGAGAGTAGGGGTGAAGGGAGAGAGATGCACTCTCTTTCCATCATGATTATTTCTATTTTGGTTATTTCTTTATTGGATGCTGGCATAATTTTCTTGCACTGGAAGACATTTGTTTTATTCCGATATTTTAGTGCTGGACAAGGAGAGAGTTTGATAGAGGACAACCTTCAGAAGGAACGGGACAGCGTTCCCCGTGACAGGAGTCCTCTGGCAACTTTGTAGGTGCCAGACATTAACTTGTGCAGGCACAGGTCGGTCAGGGCAGTACTAGAACAATGTTGAAAATAACGTTCAGGCGTCCTGCAAAGAAAGTGGGAAGGTGGCGCGTGCTGTGGCCTCTTGAAGTTTCAGAGAGATTTTCTTACCATTTGTTTCAGCGTCAAACTTCCTGGCGCATTAGGGCATGAAATATTAAAATAGCTCGTCATGCGAGGACTGGGTTTTTTTCATCTGTTGCCACTAGCAGGTTGGGGAAACAAATAAATAAATCAGAACTGGGGTATTTGCTATGTGCTCTAGTTTGAAGGAGTAGGGGAGGAGTGAGAAAAAGCCTTATAACTTGAATCCCTTGTGGCATCTGAATAGCACAATTTATTTTTTTTTACTGCTTGCAGTGAGTTTTGTTAACCATCTGCATTCCCAAGGGGTGGCATATGCAATGTGGTTCGAACATACATAGTTAATTTTAGCTGGAGAAGAAGACATCTGGCAAAGTCCAATGACCATGTAGGGTCAAATGAAAGCCGTGCAGGCATGCGTTACTCTCTACATTCATTAAAGCACAAAATGGGTTAAAATGTTGTTTTCTTCGGTGTCTCAAGGAGGGGCAAAAAGTACTGATATGTCTGATAATATGTTGATGTTTAATCACATCTTTGGTGAGTCTATATTAAACATCTGTTGCCCACTATTTTTCCGAATGGAAAAGTGTAAGTAAATTCCAACACTGGCCAGCCCAGGCGTTGGAGCATGCAAGAAACATAGTCATGAGAGCAGCTATCACAAGGAGAAAGTAGGAATGTTGGGTTTATGGGCAGCCAGACTCCATCTAAATCATAGTGCTAGCAAACCCCTCTGGTCAGTCATGGATGCAAACAGATTAAATCAGTCCTGAACAAGGGAACAGAAGGAATTCTGTACACCATGGGAAGGAGGAAGCTAATCCGCAGTGTGAAAGCAAAGCACTGCTGCTTCTTGAATTCGTTACCCTGTTTCTAATCTTTTCCTTATGTTGAGCTGCATCTCAGCGTGTGAAAGTCCAGCTAACTGCAGTGGGTCTAATCATGGCTCTGTGTGAACAGTGATGACAGACCTGAGCTTGCTGGTGACAAAGAGGCAGACTGGTAACTTGGGTGTGGGAGGTAAAATAACGAAGGTTTCGAGACTTAAAATAGTCCCTTGAATTTCTTCTGGAGTGTACAACGTGGATGATCTGGTGTTGAGGGTCTGGGCTGAGCATGGTCATCTTCCACTGAAAACAGAGGGAGCTGCGACTACTCAATACTCGCTACATCATGATTATTTAAAATCAAATATCATGAGTCCAGAAGACTCATTTGAGACACCCACATGCATGGTGTGACTATTCCTCATCCTGGTGTAGGGAATTCTGGTAAAAACAAAATGCCGTTCTGTGACCCACCTGATCCATGGCCTGATCTGAACAAAAGAATGTCCCTTTACTTATACATGACCAGGAAGATCAGTACTGTCAGACTCACCTGATTGGCTATAGAATGTTGGGTAGTTATAGGGCTGCAGGTAACTGGTAGTCTTCACTGAATTTGGACCTTTATTCCATTTCCCGTGCCTTTGTCCATCCTTAAATGAATGCGACTTTTTTTCTTGTATACTGTTTATGGGGTTCTCATTGCTATTATGTCAAAGCAGACTTTGAATCTGACTACTGAGCTTTACATATCTTGACAGCATTACATATCTCTGAATATTTCTGCCCCAAAGCCTCCCTGATATCACCTTGACCTTCAGCGCAGTGACTGACTGGACACCCATGCTGAAGGGAAATGGTGTGGCTTGGCCAGGTGACTGAAGTATGAGACTAGCTATTGATCTTGTTCATCTGTTCACGAACTGGAAAATCCAGTCAGCTTCTTGGACCTACCAGGTCTTGGTTTCTTCACTTCTTGCTTTGTCTGAGCCATGCAGTGGCCACCAACAGCCTATAGGAAGAGTCGTGCCAGTCGTCACTGGTCAGAATGGGTAGACTTCATACTGATATACCAAAGAAGGGAACTACAGGGAAAACAAGATCAGAAGAGTCTCGTTTCCAGATAAAATGTACTTAAATGTATTTAAATTCAGTCCTGAAATAACTGTCCTGCAGCTGTTGCCTCTTGACACTTCTTCTCTGCCCTTCATTAGGGGAATGAACTTGCTTCCAGGGAGAAACGCTCCCCCTTTGCAGTGAAAGCAGTGACCGCTGCTGAATGTATCAGGCTTCGTGATGACATTTTGCAGGTTTTCAGTGGTATGCGGTAGCTTATCCACTGGCATGCAGGGGTTAACAGGACTTTTGGGTGGGCGGGTGGAAAACAAGCTGTGAAATGGAAGAAGGTCAGTCTCTTGGAGGAGGTTGCTCTGCCACAGATGGTTTTAAGTTATCAGTCCATCTGTAGGAGAGTTCTCCATTCCTTCTCCCCTAAGAAAACTGTAAACCCAGGGCTGGACACTAGACAAAGCTCTATTAGGTCTGGGTTCAGTGGCCCAGGCAGAATTGTGGCTCTCCTGGTACTTGCTAGACCCAACTGTCTATCTAATCAGGAGTTATCTAATTAGGAGTTCCTCAGTTGTTCAAGCAGACCCCAACAGCTAAATGTGTTTTGAGACTAAATATCATCCGCACTGCACTTTTCAGTGGGGAACAAATCACTGGAAGGGGAGCGTACCCGGGAAGGGGAACAGCGGTAAGCCTTGTGGCTCTGTATAGCTCAGGTCCGTTGGTCGGGCTGACTCTGCTAAGTGGAAGGCTCTTGCTGCAGCTGATGGGAGCTGAATTCAGGTTTCAGTAGAAGCTGATAAATGCTTCCTCTGGGAGCATTCCCATGGCTTGCATGAAGTGTTACTGTCTTTAGAGACTTGTGTGGCAACTGGTTTTATTAAAGGTGCTTAATGTTAAGGCTACAGCACCCAATCAACAAAGTAACATGACTACTGCCCTGGACCAGTAAGAGCTAAGGAAGCATCCTTGGGATGATCACTGGCCAAAACAGGTGGAGGAAGGGGCTGTGGGAAACCCACTAGGACACTGCTAGAAAACAGTGTCTGCTCCTGAGTGAGAGGATTTTCCAGCAGCAGATGGAAAATCCTTGTTGTCTTATTTTCTTGGCTTGTTAACTTTCAAATTGTTTATATTTGACTTTGGAATGGCTTCTATTTTTATATCACTGCAAATGTAACAACGGATGTAGAACTGAATGACCTTAGCCCAAACATCAGTTTGAACAATTGCATTTTCCTCTATTGACATTGTTTTCTTATGAACTGGGAAGGTATAAATACCATCACCAGCAATAACTGTCAAAAAGAAAGAAGGAATAAAGAAAATTACTTCAGAATTTCATTTTCACATTTGTCTTTTAAATTGTTGATTAAAATGGTCATTGCCAGCCCTGCAAAGGAGAAGTTTTTCATATCTGGATCAGAACAGCTGACGGATCATACTGCTACCACCAATGTCTTTTCCACTGAAAGGTCACCTTTCTAAGACTAGCAGAAATGTTGCTCTTCATGGTTCTTCTGTCTTCGTCCTATCTAACATGAGTCTTAGCTACAGGACCAAGTTTTTGCTGTATGTTCCCTTCCCCGTTAACCAGAGATATTAGAACTCTAACCTCCTCATAGGAAACCAGAGGAAAACCTTGGTCTGGTTCTGTCAGCCCAGACATCATATGAACCATGGTCACCATGATAAAAATACCTCCATTGCCAACTTCTGCAGTCAGCCCTTCATCTCAGAGTTGAACATGAGGATTTGATATGAATATATGGGCACACAATGCAAAAGAGAAAAGGATTGTACGCTCTCAACCAGAAGTGAATGACTGGCCATATACGTGAACATCAGGAACTAAACAGAGGTACCTTTTCTTCTAAGTGACCTTTCTGAGTAGAGGAAGGGAGGTTTACAACTTGCAAGGGCGGACTGGAAGCAAAAGATTTTGAGGCACAGTAGGCTGCACTTACACTTCCAGGGTAAATCTGTCCATGGAAATAAGTGGCCTTGTTGCTGCTCACAGGAACAGGGACCAGCCCTTGGCTGTGCTGGAAGAAAAGACTGCAGATTGAGATGTCTGTTTTGGCTGTAGCAGTGAAGCTGTTCTAGGAAGAACTGGATTTCTTTCAGACTTCTCAGGACAGCACAAACTGAAAGACTCTACTTATGAAGGCCAAGCCCAGACATGGTTGCCCCTTACACAAATGCAATAATCTACTGTTTTTACTTCTCTGCTAAGGAATTATGAGATCTCCTAAGGACTCATGGCTTCTGAGAACCAGTCTACAGGTGTGTCCTACAAAACTTGGATGTACAGCTTGTCCCTTCCTTGGACAAGCCATTGATCTGCACAAATGTTTGTCTTTCTTTGAGGAACAAAGTCTTGACACAGCTTGCATTTGGAAATCCAGTGTTGGCTTGAGTGATGGTCACATCTGACCACGTTGGCCTACTGCCTTGTTTGAGGCTTGCCAAAGGCACTGGGTTCAATTGCCCCCCCGCCAGTGCTGTGGGAAGTGTGGATGTATAATGTCCCCTACAACTGCACGCAGCACAGTATACAGACATCCTGGCTAGGCACCTACTGAACCCAGACTTAGCTCCTAGGAGAGTGGAGAGGTGTGAGGGGGACAAGAGTTTGTCATTTCTTTTGCCACTTAGTGACATTTACAGCAGACTAATAAGGGGCACGGCTTCTTTCATACAGATTGCTAGTATGTGTGACCAAGAGACCTGTTGAACAGCTATGAAGAGCTCTGTGGTCTGAGTCAACGGACAAAGCCACCGAGGTCCTGGGAGAGGCAGTACTGACTTCAAGCAGGATCATCTCAGAAGCTCAACCTGTAAGGTAATGAGTTTGGTCATGTCACCACTGAGATTTGTGTGGAGGTGATACAGAGCTGGGAGTATGAAGTGTCATCTTCACTGTCATGGTAGACATTGCTCTGTGTTGCTGTAGGTCTGAAAATTGTTGTAAATGTTCTGGGAGGAGTGGTCTCCTATAGCATACATCGCTTTCCCTGGTAAGATGGCAGGCTGTTGAGGATCTGCCCTAACTGTCCCATGGAGCTAACATGGGACTTGTAGCACAGCTATGCTATGGTTTCTAATGTTTCTTAACTTGGAAGGCATTGTTTCTTGGGACAGCAAGTAGGGATATGTTGTTTTTTCTTCTGGACATTTAGTAAAACTCTGTTGTATTTGCTCTGAGACATTTGGTGTAAATTTATTGACTATGAAAATGCACAGCTATAAGAGAATTCATGGGTATGTTGTGGACATTGAAAGGAACGGACTGACCTGTTCTTGTGTTTTCACCCCATACCCGCTTCACCAAACTGACATGAAATCACTGTCTTGTTCAGTGCTGTTAGGGCTTAATTGCTTTCATTCACTTAGAAAATATAGATGGTGTGTGTCTCTTTGCCGCTTAAGTGTCCTTGACACTTGTTAAAGTGTCCATGCCACTTTAATAAATAAATAGCTATAGAGTGTCTGGTGGATGCATACATAAATTGTGGACAGCATGAGCAATCACTTATGTTATATTCATAATCCCTGAGGCAGAAGAGAAGATCAAGTCAAGTATAGATTTACCGAAGGGATAAGTCAGACAAAATCTGATCCTTGGGCATTCCTCCCCACTCTACACAAGACCTCCATTCATCACTGGAGTGCTTGTGACGTTCCCTCTCTGTGACCTGCTCAGAAGTTTTCATGAAGTTGCCCTTCTGCAGTTGCTGGCCTTCATTTCTGTGGTTCTAACCAAAGTTTTTGAGATTTTACTTTAAAAATCTTCTGAAATGGGAAGACTCAAGCTCAAAATATTACTTAAAGTTAACAAATAAACAAAGAAAGCCCACCTAAAGCTAAAAGACAAATTTTTGGTAAGAGATCCTTCTACTCAGTGACTATCTGGGTCCTCTGGTGTAAAGTACAGCTAGAATTTGAGAATGAGCACACAAGAATTTGGTATTTTGTATAAAACATTCACTGTGTTGGCACCGACCTGATTTTTATGAATTACAAAGAGAAATAGAATGCTGCATCTGTGGCTGTTCAATTTATTATGATGATGATTCAAGTCTTCTACTGTGGTCTATGCTAATGGCTTTGTTCTCCACATTTACTGTGCTTGTGCCAATGTCTGTGGTGCATCCCATGCCTCTGGACCCATCACCACTGTATGAACCCCTCGCTGTCTGTCACTTCTCTACAAGTTTGGCTAATTTTGCTCACCAGTCTCTGCCAGCAATTATGTCACGTCTCGTCTGTGTGTTCCACTGTCTGAACCTCATAAATAACTACTTGTGACACCACTGGTACCTCCAAATCCTGTGACTCCCAAATGTTTTGCTTATTCACTTAGCTGATTTATGGCCCTATCACTAGTGTCCGGTCTAACTGCAAAAGGGAATGGGCTCTTGCTCTGTCTCATCCAGACAGATTGATGGATAGACAAGATGAAGGGCAGACCTCCCATCCCATCAGGGTATCTGGTTTATTTTGGTAGATTAAAAATATTGTCAGTAATCAAGGACTTGCTCCTGCTCTGCATTCAAAGCTGTGGAAGCTTTGCCACTATCTCCAAAGGGGGTGTTTCCGCAGCTGAAAAGCAGACAGACTTCTGCCTGGGATGAGAAATAGCCAAGTCTTGGTTACCTGAACAAGGCTAATGCGTGACAATGGTGTGTCTTTCAGAGGAGTGAGAGTGTTCAGCTGCTTCCAGTGTTAGGCCTGTCATGCTGGGGATGTTGGTCAACAGCATTTCATCTAGGGAGGGGTAGGTTGCCTTTTGGAAGTATTTGTCTGTCTCCATTGAATAAAGAGAAACCTCGGTGATCATCTTAGTGTGGACACCTATGTGTTCAAGCAGCTGTGAGTGGAGATAGGAATTACACTATGACAGTTTTTGGAAGGCTTTTGCTATCTTTTATTTCTTTTCAAAAATCTGATTTCTTTTTCTAGGATTGAACTGAAGTTAAAGCAAAAACATGGTGATTCACGTAACAAGGGAGTAGAAGTTTTAAAAGTAAGCAGGACAGCACTCTGTGACAGCTGATATGTTATTTTCTGGTCCTCATTTAACACAGAAGACACTAGAAAATGTGATGTGGTTGGATTAATTACACTGAAGGAATGTCCTCTTGCATATCCTTGCACTGTTATTTTAACTGTGCAATCAATGCGTGGCATTAACATGCTTCTGTCTCACTCTCCAGAAGGCAAGAATTCACAGGAGTTTAAGGACTCAGAGCAGCTTATCTTTAATCCAGGTGAATTTCTGATATATTTAAGGCCCTATAAACTCAGCAGTTTACGCATAGTTCACATAGTGTATATTGTACACTGGGAGGATGCATACATGGTGCCTAGTACTACCTCTATAAATATTGTCAGTGGTTATTTTTTAAACTAGATTTGAACGTAGCCATCTCTCAATAGGTTATAATTATGTTAACATATATCCACAGTCACACTGGACTGAGAACAACTGTCTGACATGATGCATTTGGTAACATAAGAAAAGAATGTTTCTTGATGGCTTTGAACCTGAAGATTTGGACCACGTTCATGTTTCAGTGTAGATGCTCATCAATGTTGCCTAGTGTGGGGGGAAGAAGTCAGCAGTAGCAAAGAATACATGTGACTGTAACATAAAAAGAGCTTAGGGAAATACTGTTGCAAGCTAATGTCAAGTAATCATGATTGTTGAAAGCTGTAAGCATTAAACATTTCAGCTCCAGGAATGGTGACATGTTTAGGAAAGTACAAGACTGCAAAAGTCAATAGGGGTTATAATGTTTGTTATTAATACATGCTTTGGAGGACAAATTAAGTCCATCAGGAGAGTGTGATCAAGAGTCTCTGAAAACCTCTGCCATCTGCTGTGCAATGCCCTGCCTGGTGCAGGGCAGGGTGTCCTGGAACCATCTTATTTTCATTTCAGTTTTGTGTCTTTTCCCCTCCCACAAGCTGTTCGTTCCCTTCATTTGTAATTTTAAGAACATCTACCAGTGGTTTACACAAGTAACTATGTGATATGCCAAAGTATCAACACACAAAAGCTGGTACACTGAAATGTAAAACTCTTGCTTTGCTGGATAGCAACAAAAGTCACCCACACCAGACTGGGGAGCTGATAGAAAGAGAGGACTTGGCTGTCGTTCACACAGTCCCGTGTATAATTTCCCATTTCTGTTGTTTCATGTGCATTTCCACTGAAGTCAGTGAGGCTCACAGAATGATTTCCCAAGTAATCAATTATTTATGAGATTTGTATATTGTGCAGAGCCCTAAAATAAAATTTGTGTTAAGGACAACAGTGGAGCCAGTGATTTGTTGTGGAGAGATGTCTATGTTCCTATTTGCAACTGCTGATTAATGGAAAAACAAAGTTTATCCCTTCAGAATTTGACACAGAATTATAGCAAGTTACACTTTCTTTGGCCTATCTATGGGACTACAGCACAAATGATTTTTGTTAGCTTAGTTGTCTTTTACTCTTAGCTGAAACCAAGTGTCACACAGATAATGTGACTCTGAGCTAAACGTCTAACAAGGAGATGTTGGGGTCCTACCCAGAGTTTTCATCAGGTGTAGTGTGGCAATACAAGGTTGGATGAATGTCTGATATAGGGAACAGAAATAAGATCATAGGTGTGGTGACAAAGTCCATCTGCCTTGTAAAACTGTTGAAAGTTGCATGTTCTTGTGTGACTGTGTTGACTGAAGGAGTGCAGAGGGTAAATAGAGACACAGCATTAATCCCACATGGGAATCTAATCTAATTGCTCTTTCAGAGCTTCAGTAACTCTATAGTTTCTGAGCATCTCTCATATGACAAGGAATCTGCCTTCACAGTTTGCTTGCAAGATAGTGATGTGTTACATTACACGTTGTCCAATTTATAAATACAGGGAGACACCTTTGGCAGAAGGTCACATGAGTGATCTATAACAATAACTAGTTAATGCCAAGTTCACACTTCACCATTTCCTTCTAAAGTAAGTAGTAGCTTATAGTCTGCTCTCAGGTCTGTTGCTAATTTAGACAAGCTAATTTAGATCAGGATGAGCTTCTGCTTCATGCCCCAGTTTAGACATCCATCTCGGTGGTTTTCTTCTCAGCAACTGCTCTTGCCATCCATCAGAACTCACCACGTGAGTGCCATGCGGTGTAATATTTGCCTGAAACACGAGAGGAGGTCTTTGGAGGAAAGCCAGACGACATGGAAATGGAAGAGGTGACAGACGGATGCTGTTAAATGTGTACATTTTCCATTTAGCCCTGCTAGCCATTTTTGTACCTGGTTTGTCTTGGTTCAAAACTGTGTCATGATGTTTTGGAAAGACATGTCATGATGTGTTGATTGGCAGGCCTTTCTCGACTTGACTGCTAGGATGTGGCAAGTGAGGAAGGGCAAACTGCATCATAAAAGTGAGCAGTATTAAGGTTTGTCATTTCCCTTGTGAACTGTAAATAATGAAAAGGTTTGTCTTTTTCACAGGAGAACCTGTAGTCTGCTTGTTCTGACCATAGGCAGCTGAGCCATCATGACCAGCCATCAGGCAGGTGAGAGAACAGACACAGCTGTGAAAGCTACCTGGAATACTCTTCAGAATAAGCCCAACTTGCTTTTCTTGTTTGGCAATTAGGTATCTGTCTCTCACCACCACAAGGAGAGACACCAGTAACTGGCCCGTCAGGTTCTGCTGACCTTTGCAATAGTGTCTTTCTCATGACACATTTTGAGGTTTTATCTGGAACAGTAACTGATGTAAAGCGTTCTCTATCCAAATTATCGCTAGTCCTGTAAGCCAGTGCGGCCCTGGATTGTGATCTTGATTGCAGATTTTCCCACTTGGGCTCTAGCTTTGCAGTAAGTCAGCACAAAATCACAGACCTTAATGCTTCAGCCTTTGGACACACTTACAGCCCGTAGTACTAGAAGGGATGGGCCTTTATAGTCCAAGAGGAGCTGAGCAGGAACAGATACTGTTCTACAGAAAGGCAATGCAGATCAAGAGATTGCTTCTAAAGGACAAACGTTATATTAATTGAATCTATTTTTGCTTGTCTTTCTAGTAAAATCCTTCAAGAAATCTTCTGTCCCAGGAGTTGTTATCACCCAGTTTGTGGATGATATTCCAAAAGGATGCAGTACACCTGATTTTGAGCGGAAACCTGTCAGTCTGACATTGCAGGAAGGTGAGATTCTTGAAAGGCAGTCAAAGCCACAGACCTGGAGGCTTGATTCCACATCTCACCTACGTGAAACAATTGTCGTAATTAAATCAAGCTAGTTTTTAAAGAGATTTGACTAGACCAGAAAACAAGTGTTGTGTGGCCAAAGTCTTTGTTGTTCTGATGAAAATTCCATCAGTATTGATAGAGGTCTCCTGAGTTTTCACTAGTGTATGCAAGGTCAAAATCTGTCTCCTAATGTATACAAGAAATCCTGTGAATTCTGCAGGAAGCTCTTAAAGTAAGTATTTTGCAGCAAAAGATTAAGTACGTTGAAAAAGTTGGTTTTTACTGTTAAATTAACTTGTGTTATGAGTGTTTAGCACTAAAATTAACTGCTTTTTAAAATAAGATATACTGACTGCAGATGCTATTTAGGCTGTACTTCTCCTTCAAGAAGCAGTATGGATCTTGCATGGAGTACAGAGGGGGCAGCTAATGAACCAAGACCTAAAATCAATGGGAAGCCTTCCAGTAATCTCTCTGCACTTGCAGAGTCATATATTATTTTTTTTTTGGAGTGGGTTAGCCTGAGGAGATCGTGTAGCTCCTCTTCCCTCACAAGACTGACCCGTTTCTAGCACCCTGGATTTCAGTGTTGTCACACCCCTGTTGATTTTCAGGAGCCATTACGATTTTATGAAGGAGCACAGTGGCCTCTAGTGGTACCTCCCTCCTCCTCCTCCACCTTCCTTCCACCTGCAAGCTTGAGGCATGAACCAAGGCGGTGGTCAGTCACCCTGTCTAATTTTTTCAAGTTATTTCATTTACAGTAAGTTCCTCATAGTTCATATACGAAATGTTAGGGCATTCAGGTTGGTCACTGTGTAACCTGAATTCAGTGTCTATGCAGATGCACGATGAGTGTCTTTAATTACATCATCATTGCCCTATTGCATTCAGTGCATGGATTAGCTGATACTCCTAGCTGTGGAGTTGTGTCCAGATGGCAAACATGAGAAATTGCAGCCAGAATGGCTAAAATTTGACAAACCAGTTAAAATCAGACTGTAATCTCAGAAAAAGTTGGAAGATGCCTTTTGTTTAAGAATCTGTTGGCAGGAGCTTGCTGCATCAAATAAGATTTTTGGTGGTGGCTGCAAAAGGGTGTGGGAAATATTGCAAGACTTTCTGTTGGTCACCTGAAGACCAAAACTATTGCAAAAGAAAGGTAGTAATCATTTCCACCCTGAGCTACATTCATGGATAACTCCATGTCCATTTCTATTCTCCTGTGACACTCCCATTTACCTACACATGAGTCACTTCTCTGATTTGTTGTTTCATAGTGCTTCCTATGTCTTTGAAGCTTTTTGGAAGAAAAGGTTTGTACTAGGTAGTGGTAAAGCTGTTGGAGATTTCTGTGGTCAGCTGCAGCATATTCAGGTTCTTAGGGAAGCAGAGATGAAGAAGAGGGCTCACAGGTAAAGCCCATCCTCTTCTCCCTTCCATGCCTCTTCAGATAGCAGAGCATGGTGTGTTTGGAGCGCAGGATGGTGCCAGGCTAGCAGACAAGGAAGATATTGCAGAAAGAGGACATGTAGGGAGTACATGGGGAAACACCCTACCCTGCATGGGTCCTCCCAGTTGTGGTACTGTGTTGTCTGTTAAGAACACGTTTTCTCAAGTGTGCAGAAGGGGTATTTTCTTGTTTCCACCTCCTAATAAATCCAGATTTATCCAAATGAAAAAGAGACCCAGAGCTGCAGCTATTCACAGATGAACTTTACTGATGTCTAGAGACACAGGACTCCAGCACAGTGAGTCCTTTATTATCTCACATCCTGCCCAGCATGGCTGCAACAAAGGGAATAGTCTGGAAGAGTGGAGGAGCAATGGGAACTTGCAGGGGAATGTGTGTGATGAGAACAGATTCGGGCATTTCATGGCTGTGGTACAAGCATACAAGTTGCCAGAAGCAAGTCTGGGCTGAACTTGCTATAGTGCTGTTGATTTCAGAGATGATCAGAGGATGTTAGCAGTCACATCTGGCAGGCTAACACCACATTTTAAAGGCTTTTTATGATTGAATGGAGGGAAACCCTGACATTATGGACATGGGGAAAGGTAGCCTGGACTTCAGCTAATAACTGCCTGTTCTTTGGCCCTGACCAAACATTGAGGGAGTTCAAAATTAGACAAAGCTACCAAAAAATTGCTCTCTTGAGTACGTAATTTCTCTATCCACATGACTGTGCAATAAAAACACAGGCAGAGACCATATGTGTCAGTGGTGAATTTTAAAGTTAATTTTCAAGTAATCTCTTTGAAAGCCAGTGAGTTAGCGTGGAGATTGTAGCAGATGTCTTGAAGTAATTTGGGCATTTATTGCAACTTCAACTGGTAATTTAGGCATCTTTTACAGGAAAACCCAAAAGATATAATTATTTTCAAATAATGTTTCTGCCTAAAGCACAGATGGGTTACTCTGGGAATCTCTCTATTGATAACATAAGGGGCCTGGCATGAGAGTTGTCATGTTCAAGCCCATCTTAAATAACTAATTTCTTGCCTCTTTCTGAAGGTAAAAATGCCATTTTCAGTGCTGTGGTCAAAGGTGTCCCAACCCCTGACGTGAAATGGACACGTGTACAAGGAAGAATGGATGATCCTGCCAAATATGAAACATTCTTCAATAACGTTAAAAATGAATTCATTCTGCAGGTAAAGATATTTCAAATATTTCAGACAGGACTCATGGAACAGAGAGAGCAAAGGAAAGGAAAAACCTGCAGTAGGCTGATATAGATGTCACCAGATCTGAGATAACACAAAGATAAGCAAACAAAGCTTTTTAGAGTCATTCTGGGAACAGAAGAAAGATCTGAGATGTCATTGAGTAGCTGCTTTATTAGAAGCTGAAGGTGTGTGAACTGAACCACAGCACATCACTCTGAGCTCTTACTATGTTTTTCTTCTTAAGATAAACAAACTCACTGCAGATGACAGTGATTTGTATCGTTGCTTTGCTGTGAATGAATATGGGGAAGCTGCATGCTCTGCTGGCCTCAGGATCATACAAGGTAGGATTGACTGGTTCTGTGTCCCAAAGGTCCTGTGGTCCCAAGTAGTTGGCTTTGCTGTCCTCTGGGGGTGAGTGCCCAGAGCACTGTCTAAGTATCCTTGGTGTGAAGGTCTATTTTCTGCTCACTGAGGACTGGAACTCTTCTGTGACTCCCCCCACTTTGGTGGCTCCATGACAGTATGAGCTTTAAAGCAAGGGAGAAGAAAGTGGTCACTGCACTGGATGCTCTGGGTTTAGTGTTGAATTGGTTCAATCCTTTCTTTATGATGTTGAACAAATCAGTCTTTTGGGGGGGATCCATCCCACTTCATTTCAGATGTCTATGGTGTCTGCCTGACCTAGACCCCTGCTTCCTTTTATAGTCAGTGGAGAGAAATGTGCACTTTGTGAGTAAAATATAACTGCCTGATTCTTGGAATCTGCTTGAGCAGGAGGTGGACTAAGTTGGAATCATCCACTTCACCTGTGTGCCTGTAAAGTAAGTTTAGAAGGCAACTATCTGCATTTGGCCAGATAATCCTTGCACCTTGGCTTCCCATCTCTAAATCAAGATGTTAATATTTCCTCCCATTGCTTAAACCATAAGCTTGATAGGGCAGAAACAGTCTCCTCCACTGTGTAGAGTATCCAGTAAGTACAGAGTCAGTTGCAATAGAAATATTGCATTTCTGGGTGGACATTACTAGGAGTCAATGACAGATTGACAAGGAAATCCAAACTACAATTTCCTCGTGCATTAGTAACAGATACAGAGGTTTTAGAGTTCATTGGTTTGCTGGTGTCAGTCTGACTGTTATCTTGTTCATCTTACGGCTTGTTTTTCCTCTGTTTTCTCTTATAAACTATCAGTTGGCTTTAAGAGGAAAGCAAAATATGTTCCTGTTCATCCTGCTGATGGTGAGTTAGATTTTTTTTTTGTTTGGGGGGGCATAGTTAATACTCCTCTGTCTACCACATTATTACTACCCCAAACTTGTAAAGAATAAAGTAAGAGTAGGGTTAATGATTCACTAATGTTCTGTCGTCTCTTTCTGCTTGTTATTTACCTTTGAGTAAAGTGATGATCTTAGACATGGCTTTGAGCTGTTCTAATTAATGATTCTGGAATCATTAGTGCTAGAAAAGGATTTTGTGATGTCAAATACAGCTGGATCAAACATGTTAACACAGCTGGAAAATACTGGGTTTCTAGAGTGTCCTCTCTAGAAAGAGAGAAAAGCCCCCTAGGAAGTGATGAACTTTAATGGCACTCAAAGGACATGAATGGGGAAGAGAAAACTTGCTCTAAGTTTCATGGCAGCTGTTTTGTAAAGTGTGAAAACATCACCAGAGATAAACAGCATAGCAGCATGGCCTGTTGTCAGTGGCTATTTTGCATTATCTTCTTTTTGGGGATATATTTCACAGTGTTGGGTATCTGAATGTTCGTTGTTTCCCCCCCTTTAACAGAGTTAAAGAAGAAGCTTCAGGACTTCAGGAAGCTGCTGAGGAAGCGGTAAGCCTCTGTAACAAAGGCCATTGTTACACTTCCTAGATGTTTCTTGATGATAGGGGACAGCTTCATTGATCTTCAAGGCAACACTTCTTGTTTCTAAAGTTGTTGTGAGACTCACTATGGAGAGACATAACAGAACAGTTTGCCACTATCTGTGAGGCTAAAATAAACACCAGGTACCAACCTCATTTTGAGGTGTATGTTCCTTTGCACCACAAGATTTTGACTTAAAAGATGTGTTTCTCTGCTTTCCTGTTTTTAACTCACAAGTAACTTCCTGTCTAAGTCTTCATGTAATGATCTTTCTGGCTAATCAGGGGCTGAGCCCTGGCTCCCAGGCCAACTGCACAGACTGCCATGTGCACGGTGCTGAAATCCCTTCACTTCCCAGGTGGGAACTTCCAAAGATTGCCTGATGGGAATGATCTCTGGCCTGTGCAAAATCTGAACTGTGCTGAGAAATCGCTTGGGAGAGTGCAAATTGACCTGGGCCAAACTGTGCCAGTGACTCTGCTGATAATTTAACAGTGTGGATAACTGCATTACAGTCTTGCCCTATATGGCCCAGTTCCCTGACAGCATTTAATTTGTAGTATAGATACAGAAAACCTGTTCTGGAAGAGTCCCGTTCTTTCTTGTTTAGATCTACAGGGCCAAGTGAACTACAGAAATGATGGAGAGAGAGATGAAAGAGAATTAAGTATAGAAAACAAGACATCGTGTTGTCTGTCAAATGTCTAGATTGTTTTTTTTCCCCCTGGTTCTAAGGGCCCCAGCACCAAAACCAAAACCCCTGGACAAAGAAGCAGTCTGGCAACTCTTGCTGCATGCAGATAGGAGAGATTATGAGAAAATCTGTATGAAATATGGAATTGTTGACTTCCGTGGGATGCTGAGAAAGCTGCAGGAGTTGAGGAAGAACACAGAGAGTGAACAAGGAGAGGTAAAGTAAACTAAAACCACTGATTTTTAACAAACTGCAGAGTCCTGTATTAACTCAGTAGCTTCTGAAAATAGGATAAATCTTCCTAAATTGCTTTGCAGATGAAAATCTTATTGTATGACAGAAAATGATTTATGACAATGTTTTAAAGAAGTCCTACTTCTATACTCATGCAGATGAAACTGCTATTAACTTTTTTGAAGTTCAGTTCATATATTTAGGAAATACAGACTGTAGGGTAATGCTTTTATTAAACCACGTGGCTAAAATCTGTATTCAGTTGCCTCTGATGAGAATTTGGACCCCAAATTGGAAAGTTATTTGCCCAAGAGTCAAAATTGACCTTCACATACAGGGGCATGTAGAAACCTAGACAGATAGTGGTTGCATAGTGTGTGAATGATCAGGAGGCAGCACATAAAATATAATTTGCCTACAGGAGGAAACTGTGATAACTTACAGATGCTTCTTCTATACCCATAAGTTAGAGGCAGCTCTTTTCTATGCAGATAAAAAGTAGATTTCACATTAGTTCAACAGCTTAAGAACTGCTGTCATGGCAGCCTTATCATTTACTATGTGCCTGTATCTTTCTTTGCAGTTAATACACAGTATCAGAAACTTTGAACACATCAAAGTCAACAAGGAGGGAAAAGCTACCTTCAGTCTGATGATGGACCTGAAAAATAGTAACAGCAAAGTTTATCTGCTTAAGGTGAGGGGCAAGATGAGTTGGCCAGCTCATAGCAGCCACTGAAATCTTCTACATAAAATGTTTGATCTGCTGGGCAGTGGCTGAGAGCAAATGAACTTCTTAAAATTGTCCATTTCAGAATCCTTGATTGATTAGGGAGAAGTGTTGGTGTGGGGGTCCAGGTTGTCTGTGGTGGTAAATATCACTTGGGCTTTGTAGATCTAGGTACAGGGGAGACAGTCAGTTACTGACATCCTTTTGACTTCAAGACCTCTTCTGGTAAGAGGAAATTCTCAGTGTCTTCCAGGCTGCAGAAATTCTGCAGTCTCATATAAGAAAAACAAACTGATTTTATTGACTTTCTCGAGTGTGCTATTCCACTATAATTCACTTCTGTGAAAGAAGATGTCAAGGAAGTAAAACATCCCATCTAGTTCTGTAGTTATTCTGATGTGATCCCCAGGTGATCAGTGCTGTGGATGTTTTTCTGGAAGATACATTTCAGTCAAACTGTGGTTAGTAGCTTTAATACAGGGGAAATTGGAATTCACTAAAGAGGAGGTCAGACTAACTCTATGAACTTCTGAATCAAATGCATGACATGAAGTCCATGCAGCCACAACACGGAGAAGGTCACCCAAGGGTGTTACAGATAGGAAAGTGGTGAACTCGCCTGCTTATCCATCTATGAGTGTCGTAGTTTGAACTTGGCCTGTAGCCAATCACTGATGCTCTGTTCTGTGCAGCACTGACTGCACATGGCATTGCCTGTGTGTTACATAAGCAATGAGCCCTGTCCTTTGTAGGTAGTAATAGAGTGTAGACCTCTCTGTTGTTACTCATTTGTAACAATAAGGTGATCACAGCACACGTTTGGCCTGATTTGTTTGAAATGCCTTTCACTAGTTGTGCATTGCCTTTGAGAGAATATTCTTTCTCTTCCTAGGATGGTGAGAGGCTCAGATATGGAACAGGGGATGAATACAGAAAGCACTGCCTGAGACGAATTGGAAAAAGGTATCATTTCATTGTCAACGATGTGCAGCCAGAAGATGCAGGCTTGTATCAAGTCAGAGTGGAGGATGTACCTGTTTTCTCAACTGAATTGGATGCTGAATGTAAGGAATTGAGCTAGACGTATGTGATGTGCAACTGTAACAAGATATTATTTTTTGCTGGAAAATTTTTATCTAGGAGCATATGCAAAGCTGAGCAGTAAAACCTGGTGACTACAGAAGACTGTTTCTGTATTGCCAGATAAGGGCTTCTTATACGACACAGGTGAAAAAGAGCAGGAGGGTGAATTATGTGATATGGGTGTTGCGTTTTTGGTCCAAAGGACTAAGTTCAAGTACCAGTTTGACTCTGGCTTCTGGATGAAAGAGTCCAAATTCCTTAACTTACTCCATGCTATAGTTTCCTCTTGTAAAGTCAGAGTAGTAACTAGCAACTCAATACAAGTATCATGCTGCTGAAATACATTAATGACTACACATTATCAGCACATGGAGTGATGTGTGGTATAAATGTCTCAGAAGATAATAAAGACGAAAATCTACTTTTCTGCTTTTCTGTCCTGTAGAATTGGGTGCAGGAGCACATCTCAGTTTTTCCTTTTTCTGCTTAAATCAATGCTCACAGGCATGGCAAGTTCCTGTCTGTCTTTCTCCCTTCAGCAGCAACAAGTTTTTCCTGGAAGACAGAAATAGCTCTGTTTCCTTTCTATAGCTTTTGATTTTTCCATTGCAGCCATCCCTGTGAGATTTGCACAGCCGCTCAGTGATGTGCGTTGTCCTGAGGAAGAAGATGCTGTCTTTGAGTGTAGCCTACGCACACCCTGCTACGATGCTGTGTGGCTACACAAAACCCACCTTCTCGAGGCGAGTGAGAAGCACCAGATCTCTGTAACACCTGACGGTCTGACCCACCAGTTGATTATCAAGAATGTTGTGCCCTCTGACAACGGCATGTACACGCTTGACACTGGACTCTGCTCCTCAAATGCCTGGCTTATTGTAGAGTGTAAGTGACACAGTATTATTCCCATGGTGTTGGCTTGATGTGTGTTAACAAAACAATATTCCTCTCACTGCCTGATTGCTCATTGAGATGATTCTATGCTGAGAAATGAATTGCAGAGCCTCTAGTTCCTAAATTATATTTGGAAAAATGAAGGTCTGTTTACACCTTCTTTCATCTGCAGATGAGACCTTTTTTTCCCTTTTTATTAGTCATGACAAATCCTATTGGCTTATTTACTCTACAGCTACTATGAAGTAGCATGTTCTCCCATCAGTTATTGGAAAATGCTCCATATCTCAACATGTTTTTGATGAAGCTGTCACTGTGTGAACACAGTAGAGCATACAGGGGATCAAGGAACTTTCAATACTATCAATTCTATATTATCGATACTATTCAGTACTATCTTGCTAGATAGTATTTTTCTTTCCAAATTAGAAGTTAAACCTGTTAGAAGAAGCTCAAAGGAAGCTGGGAAACATTCTTTTCAATGCAAGCAGATTGTTACCTGGCTCATTATTTTTGCTGCTGAAAGGTAGTTGCTTTGGTTTCTTTTGACATCCTGCTGCAGCAGAAGGTGGTCTCTTTCATAAAGACTTTTTTGATGATCTTTCAGAAACAGTGCAGGTTGAGTATGACGTACAAAGAAACTGCCCACTGATTTCATTGAGCTGTTAATGCTTTACAGAAATGAGATCTAGCTTGGAAATCAAATCAATGAGTGACATGATCTCAGAAAAGCCTGAATTTTGGATTAATACAAAGCTACTCACAGGATTGGAATCTTTAGTCTTCAGGTTGGCCATCTCTAAAATGCCAGGATGCCAAATGTGCAAGCTGCCTCCTTGGCAGTGAGATCATAATTCACGGGTGGGAACTGAGGGCCGCTCTGTGCGTGGGATATTCTGTAACTCCTCCGGGGCTGAAGGGAGAAGGCAGAAGGAACTAATGAGTCCCAGATACAATCCAAGCCCCTCTAAATTAGACCTGTCATGCTGGAAATTTGCCTTGGTTTTTTGTTTTATTTTGGTTGGTTGGTTGGTTTTTTAACAAGCATGTTTCCATTAAAAATAAATGCCTTTTAAACTAAGATGTAAAATTATGTCTGAATGTGACACTGAAAAAAATCAGGATTTGAACGGAATTTAAATTGCTTTAAATATATTATGTTTCTGTGTCCTAGAATGAAATTACAACAAAAAGCTAACACTTTTCTTTGGTTGCTGATGTAGTACATGACCTATTGGTTGTCTATTCTTTTTTTTTTTTCCTCTTTTCCTGGAAATTATATCTCCTCCAATCAAACAATCCATCTTCAATACAGATGCCAAAGGAAAGAGGAGACAGGGTGAAGAAGGTGAAAGAGAGAAATCTGAGAGCCTGAAAGAAACACTGCCAGATAAAGATAGGGCTAAGAAACTTCGACGCAGAGAATATGTTGACAGTGAAGATCATCTTATGGACACTGGTGTGGAAAAAGATGGCTGGGACAGAAACAGTCAAGGTGGCAGTCAAGGCCACTCCATTGATTCTGATGGAAGCCATAGATTTTTGGGAAAAGATGGGCTACATGGAGCCCACAGAAATGGAAGGATGGGATTTGGGCAGTTTTCTGGAGCAGACCTAGATGGAGACTCAGTGACAAATGACGGTAGTAGCTTTGGATTAAAAGGCTTAGGAGGCAAAAGTGGATTAAGGCCTTTTCGCAGCAAGGATTCTATGACAGGCAGAGCAGATACTGGTGATGGATTAGGAGGAGCAGGTGAACGGTATTCTGTGGATGGCAGAGATGATGGTGTGCTGGATGCTGTTAACGTTGACATGGATATTGGAGAAGGTGCAGGCTCTCAGCATGACAAGGATGGTAAATTAGGTGATACTAGTTACAGAGCTGGCTTTGGGGGTGTTGGAAGATTAGGTGCTACTGATGGAAGTTCTGGGTTAGATGGACTTGATCCTGATTCAACCAGGGTGGGAGACGGTGGTCAGAGTGATCTGTTGAGTAGGGCTAGTCCAGGGACTAGAGCTATAAAGAATGCTGCAGGTACTGAGACAGCAGGAGGAATGAGGTCCCCCTATGGCAAGGATGGTCTGCCAACTGTAGTTGATATGAATGAAGCAAGTATAAGCAGAAAAGGACAAATAGGGGCTCCCTATAGCAAGGATGGACTGACACTTCATGCTAGCAGTCGTTTAGGTCAGACAGGAACATCTGGCCTCTTGTATGGTCCAGGAGGTCTTCCAGCCGAACATGGGGCTATATCTGGTGCAGGTGACAATTCTACCAGGGAAGTGGAGGCTTTCTATGGTCCAGATGGTCAGCTAGATGGAGCAGGTGTTGGTGATCGTGGTGTAGCTGGTGCAGGGGGAATTGGGTCTCCCTATGGAAAGGATGGTGTCCCACTTCAAACAGGTGTTGGTGGTGCTGGTGTAGCTGGTGCAGGGGGAGTTGGATCTCAGTATGGAAAGGATGGCCTCACTGCTGGAGCAGGCATTGGTGGGCCTACAATTGGTGGTTTTGGAGGTGTTGAATCTCCCTATGGAAAGGATGGTCTCCCACATGGAAGTGGTATTCGTGGTGCTGGTGTAGCTGTTGAAGCAGGAGTTTTGTCTCGCTATGGAAAGGATGGTCTCCTGCCTACTGCTGGCATTGGTGGTGCTGCTGCAGGGGGTATTGGGCATAACTATGGAAAGGATGGTGTCCCAGTTGGGGCTGGTCTTGGTGGTGCTGGCGTAGCTGGTGCAGGACGAGTTGGTTCTCCCTATGGAAAGGATGGTCTGCCAGTTGGGGCTGGTCTTGGTGGTGCTGGTGTACCTGGTGCAGGAGGAGTTGAGTCTCCCTATGGAAAGGATGGTCTGCCAGTTGGGGCTGGCATTGGTGGTGCTGGTATAGCTGGTGCAGGAGGAGTTGGTTATCCTTTTGGAAAGGATGGTGTCCCAGTTGGGTCTGGTCTTGGTGGTGCTGGTGTATCTGGTGCAGGAGGAGTTGGTTCTCCCTATGGAAAGGATGGTGTCCCAGTTGGGGCTGGTCTTGGTGGTGCTGGTGTAGCTGGTGCAGGAGGAGTTGGTTCTCCCTATGGAAAGGATGGTGTCCCAGTTGGGGCTGGTATTGGTGGTGCTGGCGTAGCTGATGCAGGAGGAGTTGGTTATCCCTATGGAAAGGATGGTGTCCCAGTTGGGGGTGGCATTGCTGGTGCTGGTGTAGCTGGTGCAGGAGGAGTTGGTTCTCCCTATGGAAAGGATGGTGTCCCAGCTGGGGCTGGTCTTGGTGGTGCTGGTGTAGCTGGTGCAGGAGGAGTTGGTTTTCCCTATGGCAAGGATGGTGTCCCAGTTGGGGGTGGCATTGCTGGTGCTGGTGAGGCTGGTGCAGGAGGAGTTGGTTCTCCCTATGGAAAGGATGGTGTCCCAGTTGGGGCTGGCATTGGTGGTGCTGGTGTAGCTGGTGCAGGAGGAGTTGGGTCTCCCTATGGAAAGGATGGTGTCCCAGTTGGGGGTGGCATTGCTGGTGCTGGTGAGGCTGGTGCAGGAGGAGTTGGTTCTCCCTATGGAAAGGATGGTGTCCCAGTTGGGGCTGGCATTGGTGGTGCTGGTGTAGCTGGTGCAGGAGGAGTTGGTTTTCCCTATGGCAAGGATGGTGCTCCAGTTGGGGCTGGTTTGGGTGGTGCTGGCGTAGCTGGTGCAGGAGGAGTTGGTTCTCCCTATGGCAAGGATGGTGCCCCAGTTGGGGCTGGTCTTGGTGGTGCTGGTGTAGCTGGTGCAGGAGGAGTTGGTTATCCCTATGGAAAGGATGGTGTCCCAGTTGGGGCTGGCATTGCTGGTGCTGGTCTAGCTGGTGCAGGAGGAGTTGGGTCTCCCCGTAGAAAGGATGGTCTTGCAGTTGGGGCTGGTCTTGGTGGTGCTGGTGTAGCTGGTGCAGGAGGAGTTGGTTTTCCCTATGGCAAGGATGGTGCTCCAGTTGGAGCTGGTCTGGGTGGTGCTGGCGTAGCTGGTGCAGGAGGAGTTGGTTCTCCCTATGGAAAGGATGGTCTTCCAGTTGGGGCTAGCATTGGTGGTGCTGGCGTAGCTGGTGCAGGAGGAGTTGATTATCCCTATGGTAAGGATGGTGTCCCAGTTGGGGCTGGTCTTGGTGGTGCTGGTGTAGCTGGTGCAGGAGGAGTTGGGTCTCCCTATGGAAAGGATGGTGTCCCAGTTGGGGCTGGCATTGCTGGTGCTAGTGTAGCTGGTGCAGGAGGAGTTGGTTCTCCCTATGGGAAGGATGGTCTTCCAGTTGGGGCTGGTATTGGTGGTGCTGGTGCAGCTGGTACAGGAGGAGTTGGTTATCCCTATGGAAAGGATGGTGTCCCAGTTGGGGATGGTCTTGGTGGTGCTGGTGTATCTGGTGCAGGAGGAGTTGTTTCTCCCTATGGAAAGGATGGTGTCCCACTTGGGGTTGGCATTGCTGGTGCTGGTGTAGCTGGTGCAGGAGGTGTTGGGTCTCCCTATGGAAAGGATGGTGTCCCAGTTGGGGCTGGCATTGGTGGTGCTGGCGTAGCTGGTGCAGGAGGAGTTGGTTCTCCCTATGGCAAGGATGGTGTCCCAGTTGGGGCTGGCATTGGTGGTGCTGGTGTAGCTGGTGCAGGAGGAGTTGGTTCTCCCTATGGAAAGGATGGTGTCCCAGTTGGGGGTGGCATTGCTGGTGCTGGTGTAGCTGGTGCAGGAGGTGTTGGGTCTCCCTATGGAAAGGATGGTGTCCCAGTTGGGGCTGGCTTTGGTGGTGCTGGTGCAGGTGAAGGAGGTTTTTCCTATGGAAAGGATGGTGTCCCAGCTGGGGCTGGCATTGCTGGCGCTGGTGTAGCTGGCGCAGGAGGATTTGGTTCTCCCTATGGAAAGGATGGTGTCCCAGTTGGGGCTGGCATTGGTGGTGCTGGCATAGCTGGTGCAGGAGGAGTTGGTTATCCCTATGGTAACGATGGTGTCCCAGTTGGGGCTGGTCTTGGTGGTGCTGGCGTAGCTGGTGCAAGAGGAGTTTGTTCTCCCTATGGCAAGGATGGTGTCCCAGTTGGGGCTGGTATTGGTGGTGCCGGTGTAGCTGGTGCAGGAGGAATTAAGTCTCCCTATGGAAAGGATGGTGTCCTAGTTGGGGCTGGCATTGCTGGTGCTGGTGTAACTGGTGCAGGAGGAGTTGGTTCTCCCTATGGAAAGGATGGTCTTCCAGTTGGGGCTGGTCTTGGTGGTGCTGGTGTAGCTGGTGCAGGAGGAGTTGGGTCTCCCTATGGCAAGGATGGTGTCCCAGTTGGGGCTGGTCTTGGTGGTGCTGGCGTAGCTGGTGCAGGAGGAGTTGGGTCTCCCTATGGAAAGGATGGTCTGCCAGTTGGGGCTGGTCTTGGTGGTGCTGGTGTAGCTGGTGCAGGAGGAGTTGGTTCTCCCTATGGAAAGGATGGTCTTCCAGTTTGGGCTGGTCTTGGTGGTGCTGATGTATCTGGTGCAGGAGGAGTTGGTTCTCCCTATGGAAAGGATGGTCTTCCAGTTGGGGGTGGTCTTGGTGGTGCTGGTGTAGCTGGTGCAGGAGGAGTTTGTTCTCCCTATGGAAAGGATGGTTTTGCAGTTGGGGCTGGTCTTGGTGGTGCTGGCGTAGCTGGTGCAGGAGGAGTTGGGTCTCCCTATGGAAAGGATGGTCTGCCAGTTGGGGCTGGTCTTGGTGGTGCTGGCGTAGCTGGTGCAGGAGGAGTTGGGTCTCCCTATGGAAAGGATGGTCTGCCAGTTGGGGCTGGTCTTGGTGGTGCTGGTGTAGCTTGTGCAGGAGGAGTTGGTTCTCCCTATGGAAAGGATGGTGTCCCAGTTGGGGCTGGTCTTGGTGGTGCTGATGTATCTGGTGCAGGAGGAGTTGGTTATCCCTATGGAAAGGATGGTATCCCAGCTGGGGTTGGTCTTGGTGTTGCTGGCGTAGCTGGTGCAGGAGTTGGTTTTCCCTATGGCAAGGATGGTGTCCCAGTTGGGGCTGGCATTGCTGGTGCTGGCGTAGCTGGTGCAGGAGGAGTTGGTTCTCCCTGTGGAAAGGATGGTGTCCCAGTTGGGGCTGGCATTGCTGGTGCTGGTGTAGCTGGTGCCGGAGGAGTTGGGTCTCCCTATGGAAAGGATGGTGTCCCAGTTGGGGCTGGTATTGGTGGTGCTGGTGTAACTGGTGCAGGAGGAGTTGGTTCTCCCTATGGAAAGGATGGTCTTCCAGTTGGGGCTGGTCTTGGTGGTGCTGGCGTAGCTGGTGCAGGAGGAGTTGGTTCTCCCTATGGTAAGGATGGTGTCCCAGTTGGGGCTGGTTTTGGTGGTGCTGGTGTAGCTGGTGCAGGAGGAGTTGGGTCTCCCTATGGAAAGGATGGTCTGCCAGTTGGGGCTGGCATTGGTGGTGCTGGTGTAGCTGGTGCAGGAGGAATTAGGTCTCCCTATGGCAAGGATGGTGTCCCAGTTGGGGCTGGTCTTGGTGGTGCTGGCGTAGCTGGTGCAGGAGGAGTTGGGTCTCCCTATGGCAAGGATGGTGTCCCAGTTGGGGCTGGTCTTGGTGGTGCTGGTGTAGCTGGTGCAGGAGGAGTTGGGTCTCCCTATGGAAAGGATGGTCTGCCAGTTGGGGCTGGCATTGCTGGTGCTGGTGTAGCTGGTGCAGGAGGAGTTGGTTCTCCCTATGGCAAGGATGGTTTTGCAGTTGGGGCTGGTCTTGGTGGTGCTGGTGTAGCTGGTGCAGGAGGAGTTGGTTCTCCCTATGGCAAGGATGGTCTTCCAGTTGGGGCTGGTCTTGGTGGTGCTGGCGTAGCTGGTGCAGGAGGAGTTGGTTATCCCTATGGTAAGGATGGTGTCCCAGTTGGGGCTGGTCTTGGTGGTGCTGGTGTATATGGTGCAGGGAGAGTTGGTTCTTTCTATGGAAAGGATGATGTCCCAGGTGGGGGTGTGGCAGGAGGCGCTCAGTTTCCTTTTCAGAATGAAGAAGTAATGGGAAGTCTCCATCGCAGGGATGCGACGCAGAGCAGAGCTCAAGGATATATAGGTGGAGCAGGAGGAGATGGCTTCTCAGAAGGTGGTGGTTTCAGTGGCTCTGCAATTCGGGGCACGGTGTCTCCCTATAGCAAGGACAGTGGGTCAGCTGGAGCCAGGGCTGGTGCAGGTGGTGTTGGCAGGTTAGACGCTGGTGAAAGGGAGTTGCATGGTAAAGAAGGTGTGGTAGGTGCCGTTGGGCGAGGTGGTGAATATGGGCTGGATTCCCATCCTGGCAAATCTTCTACAGGAGGTGAAACTAGAAAGGGCACTGCCAGTCATTTCAGAGGATCAGGGAACAAAGATTCATCTGGTGACAGAGATTCACTTCCAGGTCAAGTAGATGCCAGGGGTGAGGGCAGAGATTTAGGACAGTTAGGCTCCCTTTATGGTAAAAATTCTGCTGTTAGAGGGGCAGGGAGTAAATCCTATAATAGAGCAGTTGATGGGAGGATTTCAGGTGGTTTTGGTCAAGGGTCATTGGATCATGGTCAGATGTCAGATCTTTATGCTGGACCTCCTTCAATAAACCAGAGAAAACAGGAACCCGACCTCGATCTTAAAGCAAATGATTTCTTGAAGAATACAGAAAGTATGGGAAAAAGAAGACATTATTGCCTAGATGATCTGAAAGGTACGTGTTTAATTGGTGACTTCTGTATTGCTGGGCTTTGGATTTTGATACTCATATTCCTAATCCTGGAGAGAAATCGAATCTTATGGTTTAGATAAATAGAGCTGTATATAGAAATTTGGTTATATTGTAATCTATTCCTAATTCTACCTCTGATTTGCTGTTTGACCTTACCCAGTTTGCTCAGATCAAACTGCCTTAAAAGTCTAAATGATCTTTGTTTAAATTGTCTTAAACAGGTATGAGCTGTTCATTCAGATAAATGATTCAGATCCACATCACAGTGTTCAGTTCACAGACATACTAGTTCCATATAGTTTCAAGGAATATGGCCATGTTTCTTTGATATTTTTCCAGTTTAAAACTTATCATTTCACTTTATTTGTTCTAACATCTAGTGCAAAGATCTGTGTTTTTCCAAGTTCTGGAAGCAAATCTGTGCCTGCTTATATTAGATTAATATACACATTGGGCCTAGTATAGAGAGCTCTTTTCTCTTGTAACATCAGAAATAATAAGGTGTTGAATATAGTAAAAGGAGAGTAATGTGTATGCAGGCCTTTGACTGCTAGTGGCTACACTGGCAAGATGATAATGTGAAATTGTAGAAATGAGAAACTTCAAATGTATAGCCGAAGAGGAATATTTACCTAATGAAATTTCTGATATGTTAGAAATTATCAAGGCAAACAAAACAGAAATATAAATAAAGAAGTAAAATCAACAAAATTGGAGTTAATGGGGAAGGAGATGGGATGTTTATGAGAGAGGGGACGAGGATGTTAATGGAGAAGAACTTGGGAAGGGAAAGAGGAATACAGGGGTAGAGAATAGCGTGACTTGGGGCTGCTTAGGGAGAAGGGGTTGGGCAGCCCTGTGTCTGCTCAATGCAGAGGAAAAGAACGATGAAGTAGTATATCCATATCCTGGAGTAGCCTATTTTTTCCCACTGGCTGTGGAGGGAGCCAAGACAATGAATGAGCATAGACTTAAAATAGCAAATCTGTAGATGGATAACGTGATTTGTGATGAATCCATTGCCTATTAGGTTGATGTTAGGACTATATTGTGTGCAGGCCAGCTGGTGCGTCCCTTCAGTGCAATGAGTTTATGCCAGCTGACCCGCAGTGTTGTGGTACAAAAGCCTGTCATGACTACAGTATATATTTTTTAAAAAGCTCTCTTTTCTCCTCACGTGTAATTACATTTTCATCTATACATTTCTCTCTGTCAGTGTGACACAGAGTTAGCATATTTCCAACATTTTCTTTTCTGAATGTTCAGCACCACGCTGTTATGTCAACAAACGGTTACTTGATGTCACAGTCCTGAAAGGGGAACCAGCTGAGCTGTCTTTCACTGTCAGTAAAGATGAAGTGACAGGAACCTGGTTTAAAGATGGATTAAAGGTAGGTATCCTCTAGCTACTGTTTTCTTTGGTTAGCAATGCTCTGCTCTCTGGCTCTACCTCTTATTAAGTGTTGTGTCAAGGTGTCAGTTTTACTGTAGTCTGAGTATGGCCCTGGAAGGATTCTGCAAGAGCCTATTGATAATAAAATTTTTGATAGAAATCCAGCAAGGTTTCTCCCCCTTCCTGCTACATGGCCTTTCCATTCTTGCTGACAACAGGAAGCTTTGTGTTTTCCATTCTTTTTGATGGGTGGAGATGGTGTGGGTCTCTTCCTTGCAATGCAATACTTTTTCTTTTCCTTGGTGAATGAGAGAAATACACAAAAGTCTTCAAAGGATCCTTCAGGGAGGCATAACGTGAAGAGTGTTCTTTCAAATTAGTGCTTAAGATCAAGCATAGACATCATATTCTATATAAGTTTGCAGATGACACCAAGTTGGGTAGGAGCGTTGATCTGCCCGAGGGTAGGGAGGCTCTGCAGAGAGATCTAGACAGGCTGGAGTGATGGGCTGAGGCCAGCTGGAGGAGTTTCACTAAGGCCAAATGCCGGGTGCTGCACTTGGGCCACAACAACCCCCAGCAGCGCTACAGGCTTGGGGAGGAGTGGCTGGAGAGCTGCCAGTCAGAGAGGGACCTGGGGGGGGGTGATTGACAGCCGGCGGAACAGGAGCCAGCAGTGTGCCCAGGTGGCCAAGAAGGCCAATGGCATCCTGGCTTGTATCAGCCATAGCGTAGCCAGCAGGGACAGGGAAGGGATCTGACCCCTGTGCTCGGCACTGGTGAGGCCGCCCCTCGATGAGTGGGTTCAGTTTTGGGCCCCTCACTCCAAAAAGGCCATTGAATGACTCGAGCATGTTCAGAGAAGGGCAACGGAGCTGGTGCAGGGTCTGGAGCACAGGTCTGATGGGAAGCAGCTGAGGGAACTGGGGGGGTTTAGTCTGGAGAAGAGGAGGCTGAGGGGAGACCTCCTGGCCCTCTGCAACTCCCTGAAAGGAGGGTGCAGAGAGGGGGGATGAGTCTCTTGAGCCAAGGACCCAGCGCCAGGACAAGAGGGAATGGCCTCAAGCTGCGCCAGGGCAGGGTCAGACTGGCTCTTAGGAAGGATTTCTTTGCAGAAGGGGTTGTTGGGCGTTGGAATGGGCTGCCCAGGGCAGGGGGGGAGTCCCCATCCCTGGAGGGGTTGAAGAGTCGGGTTGACCCAGCGCTGAGGGATCTGGTGGAGTTGGGAACGGTCAGTGTGAGGTTCATGGTTGGACTGGAGGGTCTTCAAGGGCTTTTTCAACCGAGATGATTCTGGGATTCTGTGATTATTCTATGTTCCAAAACACTGAAAAAGTAAGTCCAGTCGTGGGATCCAGAAGATACTGTAGGAGTTCTGAGGTGTCATGCTTGAGCATGGGCCAAAACTTTTGTCATTAAGAATAGAAAAAGAGAGCTTGCAGATTTTGCCAAAATTTATTTTAATGGACTTTGAATCAAGACTTTGTGGGGCGTATGTTGATAATGCTTATATTCAATGTTATCAGATGAGTAATCCCAGAATATTATTGTAATTAAACATGTGTGTTATTCATAAATCTTTTCAATTACATGTCAGTTGTTTGTCCAGTTTTTTTCCCTCTTCTTTACGAACGGGTCTCTGTGCTTTACCTTGTAGTTAACAAGCATGGATGGAATCGTTATTGAAAAGGAAGGTCTAGTCCACAAGCTAATTATTAACAAAGCGGAAGATATTCATGCTGGGAAATACAGGTTTGAAGGTGGAGATATAAAAACTGAAGCTTCAATTTTTGTTGAAGGTGAGTCTATTAAAACGACCATTGCGACATGCTAGCCTTCATATACTTTAAATATAATACATTTTCTTTAAATATAATAAATTTTCTTAGAGACCTGTAGTCGGTTATTGAGACATCTTTATTATAAATAATTACCATGTAAATAGGAGATAGGTTTTGTACAGGTTGGTGAGTTTTGTATGTACAAATTTAATCAGGGAGCCTTCCTGAATAGTTTCTATAATTAACTCAAAGATTTTGGTGTGCACTTTATCAAACCAGATTCTTCATTCTTGTGTTTAGTGTATTTCCCATGGGAAGTTTGCTCCAGTGAAAAGGACAGTATGATACCACAGATACCTTGTGATAATTATCCTGTAGCAAAGTACATGTATGTATGGGAAGCACTGAGCGTGCAACTAAAGGTGAAGGTCCAAATGTTGTAAGCTTCTAAGCATTATTGGCAGCATCATGAGAGAAGCCCTTTCCTCCAAGGTGAGCCTTATCCTCTTTGAATTGCAGTTTTTAATGACCTTGTATCACCTGCTTAGATCCTCCACAGGTTGACAAAGTTCTCCTCAAAAACTTAACAAGTGTTCCTACTGTGGCCAAGGCAGGGGAGAAAGTAAAGATCAAGATCCCTTTTGAGGGCCGTCTGCCAGTCAGAGCAACGTGGCTAAAAGACAGAATGGAGCTAGCAGATGACACAAGGATTCGTGTTGATAAAACAGAGACCTTTACCATGCTGTCCATCTCCAGCAGTGAGAGAAAGGACTGTGGAGATTACAAAGTCAGGCTGAAGAATGACAGTGGGGTCCTGGAGATCAACTTAAAGCTCGTGGTAGTAGGTAAGAGCCCCTCAACATCCACTGAGGCTTTCGTTGTAAAGCTGAGGCAGGGAACCCATTAACACTGGTGTCAATCTAGAGCTACTGGGTATTCCACAATGAACAAGACTATGTAATTTTCCACTAAATCAGGGTACAAGCAAAGAAGGCTGACATATTTCTTGCCCTTTCATTCAAGGTGACACAAATCTAGTTTGGTTTTGCATGGCCTCAGCAGCTGAGTTTTGAATGTTGGGTGACCGTGGGATATGGGACTATGAGCAACAGGCAAATCTGAAATAGATTACCAAGGCCAAATTCAACCCTGCCATAAACATCTGTGCTCTTTTGGAAGACCAGAAATGGTGTTCTTCCTTATAAGCAAGCTGAATTGGTGCAGTGCTAATTGGAACAATTAGCCCATGGAGAAAGGACCTGGGTTCACACCACCCCCCCATGCCATTATCAAAAGGTAGAAGAGAGGAAGGTTTGAAGAGGCAATTCAAGTGCCTGGCCCTCATTCTGCAGCTATGCATTTAGTCCATCAGAAACTGAGTGTCCCAGCTGGTGAGCAAAAGACCGTGTCTGCTCCAAACCCAGGAGCATGTCTGGATCTGGAGCCAACTCATAGTCTCTCTGTGTTCATCTTTTCAGACAAGCCACAGCCACCTGCAGGACCCATCAAAATTGTAGAAAGCTCTGCAAATGACATCACCATTCAGTGGAAACCCCCAAAAGATGATGGGGGCAAACCAGTGCAACGCTACATTGTTGAGAGACAGCAGGTAGGCAAGAACGACTGGGTGACTTTGGGAGAAGTCCCCAGGAGCTGTACTACCTTCACTACTAACAAAGTGGAACAAGACATGATCTACTACTTCAGGGTGAAAGCTGTGAATGCCGAGGGAACTAGCGATGCACTGGAATCAGATGAAGTGAAGGCTGTTGGTAAAGGTAAGGAAGAACTTTTCATAATCGTGTTTGACAACCATCAGGGAAATTCCTTATCAAAGCTGACATCAAAGAAAACTTACTGCATTTTGGATGTTGCTACACAGCTAAACTTGAATCACAGCTGTGAAGTCTTCACACGAGTCTGTGGAAATTGCACATCAAGACTAGGAGTTTATTGTAGGCTTTGATGATGCTAAATGAGATGGCATTATGCTCTCAGTTATGCTCCATTCTGAATTGGAAAGCAAGTTTCATGGGGCAAATGCAATATACATCAAGATCAGAGGAAATTTTTCCTGGGGTGGCTACAAAGGGAACATGCGAGGTCTTTTCTTAACTCTATAGGCAAAGGAGTGTGGTGTATGTGCAGTGTTTTTCAGCATGCCCACTTCATTACCCTGATTTCCAAACAGTTTTTCCATGAGCATGAATGTAGTATTAGAAAGAAAGCAATGCTGTATTCTATTTCTATTCATGATTATGAGAAGCCCTATGTATTTTGAATACTTTAGCACAGGGCTAAGAAAATACATTCTGTTTCCAGTATCTGTCATTAAAAGCAAGAATAATGCTGACTTTTCCTACCATGTGGGAATGACATGCCTCACTCCGTAGGCTGACAGTGGAGTTGTCAGTCGTGATGACATCAGGTCATTCATGAAAACAAAATTCACGAACAGAGGTCCATGCTGGATCCTGTTTGTGTGGGGAATAGGATACACAGCTTCAGGTCTCAGTCAGGTTTTCAGAACACATCCATACGAATACCTTGGGGAAACTGGAAGAAGAAACGACACAGAACACTTCCTTGTCTTGCAATAAAAATATACCTGCTAGTAATGAAAAACTAATCTCTTTCTAGCTTCACCTGGTGCCCCAGATCCCCCTGAGATTGTCAGTGCCAGCAGAGACACCATCACAATATCCTGGAAAGCACCTCGTAAAACTGGCAGTTCCCGAATTGTGGGATATATTGTTCAAAAACGCAAGAAGGGTACCATGACCTGGCTGCCAGTCAACAACGTGCCTATAGCAGGTAGGTAGCTTAAATCCTGGAACAGACTGGAAGACTTGAAAAAGGCAAAAAGGTCAGCTGGCTGCAGGAGCAGCTTAGGATCTTATACCTTTTCACATCAGCGTTTTTCCTCTGGAATTCTTAAGCTGCTGACTGTCCCCATTGCAAACATATTACCCCTGTCTGAAGTTTTACCTTCTTATCTTTCACAGCTCTAGCGTGTATGTTTTCTTACAACTACATTTGTCTCACAACTAAGGTTTCATGGCTGTGCCATAGCAAAGCCAGGTCTTGGGTTTATATACAGCTGAATGCCTGGGAGGAGGCTTATGACCTTTTCTAGACTGTGTGCAAGCGTATGGCTGGAGAAGAGTGCAGAGAAGCTCACTGCTGCAGCCTGGGATGTAGCTCCTCTAAAGATAAACTGATGGCTCCAATTTCTGGAACTAAAGTCTTCACTTCATATGCAGAACTACTGTCCTTAGTCCTTGTGCTAGGAACTTGGCAGACAGGAATTTATGCATGGAAGGAATATAAAAAACCACAAGTGATGTGTATGAGCTCCAAAATGTGTTTTGACTATAGCTAGCATTATCTATCAGGTGCAAGCTGGTGCTCTTATCTGGTATAGAAGAGTTTAGGATTATCACATGAGGAAAAGTAGTATTTATCCTTTCTCTAACTTCATAGCTCTCAAGTGCTGCTTGATTTGAAAGGCAATACAATGAACATAGAATCACAGATTCACAGAATCATCCAGGTTGGAAAAGCCCTTGAAGATCCTCCAGCCCAACCATGAACCTCACCCTGACCGTTCCCAACTCCACCAGATCCCTCAGCGCTGGGTCAACCCGACTCTTCAACCCCTCCAGGGATGGGGACTCCCCCCCTGCCCTGGGCAGCCCATTCCAACGCCCAACAACCCCTTCTGCAAAGAAATCCTTCCTAAGAGCCAGTCTGACCCTGCCCTGGCGCAGCTTGAGGCCATTCCCTCTTGTCCTATCGCTAGTTACTTGGTTCAAGAGACTCATCCCCACCTCTCTGCAACCTCCTTTCAGGAAAGGAACATATCCCAGAAGTACATATGTGCTTGGATAGGGAAGGGCAGGGGAATCAGTGACAGCATTTATACGTGGCTCACAAGAATTAACTCAGTCCACAGTTCTCCATGGAGTAAAGTACAGCATTGTTGTCTCACCCTTTCCTGCTTGGGGAACAGCTTACCTGAGCCAACATGCTCCTTTTCTTTCTGCAGACAAGAAGCTGAAAATGACCAATCTCAAGAAAGGTCTGCAGTATGAATTTCGTGTGTCAGCTGTCAATGCTGCTGGTGTAGGAGATGCCAGTGAACCCTCACAGCCTGTCTTTGCACGGGATTCCACAAGTAAGTGCACTGCCCCCCATCCTTCTGGCTTAGGCATACTTACAGCTGAATGTAGAGTGACAATGTTAGTGGAGAGGCATGTTTTTAAATGCATTGTAGAAGTATGTGAAGACAAAGATCAAATAATTTGGGAATGTTTCATGGCTGAGAATACGCTGTCAGCATGAGGAAGGAATGGAAGGATTTCCTGTGTGATGTGTAAGTCAAGATGTGGCAGACTCCCTGTGTGGGAGTTATGTGCAGCGTGGAGAGGTATTCAGGATGGGTTGCAGACCGTTTCAGGAGTGTTGCAGATCATACTGCGTGGCTGGCAGGAGCAGGCACCCGGATCCAGCTTTGAAGAACTGGGACGAGGTGGAGGCCAGACAGCAGGGTGGATATTCAGTGCACTTCAAGAATGTTGGGGAATCTCAGGAAGTGACTGAAAAGAGGGGACAGAAATCCTAGAAAAATAGTTTAAATAAAATTCCTCTTTTCAGAATCTCCAGGTCAAGTGCAGGACCTTAAAGTGAGCAGCAGTGACAGCACTAGTGTCACATTGACATGGAAGAGACCTGAAGCAAAAGATGGGAGTGACGTAAAAGGCTATGAGGTGGAGATGCGGTCTTCTAAGAACCTCAACTGGACCAAATGCAATACTTTTCCCATAGAGGTGACCACTTACACAGTTAAAGGCCTCCAAGCCAAGGAGATGTACTTCCTACGTGTGAGAGCCCTCAATGACGGTGGCCCAGGGGAACCTGCAGAGCTTGAAGCTTGCCTTGAAGCTCCTTCCCCTGTAGGTAAGCCAAAGTGGGCTGCTTTCAGAATGAACGAGGTCATTCTATAGGTAACAGGATGCAGATGAGGTCTGTAGGTCACTCTGACGAGCTTCTTTCAAGTGCCAGACTGTAGCAGGACGTTGCTCCTCTAGAGTATGGGGTTATTTGGTCACCTCATCAGGAAATTCTGAAGATTTAACTGATAAGAAACGTGCAATGCACAGTGTTCAGCTCATGTTAAAGACTCTTTATGATAAAAGAACCCCCAAAACTGTATTTTCTCCTATGGATTTACATTTTGTCCCTTGTGAGGAGCTATACCACAGTCATGATCACCAGATAGAAACCTCACATACCTCATGTCTACCCATGCTCTTTTAAGGGAAAAATAGAGTTTTCAGTCTATTTTTATACAGTCTTGTGTAATTGAACATTTTATTTCATTCTCTTAAATTGCAATTCTTGTAAACTATATTTTCCTTTTTAATTTTGTAGTTTGAAAGTTTTCACCATTTTCACTTTTTTGTCTTTAATTACAATCTGTAGTTCTGTTTGTTTTGTTGGTTTTTTTTTTTTGTTTGTTTGTTTTTTTCCTGCTGTTTGGGAACATTGCAGAAATACAGAAGTAAGAGATAATTCTATGAGGGATTCATCTTCCTCAGCTTGGGTCCTAAGTGAAAATGTCTGCTTTTGACCTGTGCCTGGAAACTCCTTTTATAATCAGTCAGTAAATAGATAAATATAAGTCCATCTGGGAAGCAGTTTTTTATTTTAAAGTAGAAATGCTAAATTCAATTTAGCACTATTGTATTTGGCATTTTAAGAAAAATCTGGCATTTTTAGAAAAATGCTAAATACAACAGTAAGTTATATTGATGAAAAAAGAAAGAAAAAGTATTTAAAATACTAAAAAATACTATCTTTAATAAACTTAGGCCAGTTTCCTAGGGAAGTTCTGTACTCTGCATTGGATGTGTATTTCATAAGTGTCCATCGAAACTTCCTTTTCCCCAGATGTCATTTTACACAAAAGATTGTCCATGTGATGGTGTAAAGTGTGTCAAAGAGCCAATTTCTTCATGTTTGAGACATTGCATGTATACAAACATTGTTGTGAATGTATTTTTACATCATTTCCCCTTGTTTAGTCATAGTGATAAACAATTAGTAATAAAATTTGAAAGCTGTAAACTCTAGTACTGAATCAAGGAGCCTTTTTTTCCAGAGTACTACTATGAGTTTGTCCACAGTTGCAGACTAGCTGTTGGAAAGGCATTAGGGGTATTGAACACATGCATATGTTTTTGTCAGCCAGTGACTCTGTAATAATGTACAACTTTTTATTGTAATCATTGTCTTTCCCAGTTTCTCCCAGGTTACTAATAGATGACACAGTGAAAAGCTTTGTGGTTGTAAAAGCAGGAAATACCATCCGAGTGAATATTCCCTTTGAAGTAAGTATCAAATGTGTTTGTAAGAATTCCCCATCTGCTTTTTTGTTGTAGTCAATAGCAGACATGAAAACTGAGATACTGTTTTCTTGGCATGGAATTTTGTTTACAAGACACTGGGCAAATCCTTTAACCTACCTGTGCTGTGTATACTTTCTGCATGAGGAAAACATGAACAGGAATTCAGCTGTCACTCTTGGCATTAGTGTTTTATGAGATTATGGTCATTCATTAACCTCTGCAAACAAGGCACAATGCTGTCCATCCAACCATATCAATGTTATTATCATCTGGTACTAATCTGTCATACATAAGAGTTTAAAAATCAGTCAAATTTCCTCTGACACCCTCAGAAGACCTTGGGGTAGCATTTCTAGCTACATCTTCTTGACTGTTTGTCTTACTAAGCACCAGGACTTAAACTATATGACTTGAGAAATAGGCATGCAATGACAGAAATCCTGTGTCCTTTGACGTAAGCTTGGAACAACAGAGGTAAAGCCTGGGATATCAAGAAGAGGTTGATGAAGCCAAAGTGTGCATATTTGCTGGCCTTTCTCCTAATCTCTTGGAGAATAGAGACCAGAGATGGCTCAATGGAAATAAAGGCTTCGAGGAAGTTTTTGATTCCCAAAACCTACAGATCTTTTTTTAAAACTAGAAAACATTAACTACTGATGTCATCTGTTGTTCTTGATCTAGCACACCTTGTTTGACATAGTTAACCTGAACACCTTACTACAATAACATTCTTAAAAACACAGAGAAAGAGAAAAGTTACAAAGAAACTTTAGAGCAGCCCTTTATCCAGGGCTCTTAGATCCACCTTGGATCCCTGTTTCTAAATATTACTTTACTGTGTCATGTAGATATACATTTGGGACAAGATAATGAAAATAAAGATGTAAAGATGCAATGTGGAGGCAAAACAAGTGGCTATAACTCATGTTGTTCTTTACAGGCATCTCCAGATCCACTGGTGACCTGGTTAAAGGATGGGCTTCCTCTTCCAAAACGGGCTACAATAAACACCAAAGATGGTACCACCCAGCTGCTGATTGGAGCAGCTGAATTCTCTGACAATGGCACCTACACTGTTGAGCTCCAGAACGGGTTAGGGAAAAGAGAAACATTCAGCTTCCAAGTTCAAGTTACAGGTAACTCACCACCATATATACATACAGAATTACTGTGAATAGGCAGTAGGCAACAGACTGAGCTCAGCACAGTGAGCTCTGATGCAGTTAAGCCATGCAGGCACAGGGAGAACTGGAGCAATTTCCCATCAGATTCAGTCTGGCCACTCTGTGATATCACTTGGCTGTGTCTGCAGGACAGAGCAATCTACTGATTAAAATTATACCTGGCTTCCAGGTATTCCTTGCTTAAAAAGGTAAGGTCACGCAGGTGGGTAGTGCAAACCACAGGAGAGTTCATGCTCTTTGTAACAGTCTAAGGTCAGTCAGCAGCAGGCTGTAGGACATTTAGTCATAGCTACAACAACTCCATAGGCTGTCTCCCTAAGAGGTGAAAAAGTTCAGCTGTCCCAGCCCTTGTCTCGTCCCTATGAGAAGGGAAGGAGGGTCAGCAATGCAGATGTAATGTAGCAGAAGTTCAGTTAATAGCAAATGAGTTTGTGTGACTGGAGAAGGAATCAAATTTTGTCCCTTTTAATTGCCAGGATGTTTACTCAGCCCCCAGACATAGAATGGACTCAAAGTTTTTAGGGTTCTGTAATGTGCCACTTTCCCTACATCTTTGATATTACTGCTTTCATCTGACAGATATCCCACAGTCACCTGGACCCATTCGATTGGAAGAGAATGTACCAAATACAGTGACAGTAACCTGGGAGCCATCAGCATCTGAGAAATGGGAAAGTAATATCTACTACACAGTCCTGAAACGTGAATCACAGAAGGGCTTGTGGCACGTGGTGGGTGACCTGATCTACACCAACAAGTTCACATTCACCAAACTGATCCCAGGCCGGGACTACTACTTTAAGGTTGTGGCAAAAAATGACTTGGGAGCCAGTGGTCCATCTGAAAGTGTGCAGCCTTGGAGAATTCAAAAACCAAAGGGTAAAACAGCTTTTACGAGTATTTATCTGTGTGTTGTCATGCTTTGTTTCTTTTATTGTTTCTAATACACCATCCTGAAATGTGTCTCTCCTCCTGTGAACATTTAGTTGCCCAGAACAAGAATGCATAGAGATACCCTAAGAAATTCCAGTTTGGCAGGGAAGGCTTGTCCTTTCTGCATGGACATTGTGCAGATAGATCCTTTATTTCCAGCCACTATATCATGTCATTCACCACAAAATTAGTTCCTAGCAAAATCTAGGGCTTAAGTTTTGAAGAAACTGAAGTTTCTAACTTCAAAGTTAAATTCTGGCTAATTTGAGAAGAAACACAGATTTCAATCCATAGGTACATGGCATCTCTGGCAATTTGCAGTGCAGAATGCCAGACATTCTGCACAACCAAGTGTCATGATTGAAAACCAGTCCCTTAAACCCTGACTTGTATTGCTGTGAAGCAGTAGCTCAGTGTGTGTTTGCATGTTGCTGTTTTGGATTTTTTTTACAGGTGAATTTCAAGTCAAACCACAGAAATACAGGGGAGTTAATCAAGACCAGCCCCCGAGATTCCTTGTCCGGTTGAAGCCTCATGTGGTGACTACAGGGAGTGAGTGCCATATGAGCTGTGCGGTTGGGGGCCACCCACCTCCAAAGGTCACATGGTACAAGGACAGTAGAGACCTCTCCAATGATCCTACCTATTTTTGCACAAACGACTTTGGTGTCTGCTCCCTGGTCATCCTAGGTGTCACAAAACATGATGAAGGAGAATATATGGTAGAAGCCACCAATGAATTGGGCCATGCATTCAGCAAAGCCTTCCTCACTATTAAAGGTAACAATCTTTAATGCTTCTCTTTCTTTGTTGTGTGATGTCAAAATATGTCATTGCTGTCAAGATGCCTGAAAAATTGTAGCCATACAGCTTTATTTACTGACAAGAGCAACCTCCTATAAGGCAGCGTATATTTGGACTGTTTTATTGAATTTTTAGTTAACCTACTAGTGATCAAGTATGAAACTGAAATAGAAATGAAAAGGCAGACATGAGAAAAACACTTGATTTCTACATAAGCCAGAGGTTTTGGTTGACCTTGAGCAAATCTTTTAGAAAGAAATATCCCATCTTCATTTGGTAAGATAATATCTAGGTTATATTTTGCTACAGTGCAGGAGCTGCAGAATAGAAGATTCTGCAAGATGTGCAAGGTTAGGTGAAGCAGTGAGGAAAAAGCTGGTGTTAGGTGGCCAGAGGCAGTGAGAAGGGAGGAGAGAGAGGGATGTGGTATAAGTTAATGGGGTCATTGGGGATCCTGATGTGAATTGGTGTAGTTGACTGAGGATAGACACATGTCGTATATACTTATGGATAAATACCATAGGCAATTTTACTCAGTTCATTAAGAAATATCCTTTACTTCCAGTCAAATATTTTCCTTTTAATGCAAATCAGAATACCGTGGTGGGATTAGATGAGTGGAGAAATGGATCAGTTAAACCCCTGTAAATCCTTTTGCAGACATTGGTCTGTTTGGCCCTGTGACATTTCAGGTCTCCCTTCCAGTGTACCTTACAATCTCCCTCACTACAATATTGAGCTACTTCTCTCTTTCTCTTATTTTCAGACTCCACCCTGTAGCATGGGCTTCTTGAGAACATCTCTGCACTACTTGGTGAATGCGAAGGTTTTTATTGAGAACTGGCTCTATACAAAGGCTATGTATTTATTTGGAGATGTGCATTATTGTCTGAGTGTTTTATTTTTCAGATCCAGTAGTTGCATTTCAAACATGATGCTGCATTGTAGACAAAATGGGGAAAAAAGCTTTAAGAAAATTGTATCTTTTTGTATTGATCGTGGCTTTCCACTAGACCTTTAAAACACAGATGAGAAGCTTCAGAACACAGAAGATGAGAGGAAAAATAATCGGCCAAAATGAAACTTTCCATGGAGAACACAGGTGTGAGAGATCATTTGCCACCACCCTCACCTGCTGTCAGGCTGCAACAAGAATATTTCTTGACACCAGACATCTATGAAGCTGGCTTTTTGGCGTGTGGTTTTCTAATCCGGAGCAATCATTTTAGATTCCACGTAATTCTCAGCAGGTTTCCTAATTCTGGTAGAAGCAGTTCTGCATGTATTCCACTGCCAGTAGCAGCTAGGTATATTATTTCCTTTAACCTCTAAGCTGAAAAGAGTATCTGGCTGATAGTTTTATCTGGGCAAGAGATAAATTCTCAGACTAGACTAACATGGGGTAGTGCTACTCACATTGAAAGTGCATTGATGGGAATGAATGGAAATCTAGAACCAGTTGTATTAGTGTGAGCAGATCAATGCTGTACTTAAACATACTATACAGCAAGTGCTGTAAAAAAAGGATGTATCAGTCCTAAACAACCACATTAGTATCACCTTTGAAACACAGCTGCCCCTACCTCATGACATTGCTACAATGTTTTTGCCTAATGCAAAACGAGGTTAAAAATCTTTCATGTTTGACCAGAAATATGAGGTGCCACCAGAGATCCTCTGCCATGGCTGGGGGATTCCACCACTGAGTGGAGAAGGAGACTGGAAAGCAAAAATGTTATGATGACTGCACAAAAGTATTAGCATTGTGGCCTTAACACCAAAGGGACTTTGATGACAGCATCTAGAAGACAGGAGAGTCTAGATCAAAGACTCAAAGCCGCTGGATCCACAGTCAGCCAGTCAAACATTTGTGTGGGGCTGAAATGTTCTTTTTGATTATATTTTGTACAATGTTGTACAGACATAGCAACAGTATATTACGAAATTAAACCATAATTCAGTAAAATCTACCATGAGTAAGTGTTTATTTTGGAGAAGGAAGCTCAGCCAACTCCTGAATGCCAATCCATGTCTGCTGCAGTTTTCACATGTAATGGCTATATAAGTTCATCTCTCACCCTGTAACGCCTATGTACGTTCGTGGAAGAACAGAGGAACAACAGATATAAGGCTTTTATAAGTGAATTTCTCGCTAATATCTGAGCGTGCTGATGGAGTGGCAGAGTAGTCATGCAAATCATGCAAATTATGTTCAAAAAATATAATAGTGTGCATGGCAGCATAAGCCAGCTGCTTCCTGATCAGGATGTACCCATGGTAAGTGATCTCACACCTCCTTCCTTGAAGCTATCGATACCAGCTGCTGCTGGAAACATTTATGTTGCATGCTAATCTTAAGTGAGGATATTTATATCATGGTAACGCTCACCACTGTGTTGTGACCCCTGTCTCAGGCCCTTCTTGATCCTCTAGATGAAGCCTATGTACATCCCACCTGTTATATGTAAGGGAAATACAGGGCTACTCCCCTCTAAGTGTTGTCTTCCATCAGGGGCACAGATGTCTGTTCTTCCCTTTCCCACACATGTGGGCACTTCTGATTAGTGCTCCCAGCCTATGGGCTGCCAACACCTCCCAAATCTTGTCACAGAAACCGTCTCCCAGGAGAGTGGAGCTTCCCAGGACTGCCAGCATGGACCCACCAGGCTCCAGCCTTGCAGCATGTGCCATCCTAAAAAAATGGGTAAGGCAGTGCCGGTGCCTGGCCTGCACTCTGCCGTGCTGAGGCCGCTTGTCCCAGCTATGCTGACATCTCAAGCAGTTTTGGTAGCCAGGTCAGTCGAGTCCCTTGATGTGCTACTTGTCCATCCTTCGAAAGCGCGTGGAGGCTGGGCACAGAGAGTAAGTGTCCACTGAGCCATCTGCCATTGTCCAGTGGGTGAAATAGGTGTGTGTGCTGAGCCAGAAGCATGGGACTGTGGTCAAGAAAGTGAATGCCTGTTGCCAGGGCTGAAGGACTCCTTCATACTGATCTGGGAACTGCAGTGCTGCACCTGGAGGAGGGTCCATTGGGATTTAGATGTTTCTTTTGAGGTGACCCATTGCTCCATGCAAAAAGGGGAAATTAATTCCCACAAGAATCAGGACATGCTGCTCCTTTCCCTTGGAGGAAAACCATCTCAGTTTTTGCTTCCCTATTGGTAACGACCTGGCTATATCTTCCCTGTAATCCACATGTTTACGGATCCCAGCAGGCTTGAATTAGGTTCGTACCTGGAGATGCACTTGCTGCTGTTTGTAGTCTGAATGTGCTAGGAGGAGAGAGAGAGGTGCTTTCTTGCAAGGGTGAGTGACAAACACCAAGTTTTCAGTAGATTCAGGCTGACTTACACTGCTGAGTTACTGTAGGAGTGTGTAGCAGTTTCTGTGTAGCAAATGTGCAGCAGTAGGGTTACATTTGCTATTTTCTTGACTGATAAGCACAAGGACCAAGATTGTTAGAAGGGCCTGAACATTTGAGGCTGAAGTTTGAAGTTTGAGTGATCTCTGGTGGCACACCAGGAGCAGGGGATTCTTGCAAGTCTTGCTGAGAGTTGCAGATTTTTCCCTGTGCATAGGTGTCAGCATCAATTCAAGAGAATCGTCTGCTGCTATTTTCTTGAATGTTTTATATTCCAGCCCCGCGTGCTTAAACTGGTGATACTTAACAGCTGGGGAGCAGGGCTGCATCAGACGTCATGCAGGTCTGCAAGGCAGAGCCTGACTTGTAGTGTCAGTAATTCAACAAGGAAGAGGTTGTGTGCACAGGTAAGACTAGGGCACTAGAAATGGCCGGTCAGCATGAGAGGCAGGTGAGTGAGTGTTTTGGAGTCAGCAGCGCTGCTTGTTTACCCTGTGCACTTTGATTACAGCAAAGTGGTGCTCCCCCTCCCGGGAATCGCCCTCCAAAGTGGAAGGGCTGATGTTGCTGGGTGGGGAGGTCAAAGGGAGAGAGCGTGGCCTGGAGGAAGCAGCAGCAGGGGCAGGAGAGAGCTGTCGATCACACTTCCCTGGTCTGAAAGTAGGCATCCTCCCCAGCCACAAACAGCAAAGCCTTGGGATCTTCAGAGGTGTCCTGAGCTCTATTTCTCTCATTTCTTGCAGTGAAAGTCTTCTCATCTAGGTGGCCCCAAACCAGCTCTCTGGATGCTGGCACCAGCAGCAATCACCCGGTCTCTGGCACAGCTGAGAGGGAAGAATCAAGCTGCTCAGGCAGTGTTGATAAACCCCTCTTTGCATCCCTGGTGCTGCTCATTTGCCACTGTCTTGGCAAGAGGATCTCATGCCATGCTCCCTGTGGGTTGGCCAACCACACCCTGGGGGTGACTGAACTCATGCTCCAGCTTGGTGGCATTTAGAGAAATTCTTGCCTATAACCTTCTCTGCATCCCTCTCCCATGGTTTGCTATCACTCTTTGCAGTCTCTATTTGACTTTGAAAGACAATAACTGGGGAGCTGGGAAAGTCTGACTGCTCTTCCTTCTAGGAACAGCTTGTAACGATCAAAGGATGTCCTATGGGTACCCTAGCCTACGGCTTCGTGTCACCGAGGGCGCAGTAGGCTGCTGGTGCGTGGCCCTGCTGCAGCCTGCCTCTGCAGCACTCAGCCTCTGCTGGCACTTGCCTTGCAGTCCCTCAGAGCCACTCCTCCAAATTCCCATCTAATGAAGGAGCAGCAATACCAGATTAGTGGAATTTGTCTCTAAAATCAGGTTATGAGCACCAAGGAGAGCAATGCTCCTGAGCTGGGAGGGACGGATGAGCTCTTCTGCTAACTCCCACCCCGGGTGGAGGACGCAGGGTGTGTTGATGAATGTGTTAAGCTGTGCCTCTAACATGTTTTTTTTTCCGCTCTCTTCAGAGGTAGGGCTGGGCCTGACTAATTTTGATGTATGTATCACTGCTGAGGGTGAGCAGCTGTGCCAGCTTGGGATGAACAAGCTGGAGAGCAGGTTTCAACAGCATAAGAGCAAAATCCCCTCTTAGCCCCTGAGTATGCGATGATGGATCCTGTTAGGGCAGAAAGTCAGTCCTCACGCAGGAGCCTTCCTTGGCAGTAGGTGTGCTTGGTGTATTCAGCTGATTTGCAGCAAAAAAAATTTCTCTTGTTAGGACTCCAACTTCTGTCATCTTTGGTGACTTGAAGAATGAGATCAGGTCTGCTCATCAATCAGCAGCACTTTTCCATGCTGTTTTCTGAGCGCTAATGTCAGCCCTAGGGAGTCTCTGGACCTTTGTTCCTTCCTTGTTGATTTTCCCTTCTTAGGCCCTGCTTAGTGAGGGCTTTTCTCCATCCATCCATCCATCCATCCATCCATCCATCCATCCATCCACCCACCCATCCATCCATCCATCCACCCATCCATCCATCCATCCATCCATCCATCCATCCATCCATCCATCCATCGCAGTCAGTGACCAAGGCTCTAAGAGGCAGAAAGCTCCTGTGTCTTCCTCTGCAGGTTCCCAGTTGGCTGTGTGCTGTGGATGTCCATGTCCATATGCTCATCCTGCACAGTTCTATGTCCTGGCTCCCTTCTCTCCAGGGTAGTGCTGGTCAGGGCTACGGGCCTCAGCTTTCTGGTTAAAGTCCTCTCGATGGAGATGTTGCTGTCCTGCCTCTGTGCGCACCAGAGTTTAAAGGCTGTTTGGATGATGGCTGTTCAGCTGGTGGACAGGAGGTGGAATGGGGACTTATGCTGGTGTCCTTGGGGAGCTCCAGCTTGATGGCATTTACAGAAATTCTTCCCTATAACCTTCTCTGTGTCCCTCTCCATGGTTTGCTATCACTCTTTGAAGTCTCAAAGTGAGAGGGCTCTGGCTGTGCTGACGTAAGTCTGTGAGCAGCCCATGAGGTTGAATTCAGGGTCCTTTCCCCTTTGGGAAGGATAACTCCTTCATGGCCTCAGGGGTTCACAGCCCATCCTCCTGGCAGAGCAAGACGGTGATGAATTGACCCTGGGCAGTGCTTGGGGCAATGGCTGCCAACTTTTACACCCATCTCCTGGATCTGGTTGCTGCAGGAGGGGACCCAGGTGCCTCTGGAGATGGCAGAGCTCAGCAGGGAGAGGCAGCCTTTGGAACAGTCTCTGTCCCTGCTCCTTCCTGGCTGCACAGCCAGTTCCAACCCTGCATCTCCAGGGAGTGGTGCTGTAGGACTGCAGAGCCCTTCAGGTCTCCCCAGGGACAATGCAGAGACGGTTTTCCAGCCCAGGAGGCTCTGCAATTCCAGCTTCTTCAGAGGCTTGAGACACTTGAGAACCTCAACATCCTCCTTGAGACTTTGCCGTTGCTGTGTCTTACCTCCAGCTAGATCCTGGATGATGAGGCAGGAGTAGCTGTACACTCAAGGGTTCCCTGGCAGTCTCTCTCCCAGATCTTTGAGGATGATGCTGTCCTGTAGGCTCCTCTAGCTTAGATCCAGACATCACCATCTCTGCTTCCAAAGCCTGTCTCTCCCTTCGCTCCTGAGCAGAGTCAGTGTGGCTGGTCTGGAGATGCAGACCAGGAGGCAGCTGCTGCCGGAGCTCTGGTGGGAGGTGAGAGCAGCTCATAAGCCCCACGCAGAGGGTTTTGCAGACTGCACTGAGGCAGGAATCCAGTCTGGGAGGGTGCAGCCATGGTACCCTGTTGTGTGTCCTACTGGGTTCCCTCTGCACCACATTCAGTTCTGATTGTGTGGCCGGAGGACAGAGGGATCTGGAGCAGAGCGGGAGTGCGTGCAGGCTGTGCTGGTTTGTGTGAACCAGGCCATGCAGTCACCAGCCCAGGGCAGCGTTATGCGATGGGGCAGGATGGGGGCCGTGGCTTCACCTAGGTCCAGCTCAGTGTCCTGCTTGAGGTGAAAGAACTAAAAGTCAAACTGCCCTGGTCTGTTTTCAGTCTCCCATGGCTCCCTTCCTTTTCTCAATCTCACGTAAGACTTTTATTTCTTTTATACTGTCTTCCATTCCCCATGGAAGCTGGTCAGCCAGGCAGCAAGTGTGCTACCAATTGGCAAGCAGAGTGGAGTGTGAAAGGAGTGATGTTAGCCATCCCCAGCCCACCTATCCTAGTCTGTGCAATTGCACTGAAGTTTTGGGAGTGCCCACATGAGACAGATGAATTTGATGCTGCTCATAGCATTGCCCATTTTGAAGGACGTAGTCCCACCTCCAGAGCGCCCTGTTGCACCTACGCCAGGACAGTCTGACCAGGGAAGGATTCTTTGTGCCAGAGGATGCTGGTTTGGGTAGTGGACCTCCTGGAGAGGGTGAATGGAAACTCAGCAGGATGTTGGGTTGCTCCATAGCTTGCTGGAGGCAGGGGTATGGAGGACCTACTCTGCAGGGTCAGCTTTGCTTGATTTGTTCAAGGGAAGTAAAAGGAATTGGATCTCTTCATCCCCCATGTCTGTCTGGGGAAGGACAGACATGGGGCTAAATGAAGGACAACATGGAGCCACTCTCTGACACTGTTGATCCTGGATCTGCACTGGTTGCAGCTTCCCTTCCTGGAGTACTGGGATACTCTATGTGCAGGAATGATGCTCCCAAGAGAGAAAGGTCTACTCCACTAGGTTCCAAGTCCTTACTCTTAGTCCTTGCAGGTTTGGGATGCCATGGCTGTGTGTGTGCCTTCACCATGTCTCCCTGGCCCCAGAGGTCCCTTGCGTGCTCTGTCAGTACTATTTAAGCTGTAATCTCTTTTCTGCATTAGCACAAACAGCCTGTTCATGAGTTTAGAGGGGTGCAGGCACTGAAAGCTAATACTGTCTGCGTTAGTCACCCTCAAATGCTCTGGGACACCTGGGTGAAACTCTGCTGCAATTGGCAGTGCAAAGAGGTAAAACTGGACAAGACTAGAGTATTTCTAAACCCACTATAACATGTCTCAGCAGTGATTCAGCATCTGATGTGAGTCCAGCAGTTGCCCATCTCAGCTGAACCTCTCATGTGATTTAGGCAGTCAGTGCAAAGGTGCAGCTCACAGGGCACTTCCCTGCCATGGTTACCGTGACAGTCATCCAAGGCAGATTTCCTAATGGGCAGCACGTCAAGATGCACGAGCTTCTCAAGCTCTGTCTCAACTCAAATGGACCTCTTAGTAATGCTGGCAGTGCAAAGCTGGATGGATGTGTTGACCAGACCATAATTTCCTGACTAATCTTACTTCTGGAGCTGGTAACATGAAAGACAAAACAAAAACACTGCAATGAGGATGATGTTCACTGTTCACTGCTAAAGTCGAGTGAGGTGAATACAGTGTGGACTGGATCTCCATCTGTGTTACCACCAGTCTGTGGGCCATAGGCGTGTGATTAAACTAAGCGCTGCTGTATTTGATAAAGCTCACTGACGTTCAAGGAGCTTTATTTTAAGCCAGGGTGCAGCAGGCAGCATCAGTTCAGTAAAAGGTGATGCTGTGTGCACTCGGTTACTCTGACAGCAGCCTCGGGAGGTACCTTGATTCACGAAAAAGATGGTGTGTTTCCACAAAGGTAAGGAAATCATTGGAACATCCGTGCAGCTCATCTGCTATTCTTGCTGTGAAAAGGGACTTTCGAGGCCTCCAGCTTCACTCCTTTCTCTCTGCCCAGCCCTGGCCAGAAGGACTGGGTGTCTGCCCTGTGGGCTGTGGTCCTCCAAGGGGTCAGAGCTATCTGACAGCTCAGACAAAAAGGATCATGCTGAAATGAAACTTGAGTAAAATCACCCAGAGTAGCAAACCGTAATGTGCTGGTACTGGCTGATGCTTGTTTCCCTCAGCCTTGCCAGTGACACTGGCTCCTCCTTGCCCTCGGCAGGCACAGCCTTCTCCAGCAGATGCAGATTTGCATGACAGACCCAGAGGCACTGACCTATGAAGTTCTGTTACCCTGCAAATGACATTTCCTCTTATTTGCTCACTCCTGTGCAAGTGAAGCCGCTCTCTGACCTGGCCCAAACCTCTGGTGTGGGCATTGCCATTCCCTCTAGGGTGGCCTCAGAGTAGCCGGAGTTTCTAGAGGTGCTGGCTTGTGCAGTTCTGTGTTTTCTGTTTCTACAGCTCTGCCTTTCTCCCTTGTCCACGTACAGCCGCCGGCCCTCTGCATGGTCCCTTTGATGGGACAGTGGCTGCCTCCCCCCTTGCTGCCTGTTGCTGCTGCTTTTGCTGCTGTAACTGCCTAGCACCATGTAGGCAAAGCCAGATGCTTCTGTCCTCTTTCCCCTCCTCTCCCTCAGCCACCATACCCCAGCTCCTTTGCTGGCAGCAGCAGCTACCCCAGCTTTCCACATCTCTGATGTAAGGCTGGCAGCAGGCTGAGGTTGTTTTGCTTCCTCCAGCAGACTGCCGCCTGCCTTGCCTCTGCCTACACCCGGCTCTTGGCTCTTCTGCCTTGGTGTGGCACATAGTGGCCTTTGTTCTCGCCCGTTGCATGGCGAGCAGATGAAAGCCGACAGTGGAGTATAATTTATAGCTAGCTTGAAACACAGTTTTGGCAGGGCAAAGCACGCCAAAAGATGTAGCAATGCCTGAGGAGCTGCGCTCATACTGCTTATCAAATGATGCTTGAAAGGCTCAGTAATGCAAGAGGAGGGTTGAGTTGCTCAATTCTAGCAGAGGATAAACTGCCTCTATTACAGGGACACGTGTTTGGGAGCAAGGAGCTGATAGCTGGCTTTTGAAAACTCGTCCAGCAAGGCAAATCACAACTTCGGGAGCCTTGGTCCAAAGGGCAGCAAGGCTGCAGGAGAGGTCCTGAACAGGGCTGCACCACCTTTCCTTTCCACCCTTCTAGAAAACTGGCCCAGAAAGGAACTCATTGCCTTTAATACAATCAAAGATCATAGAATCATATAATAGACTCATAGAACGGTTTGGGTTGGAAGGGACCTTAAAGACCATCTAGTTCCAACCCCCCTGCCACAGGCAGGGACACCTTCCACTAGCCCAGGTTGCCCAAAGCCCCGTCCAACCTGGCCTTGAACCCTTCCAGGGAGGGGGCAGCCACAGCTTCTCTGGGCAACCTGTGCCAGGGCCTCACCACCCTCACAGGGAAGATCTTCTTCCTTAGATCTAATCTAAATCTGCCCTCTGTCAGTTTAAAACCATTACCCCTCATCCTATCCCCACACCCCTGATCAAGAGTCCCTCCCCCCTTTCCTGTAGCCCCTTTAAGTCCTGGGAGGCCGCCCTAAGGTCTCCCTGGAGCCTTCTCTTCTCCAGCTGAACCCCCCCAACTCTCTCAGCCTGTCCTCACAGGGGGGTGCTCCAGCCCCCCGAGCATCTTTGTGGCTTCCTCTGGACCCGCTCGAGCAGGTCCGTGTCCTTCTGATGTTGGTGCCCCCAGAGCTGGACCCAGCACTGCAGGGGTGTCTCACGAGAGTGGAGCAGAGGGGGAGAATCACCCCCCTCAACCTGCTGGCCACACTTCTCTTGATGCAGCCCAGGACACGACTGGCTTTCTGGGCTGAGAGCTCATGTTGCTGGCTCACAGACAGTTTTCCATCCACTGATATGCCCAAGTCCTTCTCCACTGGGCCGCTCTAAATCCACTCATCGGCCAGCCTGTATTTGTGCTTGGGATTGTCCCGACCTACATGCAGGACCTTGCACTAGTCCTTGTTGAACTTCATGAAGTTCACACAGCCCCACCTCTCCAGCCTGTCCAGGTCCCTCTGAATGGATCCCTTCCCTCAGCATGTCAGTGGCACCACACAGTTTGGTGTCATTGGTGAACTTGCTGAGGGTGGCTCAATCCCACTCTCCATGTCACCAACAAAGATGTCAAACAACACCGGTCCCAACCCCCATCCCTGAGGACACCACTCGTCACCACTCTCCACTTAGACATCAAGCTGCTGACCACAACCCTTTGAGTGCGACCGTCCATCCAATTTGTTATCCAGTGTGACTAAGCTTCACGCTGATGACCCTGAAATCTCTGGGCAGCAGGAATTTGGTGCCGGCACACCCTGCAGGGATGTGTGCTGACTGCACAGTCACCTCTGGCCACCAGGAAAGCCTGGCTGTGAGTCTGGTGCATGGCAGCCCTCGCTCAATCAGGCAAACGGCAACGACCAGCTGCTGCAGCAGTTCTCTCCTGCTGAGCAAGCTGTGCATTGCTGGGCGTCCAGTGCAGAGTCGTGGGCAGCACGTGAGGACCCTGTGCCAGTGTGCACTACACACTCCGGGAGCACAGCTTGCCTCTTCTGAGCTAGTCATATGGCAGATGCCCGGAGCATCCCTGTCACTGCTTGTCCCTGATGTCTCTGCTGTGAGATGCCACTGTCCTGGCTGCTGGCCCTCTGTGGTGGAGGGAGTCTCATGGTGCTCGAGGAAGGGTAGGATTTTAACATTGTGGGGTGGGAAGGAAGCTCAAAAAGTTGTCTGGTCCTTCCCCTGCTCCAGTGCAGAACAGCATGACTGATCCTTGCTCAAAAGGGGTGTCTGTCTTGTCCTTAAAGACTTCCAGTGCTGTGGGCTCCATGCATTACTGGGGTATAAGACACTTGCCCCAAAACACCAGCAGCTTATTTTTTCCGCTCAAGACCCCTTTTTCAGTCTGCTGGTAGGAAGACTCCAGGAACTATCCTCCCCATTAACTGTCCCCAGCATTCAGGATATGTGAGAGTTTAGGTGCAGCCTCCTGTCCCCTGGAGTAACATCATCTGTGAAATTCTGGGACAGTGCTGAGCCTTTAGGACACTCATGTTTCCTGTGTGGGAAAGGCCAGGCACTGAGGGAAGATGCTGTGATGCTGCAGAAGCTGTTCCAGTGGCTGTGTTGGGGCTGTTAAGCTTTTTGGGTTGATGGGGATCTTAGAGAAAGCTGGACCACACATGGATCATCTGCTGGTGTCTCATGTGTGTTTGTGTCCCAGCATGGAGACACAGTGACCTACCTGTCTATGTGTGCTGCCGAGGAGAAGGGTCCAGGGAGCAGCTCCAGTCCTGAACCAGGCTCCTCCATCATTAACTCACTCTTCAGCTTTGTTTTGAGTTATTCCACCCAGTTGTCTCCAGGACAAAGCCTGGGTTTCATGCTATAAAAACCCCACCCCACCACTGCCCTCCAATTATTTCTGACATTTGAGCCAGACAGAAAAAAACCCTCTGAGAATAATAATTATGTTGTAGGCCACCACGTGGGTCTGAAGAGTATGATCTGTAGACGCAGCCTGCTCTGAAGAGGGACGTCCCAAAGGAGGGTGGTTGGGAGCCCGTCCACGCTACCTGCCTCAGGACCAGGGATTAGTCCCTCTTGCATTAGCTGTGATGACACTGCCAATGCCGCTGATCAGGGAAGACCCTTGGGACATCCATGGGGTGGGTGGGGGCCCCCTTGACCAACAATTCTGTGTCCTAGCCATTGGGACAGGACTTTTTGTACTGCTCAAAGCTGAAAAAGTGTCCTAGTTGCAAATTTGTCCTCTTTTCCTTCCCACAGCCAGTGTAAATGCTTTGAATGCCATGTGCTGTGCCAAGAACAAGTCGTTTCCCTTCCCAAGGAGGTCCCCCTCCTTCAAAAGCTCCTACTGGGCTGCATCATGGTGCCCTTTCTTCTCCTGTTTAGTTGCCCACAAGGGCAGGATATTTCCAGGAGATGAGGCCTCAAGTAGAATATGGAGTAAAGCTTCTAGAAAATTTGTGTTAAAACCCATTTCTGCACAGAAGGATCTTAATTTTATTGTGTTTTCTCAAATCAGCTTAAATTGGAGATTAAAAATTATTCAGGGCAGCTGCTACTTAATAACTACTGAAACATCCTTTCTGGTTTTCTAGATCAAACATTTGTACAAAATGTCAGACTGTTTTTATTACAAGAGGAAGACGAGGCACTTTGATCTACAGAAGTAAGGTAAGATTTTTTTCAGTCATTCCTAAGCAGTAGAGAAGTCCTTAATGATTTAATTTTAATGAAATTATATATGTATTTCAACCTCAGCAGTTACTGTGTCTTTAAAGAAAAGAGAAATTGCTTTCTGCTGTCAAAGAAGTGGTGAACCTACTCTGCAACCCTGGCATCTTCACAGTGCAGATCATTAGCCTTGAGTTTTTCAGAAATGGCAAACACACATGGTAGACCCCAGTGTTAGCCATGTTTTACCTGCCTGACTTCGCAGTCCCCAGATGTTGTTAATGACTTTGTAGTTTAAAATGACTATATTCAGCCAGTTTGGTTGCACAGTGATCATCCCTAGTCTGTGGACTGAATCTCTGTAAGTCCATGAAGAAGTTGCTGGTCAACTTGCTTAAAACCCCATTTTCCCTTGTCAGGAAAGGCAGTTGGGGCACAGCACGTATGGGGAGGCTGAAGAAGTTGCTGCCTTCAGCCTGGAGAAGCAGAGCTTACCCAGGAGCCTTCCTCCATCACAGGAGGAAGCGTCAACTCCTTCTCCAAGGTGCCCTGAGAAAGGACAAATGACACTGTGCAGAAGCTGCAACAGGAACAATTTCAACTGTGCATAAGGAAAAAGGTTTTATCCATGACAGGTGCAGCCCTGGGACGGGATCTTTTATTGAGGATATTCACAACTCATCTGGGCAAGGACTGAAGTAACCTGAGCTGGCTTTGCAGTGAGCCCTACTTTGAGCATGACGTTGGACTCAGGACCTCTCAAAGTCACGCCCAGCCTATATGTTTCTATGATTTTCCCCTAGTGAAGCGCAGTGACACATACGCACACGTGGTAGCTTATTGCATCCTACAGAAGGCTTAAAAAAGGGAGATGGCCCTTGACAATGACATATCTCTCTTGGGCTTTGGCAGCCTAGAAAATGGTAGGTGGAGCTGGTGCAAAAACCACAGCCTGCTTTCTCTGTACCAGGGCATGTCATGTGTAGGACATTCCTGCACGGATGACTTGGTTAGTCGTTTCCATTATAAAACAGGGATGGGTGTGTGCTGTCCTCCAGCAGCACAGCAGGAGGTGAGAAATACACTCTGGAGGATGAGCCTCCTGTTGTCCTCCTTGATTTTGTGTTGTGCTTAAGACATCAGACCCCAACTGAGGGTCTAGCACCATTTCTGCCCCCGACTTCACTTTGGACTTGCCAGCCAGTGTTGCCAAGTCCCTCCGCAGTGCCTGGGGCTGTCGCGATGCAGAGCAGGAGCCCAGCCAACTAGCCGGGAGGCAGAATAAATTGCATCCTTAAACCAAGGCCGAGGGGAGGTGTGCACCTCCTCTGCCCCAAGCTCTTTGAGCTGGGTGTCGGAGCCAGGTCAGGCTGTCCCGGTGGTAGGGTAGCCGTGCTCACTCCCCGGCGCACAGTGCCGCAGGGAGAGGGGCTGGACAGGCAGTGCCGTGCTTCCCAGAGCAGTCCAGCTTCCTCCCTGCATGTATAGATAGGGCTGCAAAAACTTAGCCTAGTGCTTCAGTGTATTTCCAATAGAGAGGGCATGTTGCAAGAGACCTGGGAAAAGAGGCCATGCAAGGATCAGCACTGAGTGTGCAGGTATGACTTGGATGGTTGAACATCCTCTTGGATGTCAGGGAAGCTCCTTGCCTCATCTCTAGCACTGTTACCTGAAGATGGTTCACATGCCCAGCCATAAATTAGACTTGAAAATCTGTTTTTCCCTGTTTAGTCTGAAGGTGAACGTGTGAATACTTGTCCATCTTGAAAACCCAACTCAGGATCTACTCTTCCTGGAAAGCAGACACAAGAGAAACCTAGCCCCTGCATGACGTGCGGATTAGCCCCATATATTATCTCTAATCTCTAGTGTTAGATTTCACTATTAAAAGAAACAATATCCTTCAGAAATAATATTAGTAGCACTACTCATATAAATCTATGGATCAGTTCACAGTAGTTTTTATTTAGCAGGGTTTTATAATTTATTTAGAAAAGAGAATGAGCTTCTAGGTTATCTGGTTCATGGTTTAGACTGGGATTATTGTTATCATCAAAGTCCCTCGCCACACCACGCACTGGATGCCAGGTGAGTAAATAACATCCTGCAAGGACTGCCTCTGCCCCATGCTTGGTGTCCATGTGCCCTCTTCATCCCACCACCCCACTTCATCTAATTCTGCTTGACTCTGACACCACAGGATCTCTGGGCCCTTGGGATGGGATGGGATGGGATGGGATGGGATGGGATGGGATGGGATGGGATGGGGGATGAGTCATCATAGAATCATAGAATGGTCTGGGTTGGAAGGGACCTTAAAGACCATCTAGTTCCAACCCCCCTGCCACGGGCAGGGACACCTTCCACTAGCCCAGGTTGCCCAAAGCCCCATCCAACCTGGCCTTGAACCCTTCCAGGGAAGGGGCAGACACAACTTCCCTGGGCAACCTGGTCCAGTGTCTCACCACTCTCACAGCCCCCCAAGCATCTTTGTGGCCTCCTCTGGCCCCACTTAAGCAGGTCCGTGTCCTGCTGATGTTGGTGCCCCCAGAGCTGAACCCAGCACTGCAGGGGGGTCTCACGAGAGTGGAGCAGAGGGGGAGAATCCCCTCCCTTGACCTGCTGGTCACACTGCTCTGGATGCAGCCCAGGACACAACTGGCTTTCTGGGCTGCGAGCTCACGTTGCTGGCTCACAGTCAGTTTTCCATCCACTAATACCCCCAAATCCTTCTCCTTGGGGCTGCTCTCCATCCACTCCTCACCCATCCTGTGTTTGTGCTTGGGATTGTCCTGACCCATGGGCAGGACCTTGCACTTGTCCTTGTTGAACTCCATGAGGTTTGCACATCCCACCTCTCCAGCCTGTCCAGGTCCCTCTGGATGATGGATCCCTTCCCTCCAGCGTATTGACTGCACCACACAGCTCGGTATTGTCAGCAAACTTACTGAGGGTGGCTCGATTCCACTGTCCATGTCACCAACAAAGATGTTGAACAGCGTTGGTCCCAACACCAACCCCTGAGGATGCCACTCGTCACCACTCTCCACTTGGACATCGAACCATTGACTGCAACTCCGAGTGTGACCATCCAGCCAATTCCTCATCCACCGAATGGTCCATCTGTCAAATCCACGTCTCTCCAATTTAGAGACAAGGATGTTGTGCGGGACAGTGTCAGATGCTTTGCATAAGTCCAGGTAGATGACATCAGTTGCTCTTCCCTTATCCACAAACACTGTAACTCAATCGTAGAAGGCCACCAAATTTGTCAGGGATGATTTGCCCTTAATGAAGCCATGTTGGCTGTCACCAATCCCCTCCTTATTTTCCATGTGCCCTAGCAGAGTTTCTAGGAGGATCCACTCCATGATCTTGCCAGGCACAGAGGTGAGACTGTCTGGCCTGTAGTTCCCTGACTCTTCCTTTTTTTCCTTTTTAAAAGTGGGGGTTCCCCCTTTTCCAGTCAGTGGGAACTTCACTGGACTGCCACAACTTCTCCAATATGATGGATAGTGGCTTAACCACTTCATCTGTCAGTTCCCTCAGGAGCTGCAGATGCATCTCATCAGGTCCCATGGACTTGCACACTTTCAGGTTCCTTAGATGTTCTTGAACCTGACCTTCTCCTACAGTGGGGGGTTCTTCATTGTAGCAGCTGAGTCTCCTCCAAGGATTGCAGGGGAAATGCCACAGCCCTGCACATACATGGAAGAGGGTCTCCATCAGCATGGCCCAGTGCATCTCACACCAGGGAGGAATTAGGTGCTGCACAGGCATCAGAGCCTTCCCAAATGCAGCACAGTAAGGAGGATGGGGAGGCAAAGTTCTCCAGCAGCTGTTTTTCCAGAGGGGAGGAGCATGTCTTCAATGTGACTGATGAAGGACATCATCACCCACCACAGATGCCCGTGGGCAGCAGTGCCAAGTGGTGCTGGTGTCAGATGTCGATGGGATTAATGCTGCAGGACACTGTGTGCACAGGGTCAGCCCAATGTTTTAACCTGGAGAGGACTCGCCTACGTTGGCAGTTGCAGACAAACCCTCCTGTAGTTTGGGTAGGCAAGAGGCCAGGCCTGGAGGACAGGTATTGAGATGGCGTCACCACAAACTGGTGATCCCAATGCTCAGGCAGCTCTGATCCTCCCCATGAGAGGGAACCATGCCAGTGTCAAAAAGTATCTTTGTGCTTAAACTAGGATGAAACTCTGATGGGACTCCCAATTGCAGGCTGTGGGGAGAAATAAAACCCCGTCCCAAAGCCATGCACTGAAATGGTGCTCTGGAGGTTCCGCTGATGCCTCTGCACCTCCCTGCAGAGCACATGGTGATGGAGCGATAGTGCTGCCAGACATGGTGTGGGCACGCGGCCACACATAACCTGGTGGAGCAGCTGGCATTTACTGTGGCGTAGTTCATGGGCCACGCGGCACTTGCAGCCCTCCTCCGCTCCTGGCTGCACCTCATGTTCCCCATCTGTCCAGGGGACTATGGCATGATTGCCTCCCTCTCCCCATTCCCCTCACCAGAGGCTGCTTTAATGAGTCAGGTCACACAAGGATATGTTGCTAAATCATTACATAAGCTGGTCCGCGAGGTTTCCTCCCCCACCAGCCGTGTGGGGGATTTCATAATGCTGTGGAATCGAGGGCATCCTCACACCATTTACACGTTCGCTCTCTTTCTAAATTTTGTCCTGTCTTGGTGGGAACAAGCTCTCCCTTCCTTGCAGGGTCCAGATTGCAACAGGCATGGGGAGGCGAGGAGTCCAGGTACCATCCTGGTTGAGGTGTCTGTATACCTGCTCTTCTCCACCTGGGTCCCCAACTGCAGGGGACCATTTACATCTATTTGGTTGTAGTCACATCCCTGGACTGTGTCTTGACTTACTGTGGGCATGGGCTCAAGTCCTCTCCTTGACTTTTTGTGAAGTGCGTTCATATGCTCCTGGGCCTGGCAGCATGACCCCTGGGGATGGTGCCCCACACCCCTGCCCTCCCTCCAACCACTCCTGGAAGCAGCAGATGCACCTGGCAGGACCTGACTTGACTGCATTTAGAGGGCACCACCCAGGTAATGCTCATGCACCCCATGGGGCCTCCGAAACACATTTATGTTATCTCTGGGGTTTTTCATGGCCATGTGGGGTCTTCTCCCACATGGTTATTCCAACCCCAGACACCCTCAAGCACTGCCTCCATTGACAGACAGCTCCCTCTGGACTTGCCAGACATGGCATGGCATGGAGATGGAGGACTCTTCAACCCATTAAACATCTAGTAGCAAGAGAGGCTCTGGCCAGGTCCTTGGGTAGTCCTCAAGACCTAGAGAAACAGAGCAGGTAGCTGAATCTGGGGAGAAGGTCTCTACAACAGAGGCCTATCAGGTCTTCTGGGCATGGTCAAGCAGGATTCCCTGTCACTTGGTAGCCTGTAGTGGGAAGACAACCTTGCTGAGGGGCTGGCACGTCCTCACAGGCAGGCACGAGACCACAGCCCCGAGTGCACATGGCTGGACGTGGTGGGCAGTAGCATGACACTGACATGTAGACCAACCTCCCATGCTTATCTCAGCAGCATTGTCCACTTCCAAGGGAAGCCTCTCGCTGCAACCCCAGGTAATTAATTGGTCCCTGAGAACAGGCAGCAACCCCACCAAAGGTAAGTGCCATGAGCACAAGGAGTCCCTCATTGCACCCACACCCTCCCACATGTCCTCTCCTGCAGATGTAACAACCTGTCACTGACGTGTACCAGCACCAGGGAAGTCCTTGGGAGAGGGCGAGCCCCAGCAATCCTGAACTGGGATCTTCATGCAGCCTCCTGGGACTCAGTCTACAAAGGAGTTCATTACCCCAGACTCACTCGAACACTGTCACAAGCTCTGCCCTTGGGCTGCTGGGCAAGGACTATAGCAAGGAGGGGCTTTGCCAGCAAGGTCCCACATGGTTAGTCTTGGTGTGAAGCTTTTCCCTCGCAGTGCATCTGCTTCACAGAGATGGGTGAAGAGACCATTACGGGCTGAACTCACCCTGAACTGGACATTTCCCTGGCAGAGAGTACTGGGTAGAGATGGGAGGAGATCAGCAACTGCTTGACTGATTTTGTAGAGGCTCCTCGAGTGAGATGGGGACCCAAGGAAATGAAACCTGGGTGGATTGGCCAAACTGATGGCCTCCACCTGGAGGGGAAGCAGTGCTCCTTCCTTCTCCATCACCATCCTCCCCTCCCAGGGCACCTCCCTGGTGCCTGCCCTTCCCTGGCAGCTGCATGGCCACTCCTGGTGCTTGTTTCCAGAGTGACCTGCTGACCAAGGCATGTCCCTTTTTAGCTGCTGACAAACCTGCACAGCCCACTGAACTGTAAGCAGTTCAGAGTCGTGATGGTGTTGCTCATCAAAGGTGGGACCTGAGATGTGACTCTTTGTCAGGGGATGTCCGAGTGTAGGGAAGGGCACAAGGGACAACCTGTATCCTCAGCCTTGATAACGCCGAGTCTGCACCTGCTGTCAGGCACCTGCAGGTTCCTGCACAGAGCTTTAAGGGTGGTCTCCAGACCACAGATGTCCTGCCCAACTTCATGTCCCCTTGTGTGCGTTACATTTGCCATCTGCCACAAACAGGGGCAACAAAAGCAGGGAACCAGGAACCTGAGCCCATGGAGGTCCAGCTGGCATTGGCAAGGGCTTGGCCTGCTCTCCAGCCCCAAGATGGTCAGGAGTGAAGCACAGGACACGTAAGGAAAGGCTGGGAGAGCTGGATTGGTTCAGACTGAAGAGGGGAAAGTTTGGAGGGATCTTACAGCTCTCTGCAGCTAATTAACTGAAGGATGCAGAGATGGAGCCAGATCTTCTGAGGTGCATGGGGAGAGGAAGACAGGCAAGCAGAACAAGCTGGGACATGGGAAATTCCTCTCAGATACTGGAAAAAAATTCACCATGAGAATAGTCAAATACTGGGAGAGAGGCCAGAGAGACTGGGATCTCCATCAAACCTCAACTGGACAAGGTCTGGAGCAACTGAGTCCCAACCTGGTTCAGCAAAGTTGGCCCTCCTTTGGGCAGAGGGTCAGTCCCTTTCTAGCTACATTATTCCATGTTTCTGTTAGGGCACACCTTAATGATGCATTAACTTTGTTCCCAGGTACTTTATCTCCATTACACAAGGCTTTCATCTTGCTGCATGTAGCCTTGCAGCTGCTCTACCAGAGCCATCCTTCCTTTTTGTGGACAAATCAGGGATTTCCTTACTTTCCTCACCTAAGCTCCTGCCCACAATGGGAGATCTCTGGGGCTTGGTAAAGTCTACCTGCTTTGCCAGGGGCCAGTACATGATCTGCCTGGCCCTGTTGCCTTCTTGTCCTCCCACAACATCTCAGTGCGAGAAGTGAAGGGAAGGTTTTGCTCAAGAACAACCTTTCTGCGTGTCTCAGCAGGCTCCTGTGTGGCTTTCCTCAACTTGGCAGCTCCATGCTCACTTTCAGCTGGATCCTGGTTACCCTGTTGGATCTGAGCTCTCCATCTGCCCGGTTCCTGTGATGCTTTCTGGTCCCACAGAAGAAAGAGAGCCTTTCATGAGAGGCAGAGTGAAACTAAGGCTTTGCAAATCTGAAGAGCAGGTTTCCTCCTGGAGAAACCTTGCCAGGCTCTGGGAAGTCTCAGCTGTGCTGGGGAGAGGCTGAGTCACTGCTCAGAAAATGGCATTATCCTGGGAAATGCAGGAAATTCGCAGCACCTTTATCTCTGTCCCTCCTGGTGACTATCCACCCTGAGGAAGAAGCAACACTAGGTGCTAAAAAAACCCCAACACAGCAGGACTTCCTATCACCAATTTTGGGGGCCAACTATTTTCCCCCGGCAGATTTTGCAGCAATCCGTAGACACTTTCAGCTCAGGAGCGCCTGACAAGTTTGAACAGCAAACCCTGCACGGCTCTGGGAGCAGTATTGGGCCAGCGAGCCCTTTGATTGCAATCAGCAAGTTGGCAGGAATCCTAGGAACTCGTACAAAAATGCTTTGAAGAGGCCAGATGCACAAGGCGTGTCCCTGTGTGGGGTGTGGAGCGGTGATTCACGGCATCGCCATGCGATGCTTGGTGCGCGCACATGCAGCCATCGGACCGCAGCGAAGGCCCCTGTCTCCTTCAAATCACTGGTTGCCTCTTTACTTTAATTTTTTTTTAACTCTCCAATCTTTTGCCAATTGCGCCCCAAATTCGGCACAGGTTTTGTTTCCCTTTCAGCCTTCCCCCGCTGCTGCCTGCGAGCTCCAGACAGAAAGGCAGACAGGGAATTTGCTTCAGGCGCTGGTAGATGCAAGCTCTGCTGCTGCGCCGGTGCTGCGCTGGGCTTGCTGGGGATGACACTCACCATGCCCTGCTCAGTAAGCATCGCCAGCTTGTGATTCAGAGCAGAAACAACAGTTTGCATAGAAGTGCAATAAACTCCTTTATTTAAGTCCCTTTTGCTCTTTTAGAGATGGGTTTGGAGTCTTGCAAAAACCCAGGAGATTCCCTCCCTTGGGCTAGACCGTGCAAACTCACCTGAAGAAACTGTTGTTTCTTGAAAGCCTCTGTAAGCTGCTTGTCCCCAGCTCCACAGCCCAGCTCAGCATTTTGGGTGAGTTATGAAACAGGGCAGATGCCAGAGCGTAGCATTTGTATTATCCGCCAGCAAATGACGGGATGTGATAAACACTTGGCTCTCCCGTGCAGGGACAGGGTGAGGGCTGTTCCTTGCCGTGGGGGAAATGACATTACAGGTTTGCAAGAGCTGGGCACTTTGTTGTGCAGAAGCCATCTGACGCTGACAGCCTGTCATTGATTTGCGAAAACATCGTTTGGCATCGATAACAAGCTTTCAGGAGAAACAAGTAGGACAGAGGAAAACAACACCCAGGTATTGCTTCGCTGTTCTCTGCCTGGACTGGATGCACACAGACTTATCCCCACTCTGTGAAATGCACAGGGGCAACAGAAAATCCTCCTCCATCTCACTGGGCATTGGCCACCCGGTCTTCGGCAGCACTTACCCCTCATCCCAGCTGGCCTTGCTTGGGCATGGGCTAAATGTCCAGGCTGGTTGGGTGATGGAGCAGAGTGAAACCATTGCATCCCTTGGGTGAGGTGTCAGGAAACATGGGGAGAGGGAACCAAAGGTAATTACACTCTAGTTGCTCTAGTCCTGTGTCTCATTGACAAAGCTTGGGTTGCTACTGTTGGGTTTCATTGGAGGAGCATCCTGGAGCATCAGAAGAGGAAGGTGCACAATGTTCATCTTCCCCAGGAGCATTCCCTGTGATTTCTGATACTGCTCTTGTTCCTATGAAATATGAAATACGGCACCTGCGTGCTCACAAGCCATGAGGGAAACACAAAATCTGATGAACAAGAATGAAATAAAGTGCTTTCCCACTGCTTTCATGGAGGGACCCAGCATCTGTGTGCTGAAAGCACCAGGCCTGCAGGCAGCCAGACCCTGGGCACTGATGAATCCCACCAGAGAGAAACCCCACAAGTCCTCTCCACTACAGCACCCTCCATCCAGCAGCACAGAGGAGTCTGCTCCTCCCAGCCCTTCTCTGGGCTGTGTGCTGACCCCAGTCCTGGGGGGCCCAGGAAACCTCTGCCCTGAGCACCCTCCCCTCGGCCTCTCTCCTGATGGGGTTTGTGCCTCTTCTCCTGTATCAACCTCTTGTGGCTTGGCAGGAGCTTTGTCAGCACTTGCTGTGACCTGAAACTGGTCACACCAGCACCGAGGTGTTCGGTTCTCTGCAAACGAGTTGCTGCAGTGTGGCTTGGCAGAGAGAAAATTCTCTGCTTAAATTCATAACCTGGCATGTCATTTCTTGCACAGCCATTTTATCTTCTATTCTGCTTGCTAAAAGTCCTATTTTTCTCCATGCTACCCCAAGTTACTTGCAAAGATTGCCCCAACTCTTTGCCTGGCAGGTCCCCTGATTTCTCCATAGGGCTGTCCCTGCAAAAAGTGGGACCCCCTTTAGGAAGACATCTCACCCCCATGAACACAACACCACCCTGAAGCCAGCAGGACCCTCCATGACCCCCACTTCAGGCGCTCTGCAGGCGACCCTGCAGTCCTGGGCTCAGCGGGGTGGCTTTGCCACTTCTGCAGGCAGAGGAAGCTTTTTTGCAGATGGGGAGCTGGACACATTGACCTGGGAGCATCTTGGCAAGACAGAGGCTGGACCCCCAGGCAGGAACGGGCACTGAGGGCAGCGTTGCTCCTCTGACCCATGGCATGTGCAATGCTGCCTCTTACTAGCAGGGGCGTCCCCAGGCTCTTGGCACTGAGATACCATTTTGATCCAGTTTAGACTAAGGGAAATAGTAAAATACAAGACGAGCAGGCTGTGTGGGAGATCCTCCAGCCCTCCGGCTGCTGAAGAGCACCGTTTCCTACCCAGACCCACAAAGCCTCACTTGTGAGCCCTTCACAGTGAAGGGGACAGTGATGTCCATCCCCAACCTTCATGCATCCCAGCCTTGCCTGCTCCCCATTGGCACCCACACGCCCACCTCAATCAGTCCATTTTGGCACAGGCTGGGGGAGGCAGATTTGGGGCAAGGGCAGCAAGGAGCCTCGTGCCCTGCAGCGGCAGCGCGGGGGCTGCGAGCGAGCTGCAGCGGGGAGCGCGTGGGTGTGTGCAGGCAGGGCTGTATATCCAGTCTGGCAGAGGGTGTGCCTGCTCACACGCCGGGGAGCTGAGCCGGGAGCAGGAGCCCTGAGACACCCTCGGTCGGGGGACGTATGGCAAGGAGGGGTTTGGGAGATTAACCTCAGCACGAGACGCATTTGCTGTCGCCTTGTGTCGTGCACGGTCAGGTGAAGTGCAGTCCCCTCTCCCCCCAAGCCCCACGGTCTGCTTGCAGCCATGCTTCACTCTCCACTGAAAACAGCGTTGGCATATGAGTGTTTCCAAGACCAGGCCAGCTCCACTCTGGCCCTGCCCTCGGACCACAAGCTGAAGACTAAGGGCACAGGAAAACAGCGGGTCCAAGAGCAAGTGATGATGACGGTCAAGCGGCAGAAGCAGAAGTCATCTGTGTCATCGAGTGTGGGCCACTCCAATCGAGGTAAAATCCCACTGCGCTCTGGACAGCAAGGGAGTCTCCTCTGGGGACAGAGCAGATGTTGTAGGGTGTTTTTGCAGGGTTTTGTTTGTGGGGGACAGACTGGTTTGTGTCTCTCACGGGTTACCCTGGGCAGGGCATGCCGAGGTCTCTTGCACTGGATGGAAGAGTTAGGACATGAAACGGAGCTGGATGTGTGGACCTCCCAGCTGGAGCTGATCTCCCGGGAGTGTTGCACTGCTCCACTTCCCCGAGGCACTCCTCGGACATTTCAGTGTGGTGTTATTAACCATTTGTTCCCTGGCTGTAAAGCTGGAGTAGCTGCCTAACCTTTGTGAATCCTTCCTCTGTGAGTGCCCCCAAGGTTGGTATCCGCCACCAGACCCGTCCCCTCCTGTGGACGGCCAAAGCTAACAGCGTTGCTCTTCCACCTTGCCATGGGGCCAGGAGCTGGCCACAGGCTGGGGCTCGGCCGTCTCCTGAGCATTGTGGCAGGTGGAGAGCAGGCAGCTCTGCCTGCTCACAGGATGTAAATCTGAGCTCGGGACTCGTCTCTGAAGCTCCTAACATTTCTCCCATTTGCAGGCTGAGAAGTGTGGGAGCCTCAGGGACACACCAGTGTGAAGGGTAGGAAGGAGATAAGTTAGGAGGAGCCACGTCCTTTTGTTACCACAGTGGCCTGTGTTCAGTGGGGATGCTTTGCAGCCCCCCCCCCTTTTGCAGATGGGTAGAAAGGGGTGTAGGGGTCTGGGCAGCCAGTCCACCTCCGTGCATTGAGTCCGTGCCGTAGAAAGCAAGTAGTCCCTTGAGTCCTGGAGCCGAGTTTTGTACTGGAATACCTTCCTCTTTGGGTGAAGACTTGGCAAATGGTTTTATTCACCATCCTTGCATCTGGAGAAAGCTGATTTGGAGGTAAACCCCAGCTTTCCCCAGCCAGAAGCTGCAAACCCAGAGGGTTGTGACAGCCACAGTGAAAACCTCCTGGCTCTCAGAGGTGCTTTTGCCAGCAGCTGCAGCGAGCTCACTGGCCTGGATGAATTCATGGGGAAGCGGAAAGCCCAGGACTTTGGGGGAGAGAGGGGCTGGGACTCAGCTGCATCCGGAGTGAGCAGCATGTAGAGGTGTGTTCGCTGGAAAGATGGGTGAGCTGGGCCAGTCTCTGCCACCTCTTTTGAGGACTATGTGTTGCCCAGCGGCTTTTCCAAACTGGATCATGAGGCTGAATCCAGTGCTGGTGAGGTGTCATGGTCCAGACATACACTTTGGGCTGGTTTACCAAGAGAAGCTGTGTCGCACTAGGCTACTGGGTGATGAGTGGAGGTGGTGCTCCCACAGGAGCCATCCTGGCTGTGTGCATTGCAGTTGCTGTGATGGAGGAAATAGAGCAGCTACAAGGTGGATGGCATGTGTGTAGTGATCCATGATGGGCACCTCCAGAAACAAATCTATGCTTTCTCTTTTTTTGTGTGTTTGTGGACATAAACTCCAATGGGTGGGTGGAGGACAGGGCAAGGAGACCTTCCTTCTGGCACCAAAATGGAAGATGCAAATCTCCTCCTACCTCAAGAGGCTTTATTGCTTAAGGTGTTCTGGTGTCAGACCTGACAAAATAAAATACAAACCCAGATAAGACAAGAGGGTCTGGATGAGGACTGGGGCACTGCCAGCCTCCCTTTCCAGTGCAGGGGTATTTCAAGGGGAATGGGGCAGAGATGTCTCCCACTACTTCCCATAGACAGGAAGGAAGGGAGGCAGAAGGGAATTATTCCACTTGGAGAGGAGCCCAGGTGAAACCTCTGGGGGAAAAAAAAGAAAAAGAAAAAAAATTTCCCAAGCTGCCCATCTCTGCTCAACAGGCTGAAGCTAAACCCCTCCTCCAGACACTTTTGGAAAAGTCTGGGAATGGGAATTGCGTGGAAATGTGCAGCTCTGGTTTCTGTATCCCAGGGAAGCTGAGTCACATCCAGCTCCCAGGAGCTGCCTCCAAACACGGGGCTGAGGCTGTCCTGTTCCCACCACAGGGAGGTTGGCCAGCAGGAAGGTCCTGATGGCTGATTCACACCAACAGCTGCTCTCGGGGCATTTCTGGACAGAATTCCAGAAGGGCAAGAAATTGCCATTTATTCTTGGGGGTTTCTGCTGCCCTGAAGCCTGAGAGGGTCAGGCTAAACTTTCAACTATTGATTTTTACTGCTGTTTGTCCCAAGGTTAGCTGAGCAAACCTCATGAGATGCATTAATGTTTCCTACAAACAGGCTACGTGGGTCTGTCAGGTGTGGATATCTGCCTGTTCAAACGCTCCTCCAACATCAGCTACCCGCATGCCCCCATGATTTCTCAGAGATGCTCCTCAAAAGCAGCACAAGCTGGGGAATTCACAAAGCCCCTTGATAAAGTTTGAGTGCTTTGTTCCCTCTGCACCCAGACAGTTTTCTGCGCGTGTCTGGTCAGGTATTGGTCCAGGTCCAGACATTTGTTGCTACATTTTGATCTGTGATTTAAGCAGGAGCTGAAGCACAATACAGAGCTTCTCCCAGCTTCAGGAATGCTTGTGCCTCTGTATGTAGGATAGGGAGCATGTACATGGACCCCTTTTGCATGTACCAGGGATAGACGTTGTTGTAACCCATAACTGGAGTTTCTTTAGAGGGTCTTGATAATTGATGGATACATAAAATTAGTTGGTTATTGGGAGTCAGCAAGTCAAGGCATGGTGGCCTCTCTCTGAAGATCTGGTGTCACCCAGTGTGTGCACAAGTCACAGCAGGGCAAGATAATCCATCTGGTCTCAAACTGGAGTGCACTGGGGTAGGGCAGTGAGCAGAAACCAGTTGCAAGCAACATAATCCTGCACCCACAGTGGGGCCTTTTCTCAGCACGGTAGCTATGGGTGTTGCCAAGGATGGCTGCAGAATTTGGGGTCTGTGGAGTCTGTCCTCCTTGGGTTTAGGGTCTGTGGGGTCTGCCCTAGGGCATACCTGCCCTTCTCATCATGGGAATAGCTAACTGGGTGTCTACCTCTGAATTTACAAGTCATGCGAATTTCCAGGGAAAATGAATTTCAGTGGCATGGCACGAGAAAAGGCCAGGCCAAGCCGAACCAGCTCCTCGTAGCCAACAGCACCAGTCTTCAAAGTCCTCTGGCTAAAGAAAAGTTTTGCCAGTGACTTGTCACTGGCTGACAGGGTATAGCAGGGAGCAAAGATCTGAGGAAACCCGACCGAGGAGTGCTGTAGCCAACTGACTCGCAGCTGAGCTGTGATTTAGAGGTTTGCTATGCTGACTGTGGCTGACAGGGGAGAAATCCCACCTAGCTCTAATGGGCATCATTGCTCTGATGTGAAGGGAAGAGGAAATTTTGGGGATAGCATGTCTTTTGAAGACTTCTGTGACCTTTCCCCAGCATGAGATGATTCTGTGAAAGCCATCCACTCCTCCACAAACCTTAGCTTACTGGTATAGAAAAAAATACCAAAACCCTTTAGCTCATAGGCCAGAGGGCAGAAATGAAGTTTGGCCATTCCTGCAAGAATCTCAACTTCTGGGATTTCACTAACACTTCTCTCCTAGGAGGCATTCAGTCTTTGCTTTGTGCCTCCCACAGGCCCTCTTCTCTTACTACGTTTTTCCTATGTTTAATCATCCTTATTGTTTTAAAGCCATGCATAGTTTATTTAACTTGTCTAGCCTGCACTACCAGTGACTGGTCCTTGTCTTGCCTTTCCCTGCCACAGATTAATATTTATTAACATTCATCCGTTTCCACAATGTTAGATTTATGTGCCTGGCCGAAGACTTTCACTGTTGTGTTTGAAAAATCACCCTTTTCACACAATTCTTCTCCCTGCCATCAGTCTCTTAGCTTCAAGGGGTGTAATGTTGCCTTTGAAGAAAGTAACTCATCAAGCACAGGCATATTTGGTTAGATGGAAGACTCAGTTTTCTCTGCAATGATCGATAACAGCTATAGAGAGGAGGATGAGGGCAAGGTGAGTATGTAGCGGGACTCACAGTGATTAAGTGCAAGATCTTGCAATCCTTACCTGTTGTAGTTAGTTTTTACTCTCATGAGCTGTCCCATTGCAGTTAAATGAGATTTTAGATGGACCAAGTTTTGAGGGAAATGCCTTTGGGGAATGACAATTTGAGGCTGTGAGAGAGGGGTCTCTATGGCAGCCCAGCCAGCACCTGAGCAGCCCTCAGGGGTATTTTCTGCCCACAACCACAGTCCCTGGGAGACTGTGCTTCATCTGAGTGATTCTCATCCATGCCTTTTCTGCCTCTGTCCCATCTGTTATGTACTACTAATACAGTGGGTTTAGCTGGCTCTGTCCTGTCCAAGTGCAAGTGGGCACTTCAGAGACCTAAAGAGCTGCTTGGATGACAACAAATGGGACACGGACATATGGACATAGCTAGAAAAAAGCACCAGGGAGGCAGCTTCCCCAAAGAGCATTTCCACTCCCTGTCAAAATGTTTTTTTCAGGAGATAGATTCTCAGGATCTGTGACCAGCTTTTATGGTCATTACCCTTGAGGTGGCTGAAAAGAGGAATATCCTTCCTCTCCCTGAGGGCTGGTGATACACCTCCAAGCTGGTTCTCAAGATGAACCAGGCAGAGAAGTGTCTAAACTTGCAGGACTAAACAAAGATTACGTTTTCTTTAGCCACCTTCATCAGAAAATCCCCAGGTTCTTCCTGGCCTTCAGTCTGAGCTCTCCAAGCAATAAATCACAGTTGTGTGGTGGCAGGAGAATCACCTTCTCCAACCAGCAAGGCAGCTTCAAAATGCCTTGAACATTTGAGGTTATATGTAATTATATCTTTATAAGCTCTTATATACCAGTTCTTGGAGGTGAAGGCAACTCTTCAACAACTGAAGAACATAAAATTGCAGGAACTGCCTGATCTCTTGAATTTGGCCATGTAGTGGTGAATTTATAAAAGAAAATTAGAGATGTGCTTAAATTGGCTTATTTTTGGTGTCTCCTTGCTCAACCCCAGAGTCTTTAGTGCAGTGCATGGCAAGAATGGATCCTGAAAGGAAAAGCATGGTCTCCAGGGAGGATTGGTCAAATTAACCTGTGAGTCATGCTCAGAAATCCTTTCTTTCAACTGCTCACTCACAATGTCAGGAAAATGCTCCCAGGTGTTCCTGTCTGCAGCTGCATGATGTTTGCACAGAACAAGAGATTGATTGTAAGAAGAAATTTCCAGGAAACTGTTATCATGGGATTATCTTATCTTTGTGCTCAGAACTATTGTTACTAGCTAACTCTGTCACCTGGCCCAGATTTACCATTTCAAGCCTTGTTTTCCTTCTGCTGAAGCCCAACACTAATGTCCTGATCTGGAGTTTCCGGGAGATCCCAGGGTGGGGAAGGAAGCACAAGGTGAAGGGCACAGCTGAATTGTATCTCCTGTTGCATGTCGATAGCCATTTCCTTGCCTTATCAGCAAGTTCTGTGAAACTTACTGTATCCAAACCATCAGAGCTGGAGAGATCTGTTAATAGGGAACAATTAATAGGGAACAATGCCCACCAAGTCTATGGAAAACGAGATCCTGTGGTTTTCTGCACAAGTGTATGTCTGTGACACTGCTCTGCTGTTACTTATTCTGCATTCAGTGATGTTCTTCAGATGTTGCCATCCATGCAGTCTTGCTCCTCTCTTATTGACAATAGAAAGCAAATCTTATTATTTATACCACATCTACGGAAATCATCTTCCTGAGAAAATGCAAGAATTTTTTAGCCATGAACCAGATCACCATAACAGGTTCTGGATGCCTCAGGCAAGGCAATAAACTAGATTTATTCCAAGGATCAGTGGCTGTAGAAGACCTGAGTGGCTTCAGGGCCTTTGTGGTCAAGCTTATCCAGTTTATCTAAGAGATGAGTCTTATCAAACAATCAGAGAGATTAGGATATTTCTGACATTACCCACCAGTTTAGGTGCATAATTTAAGACAGGTAAGTCCTGATTTTGTACTTCATTAGGCATTCAGAGCTTCCCCTGGAAGTTAATTGGAGTATAGGGTTTGCGCTTCCTGATAACGGGACTTCGAATGCCACAATTATTGAGCACTTTTGAAAATGAAACAAATTACCTTAAACTCTTCTGGACCATCTGAAGGGGATTAAGGGAATTCCATTGTGGAAAGAGAATGACTCACTTAATTTTTTCTTGTAGTGATGAATGTAACATTGAGTAAAATACTTTTAGGAGGGATCCAAAGATTGCACTGCCAAGGACTACTGGTGAGAGACAGCTGGAAGAGCTTTCAGTAGGGCTAGGATAAGTAAATCCAAACACTTTGAAAAAAAAGCACTGAGAAATAGTAGAAATGGCTGATGGGTTCCTCCTGATCTGAGATATTTGCATCTTTACAAAACATATCCAAGATCTAGTCTCACATATCCCCACAGCACTGCAGAAATAATTTTCAGGAAAAGAAAGTACAAATACACAGAGTGATCTTCAGAGACTGGAGGTTGAAATTTTTTAGTGTTTGACTATTTCAGATCCCCATCATGTTTGTTATTTGCTATTTACTGAATTTATCAAGCCTTGCTCAGGCTGCCTGTGTTGATGTGATTGTTAGTGTTCAGACCAGGAAAGCCAGACTGGCAAAAGGATCGGGAGTGGGTTTTGCCTTCAGAGAAGAGGTAAATTTAATTTACCTCTAAGTCAGAATAAGGGAAGCATGTTCCAGGTTCAGACCTTCCAGGATACATAGCACAAAATAGCATCCAGTTCCTCTCACACAGCAAAGACCTAAGATATTGGCCTGGCCTCTGACCCTGCCTGCTCTTGTCCACTGTATATTTTATGGCACTTGGTATTTTGTGCTGAAAACCTTAGGCTGTTGCTTGTGGTCTGAGGTCTGGAGTTTCCAAGAGCTCTTCTGAAACAAATATCTTCTATGAGTTACCTGCAATGGCAAGGGCTCAATTTGCTGCCTGTCTTTCCTATGCTAAGGTTTCTAACTCTGTTATTCTTCAGTAACTAAGATCATTGGAAAAAAGAGTGCTATACCCTGAAGGGGTGCCTGCTGGGACCAGTTTCTCACTTTCTCCTGCTGACCATGCTTTTCCATTTACAGGTTCCATGTACGATGGTTTAGCTGATGGTTATGGCTACGGGACATCCCGGGGCAGCTATTACGCCAAAACCCAAACAGGAAACAGCAGCTGGGGATATCCGGTAAGATACTCTTTTATCTGGGAACTGTGGCGTACTCCTGAGGTAACCTGTAAAGAAAGCACCCTCTAGCAGGAGCAGTCATGTAGCAAGGTCGTAGCACTTCAGAAACTTGCCTGAGAGAGATTATGCATGGCTACGGCTATCTTAGAAAGTAATTCAGTGCAATGGAAGAGGGTGGTCGAGGACGCTATATCTATGTTGTATGTGGTTGGGAATTTTAGTGTGGACAAGATTTAGTTTGGTTTTGTGGATTAATATCCACACGGCACAAGAGGTCTGAAGGATCAGTCATGGGTTCAGACTCTTACAACTCAGTTCAAGTTTGGAGCACATCCACTGTTCACCTGGAACAGTTTCCATTTTTGTTTCCATGTACCAAAACTTCTCTTGAACAACATTAATGTGGTTGACGGGTGATTATCAGGGTATGTGCATTATAACTGTGTTGCTATTCCCAATCTCAGTGCTAGTGCAGACTTTTTTCAGATATTCTCTGAGCTTGGAAAAGAGGTGGTCCACTTCTCCCATAGTGATTTCCAAAGAAAATATTACAGGTTTCCAGAAAAAACACAGGTGAGATAGTACTTATCTTTGTGCAACCTGAATTTATACATTCCACAGAGGTCCTGGTCTTGTCCTTGGTGACAGACTCTTGGGAATCACTCTGAACCACTCCATCATCTACTGGGACAACTTGTGCTCGTGTTGCCCCTCCAGCTCAGACCTGTAGTCTGTTCTTCCTTGGGTTTTCATCAGCTATAAAGTAGAAGGCAGCAATTCACAGATCTGGGATTTGAATATGAGAAAAAGAAAGGGCTCCTTTCAACAACTCTGGGACTGTAAACCAGTCCCTGTCAACCATCAAAGGGTTGAACCAGGAAAGGAACTTATGTTGGCTTCAAGCACACAGACAGAGGGTTGAAGTTTTTCCTGGTAGTCGCGAGATCCTCTGCCTGTTCATAGCATCAGCATTCCTCAGCTTCAGAAGGATTTATCTGTTGTCTTTTTTAATGGCCTTGGTGTAGCATGCTTGCTTCAAGGCAGCAATGTCACTTGCTAAGTTTGCATCATTGTGTTTGCTGCCTACTACGGGTTCAGTAGGAAGGACTGGGAACACTTGTTTCAATGTCCTTTGCTGAGCTGGTTAAATCCCAGACAGTGATGTTTCTGCCTGGTCTAAGACCAGAAGGGTGACTGTGATGGGTCAGAGCAGAGGTCCACCCAGCCAAGCATCCTATCTCCATCACTGAGGCAGTGATGGGCCTCTGCAGAGGGTCTAAGCATGGTAAGTAGGCAGTGATGCATCCCAGAGTGTTTTTGTCGCCACCAGAAATTTGCAGCTGAGGGACCTCCTGAGCCACAGGTGGCTTCGTAAGTCAAATAATCGTGATGGTTTTTTTAAATGATATATTGCTGTTTGTCTAGCGTGATTCCTGAATGGAGTTTCTTATGCTTTGTCTAAGAAAAACTGCTCTGCTCCAGCCATTCCAGTAGTTTCTTGTTGTTTGAGGTGGTTTTTGTTAAAAAGAAAGGAAGCAAAGGCCCGGCTCTGCAGCTGCCCCTCCATCTCATGCTCATGCTGGCAAGGTGATACTGTAGCTAGTTTGCTGGTGTGAGGATTATTGTCTAATTTTGTTAATTCCTGATCTTCTTCCCAGTCATTATGACAGCTGGACAAATGTTAGGCAGTTAGAAATGCCACTGGCTGCTGGGGGTTTCAGTCCAGCAATGCTGGTGTTCTGGTGAACAGCTTGCAAGAAGATTACAAAGATCAAGGCCTCCATTAGACACCACAGAGTACTGTGGACACAGTAGTTCGGTCACTTCTGGTTCACCATGGACTTATGCAGCTCATGGCTTTTCTCTGAAGGGCTCTTCTGCATTTACTGATGAGGGAAAGCTTTTCTCCAAACCTAAGTATCTTACAAGCCTTTCATTCTAGAAATTTTTGGTAAAGATCTTCAGGACCTGGGCTACTTTAGAAAAAAGGACTGGGACTTGTGAAGGATTCACAGTAAAATTTGTCTTACCTAACTGTGTCTATCTGAAAATCAGTCATTTAGTCTTAACAAGTCGTCTAGACTCCTCCCATAGCCAACAAAGAGAGAGGTACGAGGAGGTGATTCATCTCCTCTATCTTGGAGATCTGTCAGGTCAGGATGAATCAGCCCCTCTGGATGCCTATCTCCTTCCACTGGCAGCTGGATCGGAGCAGTCACCTAACAGGTAGATGACTGCAGTTAGGGGCGATGAGTCCCAAGTGCCATTGGCACATTGGAACATATAACCTCAAGCCTAATTTTGCTTAACAAGCTTAACAGACACCATACTCCCAACCACACCGAGGAACCTCCTCCATTTTGCTTCATCCAGAAAAGTATTAAATGTTTACGCACATCCACAACCAGCCTCCAGCTTGGGTTAACTTTAACTTTTGTCTACGGACCTGTTTGATGTCTGCGCAGGTTCTAGGCATTCTAAAAAATGTTTCCTGTTTGTAATTCCTGGGTTGTAAGACATGAAAACAAAGATAAAGCAAATCTGGTTTTGAAGACAGAATTGCTGGACTTCTTTCCAGCTGGAGCTGGTGCTGTGAATGTTTCTGAGAAGTTGCAAAGTCCTTTGAGCTGCACAGTCAAATTCAGATATTGCAGGGAAATGAGCAGGTATAGTATTCAGGAAAATTACTTACTCTTAATACCTCTGGAGTTAAAAAAAGGTGTAACAGGCAATCCATGTCCATGTTGTTGCTCCACAGCACCTGCAACTTAGACACTGCTCTTAGATTGCCTTACTCTAAGGCATTGCCTTAGATGGTGACTCTAAATGGCAGGAGGTATTCTGTCTCACCCACAGCTCTTAAAACTACTGTTCCTGACTTCCTCCTTTTGTCTTGTTTTGTGTTTGGAAATTTCAAGGTTTTTGCTTCTGACTTCTCTTCTCAACCTTATGGTATTGATGTTCAAATATTAGAGCAAAAGAAATGATAGATCTGGAGGAAGAGCTCTCTCTGGATCAGTCAACACTTCTGACTAAGACCTTTGATTTACCCATTATTAAAGACCATTTTCTCAACATTCCTCTTGTGGGGTGCCTTGTTTGTACCATCACTGTAACTAGCAATACAATGAGTTTCTATTCATTATTGTTGTAGGTAACACTGAAATCAGTGGGACCACTCCAGAAACAGGACTCTGAGGGCAGCAGCTGCACTTGGCTGCAGCGGTTCCTTGGCTCACGTGTCAGGGTTGGCTCAGCCTTCAGGGATGAAGTCCCTGGTTCCATTTTCACAGTGACCATGGTGGAATGCAGTAATGGGGGCGTTAGTGACTGCAAACCTCTCTGTGTTAGGTGATCTTTCAATCCAGGTGCTGTTGAGCTCGGAAGACCATTAGAGACATTTGTCACCCTACTGACAATGTGAGTTATGAGTGGCCACCAGTTCCCAAAGCCATCTGACTGTAGGAGCTGGCTATGCCATGCCCTGATGTAAGGCCTGAGCATTGCCTGAGGTCCCACAGAAGTACAGCGCTGACCACAGTTTACACAGACAAACCTGAGGGAGCTTTAAGCCAAACTGGACACCTAAAGCAGTGCAGTCATGGTGGGAGAAGTCTCAGCATGAGCTGTACCCTTGACTCTGACACCTCAGACCACCCCAAAAATGGGATCCGTTCAGCACTGGGCTCAAAACCACTGTTGCTGTCTGGTGGCCCGTGGATTGCAGCGAGCGTGCTGTTCACCCCAACTGCAGGCACAGCTTTGGAGATGCACTCTCAGATCCTAATCACCAAGGGGTCAGCAGCATGTGGAGCCGGGGTGCATGCCATCAGCAAAGACTCTCTGAGGCTTAATTCCCACCTGCAGCAATACTGCTCGTGTCTGGCTCTGCTAGGTTGGCAGGTCCATCCTCCTAGAGATTCGGGGGGGTTCCAGGTCCCATGTCTCTTTTGGCACTGTCAAGATGAGGCAGTATCAAGACAAGGTGCAGAAACACACCCAACCTCCCCATGCTGCTGCTTCCACAAGAAGGAACTACACCACCATGATGTGGGTGTAAGCTGCAGGATGCTCCCCCCGGCACTGCCCAGAATGAGGGGCAAACAAGCCCCTGGTGTGCTGGGTAGGGAAGGATGTTAGGGTGCTCTGCCTCCAACAAGGGGACCAGATCATCATCCCCACAGAGCTGACCTCAGCCTGGGGCTTGTAGTGAATAACGCTTCTGAAAACAGGCCTGCTCCCAGACCAAGGAATATTTGGCATGTCTGAGGCTGCTCTGATTAAAACACTTAACTGAGTTGGATCCTGGCACATAACAATTGGGACCAGTGGCTACTGGGCCACCAGTGCCCACCACTGCTTTCCTCAGGTGCCACTGCTGGGGCCTCAGGCTCTGTGCTGCACTGGCCCACCCAGCTTGGTTTCTGTAGCAATTATGTCCGTTATGGCACTAATGAGAAACATGCACTTTGGTGATCCTTCTGCACTAGAGACCGTATGTAGATTTTTAAACAAATGTTCTCTGTGGGAGAAAGTTGCAGAGCTTTCTCTCCCAAATGCATTATCTGCATGAGAGATGCTCGCCACGAGACAAGAACACTCCCTGCTATCCCTGGCTGGCTTTGCCTCTGTGGACAAAAATCTCTCATCATCAACAGGAGCTTTGTCCCACAAGGATTTCAGGACAAGATTTGTCATTTGCTGTGATGACACTTTGAAGTTTAAAAGAACACCAAAAGTAGAGTGGTTTGGACAATCTTATCAAAGAAAACAAAGATTTATAATTGTTGCACATCATTGCTCGTCCCTGGTCTCCCTGTGAGGTTTTGCAAGAGGCTTTATGCTTTGGAGTAGCAAGTTGGACATTACCTTCCCTGGCCAGAACAGCCTGAGCCATCAAGACCTAAATCTCAGCTGCATAAAAAAACAGATGAAAAAGTGTATGGAAAGGCAGCATCCAGGAGAGGTGGGAAAGAACGTTTCAGAAATAGATAAACAATTTATTTGCTGGTTTTGCAATTTTTCTCCCTGCAATGGAGTGTGTAGCAGGTAGCAGCTAAAGCATTTCGCAAGTAGCATCAAGAGTTTTCCCCACCCATCACTCAGGGTGGGACTCTGTCATGTTGCATTGCCTGTGCTTTGCCCTCCAGCCTGGGAGAAACCTGCTCCTGACGTGTTTATACGGAGTCCTTTACTTCTCTCTGTCTGCTGCTCTAGAAACAAACAAATTGCAAGGGAAAAAATTAGAGCTAGGTAATGAACTGATCGCGTCCTTAGATGCAGAAGTCAGAAACACCCAGTTATCTGGGAGGGCCTCCGACGTGGAAAGGCAGTGCTGAGATCCAAGTGTGATTCCTGGGGCTGGTGCACCTTGCTCTATGCTTCTTCTTCTCTGGAAAGTGGGAGGAGGAGAGGGACTTTTCCCGTTAAGCAAAAGGGTTTATGCAAGAAAAAGACTGTAAAGGACTCATCATCAATGACTGGGGTAATGCCATTTTGACTTTCTCTCTAGCAGCAGTTTTATACCAGTTAAAGTAAGAGGTTAAAGATATTTATTTACCTGTCCTGTGCGACTGTTGGATATTCCAGGTGATGTTCCTAAAATGGTCCCATGTCACAGGCTGAGAACTGGTGATCCACAAATGCTTATTAATTTAAAGGCAGGTCTTTGCTGCTTTCAGTGAAGGAAAGCACTTACTCCTTGAGCCTGATAAGAGAACCTGCACGCTATCAGTGCTCATCTTCGCTGCCTTTCCTCCCCATGCCTCCCCTCCTTGTTTTAATATGAATGAATGGCTCCCAAGTCTTGGCCTCAAACATACATGCTCATTTCACAGTAGGGAGGAGAAGTTCAACCTAAAATTCAGGATGTCAGAGTTGCCCAGCTGCACGTGATCATCCTCCTGCATCCTATGAGTGCTGGGGACTGCCAGTGCACGATGGTGTCTGGCTGAAAGGAGAGAGGTACCAAGCTGCCTGAACGTCTCATGTCCCATGGGGAGAAGTCTTGGTGACAGCCTGTGCTCTTCTAAAATGGTTTCCAGATCTTGCAGTGCAGAGGGAATCACTACATCTTGTCTCCAATCCCTCTTTGAGGGACTTCCCTGTCTTTTCCAGCATTTCTCCACACTCCTAAAGGTGTGGACCTGGCCCACCTCCCCCATGCAAACACCCACAAGCAGTGGACAGATGCAATTCAGAGTGTTAGGAAATCTGGGTGGTTTATGAGGTTTGAAGGTGAGAGATTGATTATTTCCTTTCACTAATGCTATTCTGCACAGGGAGAGCTCACTCTACACACATAATGGCATCAGCAAAAGTTACAAGATTGTTGTCAGGTGGCTCTTTAAACCACAGACTATGTAATAGCATCACCTTCACCTTCAGAGATGGCATCTCTTCTCCAGACAGCAGAGTGCCTCGCTTCTACCTTGCTGTGCCTCCTGTCTCACTGATCGCTGCATCCAGCAAAGAGCTAAAAACATGGGGAACTCCATTCCCTTGGCCATGTTTGCTCCAGTGTTAGAAGTGAAGGTCTTGGTGAACATTTGAGTTGGGGACATAGGTTTTAGTCTGAGAAAGATGCTCTTAAGGCACAGACACAGCACTTTGTTGAGTCCAAGAAGTGATCAGGTCAACTATGTCTGTGCAAGGATTCACAAAGGCTATTTGGTAAGCAGGTCTGAAATCCACGGAAGCTGTCAGGAGAGTCCTCATCGATTTGGAGGCTTTGGATCAGGCTCCTGCTGCAAAGAGGAATTCTAAGATACCAATTAGGTCCGTGCCACTTGAAAGAGATTAAAATGGGCTCAGCCAAGCATCTGTTAGAATCAGCAATAAAAGTCATGCACTGACTTTGGTAATGAGCTTCACATCACACGGGAACTATTTTCCCATGAGTTTGCAAAAGGCTTCCCCGCCCTGCCAGGACCTGCACTGACTTGCCGTTCAGGGCTCCCTGTGTTGCAGAAAGGTGTCTTTCCAAACAGGCAGTCGCTTTGCTTCACTCATCTCAGGGCTGGCAGGAAAGAGGACAGTGCTATATGCCACTATAAGACACAGCAGGAAATACAGAATTGATAATTCTATATCTATAAACACAGACACACTCACACCTTCCCTCGCCTGTTCTGCTGGCAGGGAGCCCATGTGAGTACACTGGAGAGCAAACAATAGCTTTAGATAAATAACAAGCTAGCTCTTCCATGGTTAGCTGAATTGGTTTCAGCAAATGCCCAGGGGCTCCACGGCTCTGCCAAGCTTCTGACAGCCCTACAAAATAATACCAGTTTATACTGACTCATAAAGAAAAACGACAGGGTTCACAGCTAACAAGCTGTTGCTCTGTCCTCCAGCTCACTGCTGCCAGCAGTGAGCCCTGGGAGTGGGTTCCCCACTCCACTGAGCAGCAAAGTCCTCCCTGCACCTTCCTGCCACAGCCCTGTCCTGTCCCTCACTGTCCCAAGGGTTTCTGAACCCAGGAAAATGGAGAAAAACTGACGATGATATCAGCCTTAGAAGGACATACTCATCCACAGTGGGGTAGAGCATGACTTCATGAAAGGTCACTTGGCTGTTGCTGTGTGTGTGCTGCATCCAAAGCAAAACTAGGGTGGAGAGAACCTCTGTGCACGGCCATCCTGGAAATTTCACCGGGCTTGTCCCACTGCCAGGAGAGCCCCTGAGACTCATTGCACTTACCCACATACCTTGTCCTTGCTCTTCTTATCACATGCAAATTCTTCTTCCAAATCCCTGGGAGCTCTGCAGTATGCACCAAACCTGTTACCTGCTGTGCTGCAGTACTAACAGGTTTTTTCTGTGTCCTCTGGAGTAAATGCAATGAAAATTTGCTCCCCTTTTCTCCCCTTCCAGCTATTCACCTGTTTAGATGCAAACCTGCAGAATGAAAGTATGAAAACTACTTCAGACTGGTGCTGAAAATGACAGAGCAGTCTGGGTATCAGAGCAGCGGGACTAAAGGGTTTCTTCGTACCCAGATGGCATGCCTGCTAGGTAACCCCTTTTAAAAGTTTTCAGCCGTTACCTGTGCAGCTCTCAGCAGAGAGGATTCACTGCATTCCTGAAGATCAGTTTGTTAATGAAAATATTTGGCTTAATTAATTAACATAATGACAATTCTGCAGAGTGTTGGAGACAGGAATGATGCTGAGTGTGCTCAGGGCTGGGATGAAGTTGGGGCAGAGCAGTGGGATTCAGGGTGAGCCTGCAGAGGATGCTGATTTCTCATTCACATGGTGTTTCTAGGTTAGGAAATACGGATTTTTTTCAGTGACTTGAACTATTGCACCAGGCACAGGCTTTTCACACCTTGTGCCTTGAACCTTCATGGAAATAATAAGGTGCCAGTGATGACTTTTCTCTCCCAGCCCAAGGGTGGCTTTTGCAGAAAGAGGCATCCAAAGTACCGCTGCTTAAAATTAGGTGAGAAAAAAAACCTTGGCCCAGAAAGAGACCAAGAGACCACAGATGAGCTTTCCTAGGATAAACCAAAGCGGGATGGGGCAGGTAGTTTTATTCTTTACTTCTTTTCGTGCCTCTTTGCTGTATGTCTTGGAGATCTGCTTGCCAGTGTGCCGAGGGGGATGCAGTGGGGAAAAAAAATCAGTATCATGGGGCAAACAACACTAAAATGATTTTATTTATTTTCCTTTCTGGAGTACACGCCTTAGTGACTCGTCTCTCACTTGGATACAACGCTGCAGGCTTCCAAGTGCCATCGTTGACATCCAAAAGGTTTAATATTACAAAAGAATTTTGGATTCAATTCTGGTGTACTTGGGGCAAATCTGGAGGACTTTTGGTGAAGTGGTGAAGACATTTTGAACTGACAGCAGGCCAGATAAAGCCATTTTTTTGTTTGATTAATTGTAGGTAGTTCTTTTACTGTCTTTTATTCTTCTTTTTTCCTTCTTGGCTTAGTCATCTCAAGTCTTATTGCACATCCCTCATTGTTCTGAGAACATCCCATTATATGAGCTGATACTACACACCTTGTAACTCATAAGCAGATATTCATTGTCTCCACTTGTTTCCTGGCACAATGAGATTCAAGAATCCCTTCTTACTTATTTTTCACTCCCTTTACTCCCTCCCTAAGCAACTTACAAATGGAAGGGGAACAAAATAGCATAGGAAATTAAAAATAAATGCAAGCATTGCTGGAAGGTCAGAATGGGACATCATTCTCTGTGATGGCAAGAGATACGATGTGAGCTTCTCTAATTACAGGTTGTGTTAGATCCCATATGTTGGAAATAAGGCATTTTCTCTAATGCCAGGGTCATGTTTGAGCTTTCAATTCTGCTTTCAAGCTCCTGGATGCCATATCGTGATCGCTAAGTGTCCTCAGATTTCAAGGGAAGGTTTGGCACCTTTGTAAGGGCTGCAGGTGGGTTAACCTCCTGTAAAATTGGGGCCACAAAAATACCTGAGATGTAGGAATTTGGTAGCTGTGACACCCACGCAGGAGTAGGCTTGGAAATGTCGATCTGTAGCTCAACCCTTTCCTAATATTTTGTCTCGTCTTTTCTCTTTGACCAGCTGTACAACGGGACCCTGAAGCGGGACATGGAGAACAGGCGCTACAGCTCGTACAGCCAGATGGAGGGCTGGGGCAGCAAGCACTACAGCAAGGCTGTCTGCAGCCCTGCCAGGGCTGGCAGCGACTACTGCTTTGTGCAGAACATCAAGAGCAGCAGGAGTGAGCCCGACCTCTACTGCGAACCACCCCGGGGCACGCTGAGGAAGAGTCAGGTGGGGGGCCGGGCAGAGCACAAGGCAACCTTGAACCGCCAGAGCATCTACAGCAGCTGTAGCACCCAGCAAGGAACTACCAGGACAAGTAAAAAAATGCCAGCACGGGCCCTCTCCTGCCCCTCAAGCAACAAGCCTGATGTGGTCTATGCCCAGCCCATGATGAGCTGCAAGCAGGACGTGGTTTATGGACAGGCTCAGTCCAGCTCCAAGTAAGTCTGCTGCAGTGGGCTGAATCTGAGTAAATGTAGACATCTGCTGTGGAGGTCTGTCCATCAGAGCTAGACACCTGAGCTGCTTTGTAGCCACTGGAGATCTGCTCACCAGTGCACACCGCGCTTAATCACATCCTGCAGTAAAGTCTAAAGTGGGTCAGATGAGTCACGCTCTTAAAGGGCTTACTTCTTTCCATGGGCTATGGAGAGAAACCCATATCTGGCTCAGTGTATATATCTCTGCTGCAGCTGTGTGATGTTGGGCAAGATGATCCCCCAGTCTCTGTGGTGCTATTAGCCGACAGCTCCTTTGCAAGATGAAGGTGGGGAGGTGAAGAACTGAAAGCCTGGTGTACACTTTGGGTGCCTCTCCTGGCTGTCACACTGCTTTGATTTGGCAGAAAACAAACCTAAAAAATCAACTAACTTTGAAGGAGTTGATTCCTGAGGGTCTGACTCAGAGCAGAGCTGAGAACCTGTTGAGTGGTCATATTTACCCCTGTCTTTCCACCCAGCCCTTGCTTCATTTGCCCAAAAGGTTTGATTTGGGTTCCAGAAAAAATTGAGGTCGAAATTGAAATAAATAGCTTCATTGGAATGGTTTACCTAGCCAGGAAAGAGGAGGGGACGGAAGCTGTTCAATTCCTTCCTGTCCAGAGCATGCAGTCCCAATTATGCAAGGGTGGAGGATGTCCCCTTCATGTCTCAGTTAGCATCAGGTCCCTTCTTGTAAATGTTGCCTACAACAATAGGGCATGTAAAACACACCAGTGAGCTCAGACGCTCCCAAGCTGATATATCCGTGCAATGCAGCAGAACTCTCACTAAAATAAAACCTTGTGGGGTTTTGATGACATTACGGTGATGTTGATTCAAAGCTGCCCTGATGCTGATGGCTACACTGCCTCCAGCTCTGGAGCACCGACCACATTCTGCCATAGTCTTGGAAGAGATTTAGTCTGCACAAACCATAGTCATGTTTTGAGCTGTGATGTGTTGCAGTTCAGGGTTGCAATGTTTTATTGGGCTGGAGAAGGAGGGTCTGTGTCTTCCACAAGTGTTCCCAGGGGCTACTGCACTACCGTTGTTGAATCACTGTCATACAGGGCCTGCTCTGCACCAACCCAGAAGTTATCACAACTCCCAGAGAGACATGGCAGCTTGTCAGACAAGCCGTAGAAGATCCCAAGCTCATTCCTAGTGGTCCCTGGTCCAAAAGAGAATTTGCACACTGCAGCTTAAGTGTGAGACTAATTAACAGGGCTCATAACCTTTGTTGTAACTCACACCGAAGGCCTGAGATTGTTGAGCTGTTGACCCAAGGCGTGATGTAGACATTGAGAAAATCCCCTCTCACAGTCAGCAGTGTGAGCCAAATCATGCTTTTTTTCATATCTGAATGTTGATTTTCAGATTTCTCTGGCTAATTCTTCTCTGTCTCAGCTTCCTCAGTTTTGTATTGAGTAGGAGAAGTATGTCCCAGAGTGTGCATGCCAAGAAATGCCACTCGCCCGTTAGCATGTTGTCATGAAACCTCAGCTTCCCATGTGCCCAGTTACTTCATGTTTAACGCATGTAAAATTAACCTGGCCAACCTGGAGCACTGGTGGCATTGGCTTGCTACTTTCAGAAGCTTTGTAATTACTCTGAAATAGGAACCAGAGATATTACATAAACTGGAAGTAACTTGTTCTAGGGAATTTCTGACTAAAGAGCATAAAAGTGTAGTGGGAGGGATGGCATGGGACTGCAGCTGGCTTCTGCCCAGGGAAAATACTGCTTTTGAGAAGCTAGTTGCAGGCAGGCAGGCTCTCTCCAAAGCAAGCTCTACTCTGCACTGCACAGAGCTCATGGTTGTAGGCTTGGTCATTGCTTTGGAAAGATCACTTGAAGAATAATGGCATTTTCTGAAGAGAAGAACTGCTGTTGTGAGAGGAATACTCTCCAGCCCTGGATGCCCTTTGGTTAGGGAGTGGCTGCATTTATACATTTCTCCTGGCTTGGGGCATGGCTCATCTGGCAGAACTGGTTCTGATGTGGAAACGTTGGGCTGCAAGTCGTAGGCTCAGCTGGGGCTGTGTCCCCTGAGTAAATCTGATTTGGCTGGTGCACGCCCCCCTGCTTGGCATGAAACTCACTGCAGAGCTGGATTAGTTCGGAGAGCAGTTTGTACAAACGCTTCTGCTCTTGACTCAAAGGAGATGAGGTTGGCAGCAGTTGTCCTTGAAGTTTTGGAAACATACCAAGGAGTTGTCCTCTTTGAAAACATTACTTATTTGGAAGGCCATTAGCCCTTATAAAGTATCTGACTGTATAAGGCCCCACTCTTAGCCTTGGTCTGTAGTGTGCTTTTGTTGGGAAGGGGCCTTCAGAGATGGGTTAGGACCGTATATGGGCTCTCTTTGCTGTGTAGGACTGTTTCTGATTGGAGGATTCTGCACTTGGAGAGCTCGATCTTCATTTGGGTAGCCTGGTCTTTGAGTAGGGAGAGGTTTGCTTGTAGGCATCCCATTATTAACCTCCACATGCAGGAAGAGGGCTTAGCTGGGTAATAGCTGCTGGTAGTTCCCTGTTTGGGGCTCTGTTCTTCCTATTCTAGTAGTTTTTCAGGTAGAGTTTTTGCCTTTATAACAAGGATAATTTTGTGTTCAGTTTTCATGCTGCAAATCTCCTGTGTAGGTGGGTATCTTGTCTGCAGATTAGCAAACCGTCTCTATGAGGAAGGGAAGGGCTAGATATTTTCCACGCTTTCAGAGGTGATCCAGTGGGGTGATTTCCATTGCTGTGAGAATGATGACAGTGGGACCTGTGATCCACTGGGTCTGTTTGTGATACAAAACTGCTCTGTAATGCAGTGACTGTGGACAGTGTCATTCTATGACAAAGTAAACTATGATGTAGGGTTTTACTCAGCCCATAGTATCGGTTCTGGTGATGAAATCTGAGTTTTGCACTGTTTGTTCAGATCAGGAGGTTAAATGGTACTGACTGGCTTTGAGAACCCTCCTCCTAAAGTATATTCACTTCCACCACCTCAGTTGTTATGATCCTGCCTCAGTGAGCAGAATGGGACCTTCTGATGTCCCTTCCAGACATGCTTCTCTATTACCACTCAGGGGCTTAAGCCTTTGTAAGCATTATGTCATATCTGGAACAACATTTCCAAGCTCAGTATATCTGTCCTGGGTTCAGAAGTTCATGGGCTACTCTGCTGGCTCCTGCCCAAAGGCAGTTCTCAAAGAGCAGCACTCATATTTTGCCACAATACAGTTCTCTGAAGTGAGTTCTTCTATCTGATAGAGCTGGAGGGAGCCTTCTTGTTGTCCAAGGGTTTCCTCTTCTCCCCAGAACTCTTCTCGTTTTTTGGCTCTTGTGACATCCCACAGATCTGCAGCCTTTCATCCTGGAATCTGTCAGCAACAGGGGTTTCAGCAATTGGTAAAGACTATGCATATTTGCCTGCTTTTAACCATTTCCTCTCATGGGTGGTACTTGCAACAGGCTCCAAATGACAGTGTGTCATGTTGAGCTAGCCAGCTTTTAGCTAAATAACATGTTGCAATTCAGCCCAGTCAGGAAAAAAGTTTCTACATCCTCCTTGGTCATCAGGTAGTGATAAAGAATGTGATGTTAATGCAGACTAGAAAACTTTGAGTCTTTGTGTCTTCCCCAGCTGGAACTTGAGGTACAGAAAGCTGTGGTTACCGCCAGCTGGCACTGTATTAGTTCTGCTTGTAGATGTGTTGCTCGTAGTGCTTCAGATACCACACACACATGGGACTGACAGCCCAGGGCCAGGCTAGATCATGATATGTGGTGGTTGTGGCTCTGCAATAGTCTGTGCAATCGTCAGCTGGTTTCGTGCATGTCACTTCTTCAGGAGGCACCTGCATCTGTGCTGGGTGCCGCTGTTGCCCTTGCAGAGATGCAGTCAGTGGCCAATGGAGGTGAAATCTAAGGCAGGTCAGTGAGTTACCCTCTAACAAAGTCAGTGCCCATTGGTTGACTTCAGGGGAAACCCAGGTGTCTTAGCTGGAGACATTACTGAGAGACCAGCCTAATCTCACCCCCTGTGAAGGATTCAGGGTATTCTGATTTGTGAAGATGAAGAGGTGAGCTGGGGTGTCTGCAGACATTCCCCAGCTTAAGGGTTACTGATATAGATCAGGAGCCATTTACAATATGCGTTGTCTTCCATAATACCACATGTACCTTTGGCCTCATTTTAAGGTATGGATGCATTTCCCTTTGGTGTTCTCTGAATATGGGAGAAAGAGCCGAAAACACTTCATTAGAGATCATGTGAAAGCAAGTGTCTCTCAAGGCATCTGGAAATATGGTGCTACTCTGTTAAAGGCCTTGAATACCCCGGCTGGCAGCTATGGAGGAGGCAGTAGAAGCTGGGGCAACCCTCTGAATTTTCCATACAGTCATATTTGTCTGATGCTGGCTTGGGCCCAGGTGAGCTGCAATCAGCCCCTCTGAGCTGTGGCTAAAGATCAGGGACAGTAAGTTTGTGTCCTGTGACCATTCATTCCTAGGCAGTAGCTCAGTCTCTCTGGAAATACTATAAACAGTCAAAACATCCAAAAGTTATTGAAAGAGTCAGAAAAGGTACTGAGGGTGTTTTCTCTCTCTTTTTTGTATAAATAAAGGTGATCAGTATCGAAACATAAATTCTCCAGGGTTATGTCACACAATGAAACCAGTACAATGACAGCCACCTTCATTTTGGTTTGTTCTTATTTGGGATAAACTGCCTCTAAAATGACTATTTCACAGTGCTGGCTCCTTGTGATTTGAACTTGCCTGCACTGTGCATTTGCATCCAAATCAATTGTTGTGGAGCACTCTTGGCAGGGTTGCTGTTGATGCTGTCCTGGCAGAGTTCACATGGTGAGGTTGCACATGATGAGGATCCCCTCTTCCCTAGCTCAGTGTCAATCAGTGCCAGTCTGTGCCCATATTCCGTGGTATCAACCCACCAAGCAAAGCCTGAGGGGAAGCTCCAGCTGAGCTTTCAGTGGCATCAAAACCTTGGTGCCATGTCCCAGAGGTAGTAGAAGTGGCTGCTTGGCATGGAGCGTTGCTATTGGGTTTGCTTCACTGCGGCCTGACTCTGGAAGGCTTGGATGTGCTAGACACTCTGTTTTTAAGGAACAGTGGAATTTGTTAGAGTTTTCTGGCTTCCTTCTGTCCTGGAACTTGTAGCCCCGGCAGCCAGGATGGAGACTTAGATCTGATCAATGCAAAACAATCTGCTAATACAAAGTGAACGAAAGGCATTAGTATCAAATGAGGGAATTTGCCTTTCTATGATACTGATCCTCTTAAGTATTTGTTTCCCTTCCACACCTGAATCTGATCATCTAATTTGTCTCTGTTGAATCATTTCTAATTGAGGTCTCTCCCTATTCTGATTGCTTCTTTCTTGTGGAAGAAGAACAACCTTTGGAGCTCTTCCTACCAGGCACATTGGCCCAGGTTAGGGATGGCCACAGTCCAAGAATTTGTCTTGGAGCAGGTTGTTGTTCTCGTAGTGTAGATCTGGTTAGGAATATCCATGACTGGCTGATGAACAATCTCCCATTAGCATGGGCTTTGCCAGGGTGATTATATTCTCAGCTAGGAGAAGTCGTTGCTTCTTCTTGGGCGGCATGACTGAGCCCAGCTGTTCATCCTCTGTGAACTTCTGTTGGTGAGCCAGCAGGGGAAATGGAACCTTTCCCATCTTTTCCTACACAGAAGTGGACCTGGATGCCTAGTTTTCCCCTGCTGAAGGAGCGTTTGGTCCTCTTATGGAGTAGATGTGTGGAAAATTGCCTTCCTTGAGTAGCTGGACCAAGCAGACATCCTTCTTTCTCATAAAAAGTGCACCTGATCTAGGGGTTTTCTCAATTTGGTAAATTAAAAAGAAAAAAGTAAAATTCACCATGATTACATATGCTTCATGGCCACTGACCTAGTGTTTTTATTACTATGCCTCCCTCCCCACACTACCAGCCCAGGTCTGAATTCCCAAAGGAGAAGTTCCTCTGATGCTACTCATGTCAGATCCATTGGTGCCTCAGCTCTATTGTGTGTCTCAGGAACATGAAAAAGACTAAGAAAAAGTCCTGGATTCAAACCAAAGATTACTGAGGTTCCTTAGTTTCTAGTTTAAACTTTGTCTTCTCAGTTCAGTGTTTCTTTGTTGCAAGTGTAATGGAAGTTTCTTGGAGCCAAGTTTTGAGAGGTTCAAACTGGTGAAAAATCCTATGTTTTGTTGTTAGTGGAATGAGGTTCATCTAACCTAAGACATTGAATGCTTAAGATCCAGTCCAAGACTGTTTATCATTCCTGTATACCAACAGAGGCAGAGGTATCTCCAGAGGGCAGGTCTTCCTGTCTTAGGAAGAATGTCTAAGACATTTGGAAGCACCTATTCCTCTCCATTGACTACATGGGTGTTTAAATGAGTAATTTAAACTGACTGCAACTTTATGGCAATGAGGGTAAGGGGAGATAAAACAGTCTTTCATTCTATCTTCCAGTGTCACAGCATAATTGTTGGCTTTTGACATTTTGTATGAAATTTGCCATAGAATTGTGGATATTATTCACTGGCCTGTGCTGTGTGGAGGTGAGCCTCTGGATGCTTAAGGACAAAATATGTTATCTTATTGTAAGCTGCTGGTGATGGTGACCACATTCGGGTGTCCTTTCTTGGCACAATCAAAATGAGTCTGCGTATCCTGTGCCTAGAAGAAGCCACTCCCTTGTAGTAATATTTAATACTTCAAATGTAACAGGTTCATTTAAAGAACTTATTAAAAACCACTCTGATTGGTTAGTCTATTGGATTGTCTGAAGATGATCAGCCCCTCTACATAGTCAGTCACTAGTATGACATGGAGCAAGAGCTTGTCTACAAATTAATGTGGTTCAAATGGGAATTGATCTCCCCGATCTCCAGGTAAAACTCCCCATCAGTCACAGCTGGATCCTGAACAGGGAATAACACCAGTCAGGCACAACAGCGACCTAGCTGTCCTAGCAAATCCCCCACACTTTTTGATTTCATCCACTGTTAACAAAGCATTTCCCATTTGTATCCCGTCACTGCTGAAATAGTAATAACCAAACAAGAGTTTGGGTTTTGACTCTTCTCAGTCCTGAACTTGTGTGGTCATTTACTCTGATGCAAATTAACAGAGACATTGCTGCTGTGAGCAGAGATCCTGTTGCAACCAGCTGCAGGCCTAAGGTGCAAGGATGCTAAGATGAGGTAGTAACTTTCATTAGACTAACTGATATAACTGGAAACACAGACAAGCTTTGCAGTTCAGAGCCCCTTCATCAGTCTGAAAGTTTGTACCCTTTTCTAATTTTATGTGGGTAAAACATCACACATGATGCTAAATAAGTACAAGCTAAAGAGAGCAGGACCTTCATATTTCTAAACTAGTGGACAAATCTTCAGGTGTTTGTATTTTTCCCAAGATTTCAGTCCTGCTCCAGAGGTATTCATATCCTTCCTCTGGAGTCTGTAGGCACATTCTTTACCTATAACAGGGGATGATGACAGTGACCAACTTTTATGAACAGCTTGAATACAACCAATGTAAACATACCCTGGGAGCAGGTTGTCTCAGTGCTATTATTAGTATTTCATAAACTCAATATTTCTCCATCTCATCACTCCAGACATGCCTGTTGCCTTTTCCTAAGGGATCTGCTCTAGCCTTCTGAGACCATCAACTGCTCTCATGTTTTTGCTTCCACCACATCTCACATCAAAGGATTACATGCTGTGGGAAAAGCATCTGTCTACTTTAGATTGCCCTAATAACCTGATGGATGGTTTCACTCTTGTCCACTAATTCTTTTATTTGATCAACAGTGAATATGGTTCTCTGTTCATTAAACCTTTCACTTTAGACACGAGTAGCCGTCTAGCACCTCAACTGAGCTTTTATCTTCTGTCGTCTCCTTTGTTTCTGGATAAACTGGATCCATAATTTATTAATCTTAGTGTCTTCCACTGTATATTTTCCACATTTATCATCTCTTTTATTGAGACAGAGAAATGCACGAGGGGTGCACCCTGTGGATTATGCAGCAATGTGATAATATTTTATGGTTTTTAATTGATTCCTTCCTAATAATTCCGGTAATGACTTTTGGCTGAGTACTCAACCAGTGCTGTATTTCTCTTTAACACAGAATATGTGGTGATGAGATAGACGGCGGTACAATGACCATCCAGAAAGCCATACAACTTCTGTGTTCCTCTGATGACAAATACCAGGCCATGGGTGCTTACTACCTCCAGCACACCTGCTTCCAGGATGAGTCTGCCAAGCAAGAGGTGAGCAAACTCCTTCACAGCTCTGCTGTCACGCTGGATGTGATGGCAACTCAGTTTTTCCTCAGTACCAAGGATCCATAGGTTCCCTTGATTTTCATGGTGGAGCCTTATACCTCATTAGTCACACTCAGAAATTAATTAAGTAGATTTTTCAACTATTAGTGGCCACTTTCTCTTAATAAGAGTCAGTCAGGATTTTAACACAGGGGAATAGTTACCAGGCAGCAGAGGAGACTCCACATTATCACCATAAGCTGCTGTGACACAGATTGATGAGTTTTGGGAGCAACCAGCCAGATGCAGGGTCCTCTCCTGGATGCAATTGCATCCCATTACACATGAATCCTTTACTATCTCAGAGCTGAAGTGTCAGAGCCACACAAAATTGCCCTAAATCCCACTGTGATCTTCATTGTGCATTGTTCAGTGACATTTTAGCTGTTTTCAGCCATTTTCAGCCATCTAAGCCAATGGGATAATTAGTGATCATGCACAAAGATATTTGATCAAACAGAAGCCAGCTTCTTTTTCTTATGCTCATGTTTTCCGATTACTAAATTTATGCCAACATGCAGCAAAGGAGGCAGTCTCAAGGATGTAGCAAGACTGTCACAGTTTATCCTCGCCCTGGCGTGTTTGCAGTCATGCCAACATGGGTTTATCAAGATTCCATCCCTATAGAGGTGGCTTTCCATTTCCTGGCACAATAGTGGAGCTGGACATACGGGCACAGTGTGGGGCTCCACCTCTGTGTCCTTGCTGGGGCTGAACTGAGTGCAGGTACCCCAGCCCAATTTACAGTCACTAATTGTGGGGTGGCCACACCCTTCGTTACCGTTGAAAACACTCTGTGAGCACTGTCCCATCGCTTCCCAGAAAGATGTGTCAGAGCAGGTATGTGAGTCATTCGAGCGCACCCTTGTTTTCTTTCCTCTCTAAAAGGTCTTCATTCATTTTCTATTGTCAGCAAATCTGCAGCTGATGGGTTGGTTTGTGCCAGGAGGGGCTCCACGCGGGATCATATCCCTGGGAGACCTGGTACAGAGGACATCCTACAGCAGGAGCCCTCATCATTTTGGAGAGCTCAGCTGGAGGAATTTGCCTTCAAACCTTCCCGGCATGCGTGTGGTGTCCTGCAGGTTGGGGTTCACACCCCTTTCTGATGCTGCCCCTGTTGAGTGCTGGAGTATGGCCCAGTACTGCTGCTGGCTGACCTCGAGGGTGTTTACACTGTACCATGACTATCCCTCTAAGCTCAGCCTGTGATTTCAGGATGCAGATAAATTACCACATCATGTCATTTGTATTGCTATAAATGGCCTCTACAGATAGGCAGAGCAACATTTTCACCTGATGCAAACTGATGGAGGCAGGTGAAAGTTTGTGGGAGCAAGCACATTTACATCAGCAAAGGATTCGGTCCATGGCCATTACTCATAGACATCCACTTCAAGAGTATAAGCTCCAAGCTCAAGGCCAGCACCTTTGTGCTCATTATCTACGGCCTGAACTAGATGTACCATTTGCAAGCTCTAGCCATCCTTTACTGCCAGGTCTGCTTTTCCAGCTCCCCTGAGTATGTGCCGTGTTGACTTCTTGCATGGCCATGAGTTCTAGTTGTCCCTGTCCCAGCGATGCTCAGCACACCATGCTGATGGTGGCACGTCTTTCCTGGTACAGGTCTATCGGCTGGGGGGAATCGCCAAGCTCGTCGAGCTGCTCCGCAGCACAAACCAGAACGTACAGCGGGCGGCAGCTGGAGCCCTCCGAAATTTGGTCTTCAAGAATCCAACCAACAAGATAGAAACGCGGCGGCAGAATGGGATAAGGGAGTGCGTGAGCCTCCTACGGAGGACAGGAAACACTGAAATTCAGAAACAACTGACAGGTACACTGCAGACTGCTCAGGCCTCAACAAGGACCATGGTCCTCCCTGTCTGTGGTCCATGTTGCTCCAGCACGCAAAGGTCCAGTAGCCATGGTGCTGCTATACCACAAAGAGGATGTTTTATGCTCCTGTTGCACCAAATGGCAACCTAAAACAGAAGGTAGAGGAGGTCCTGGCACTTTGATGTTCCTCCCATAAGGGTTCCTCATATCAGAGTACCCACTGGGGAAGCACCTGCCCCAGGTTTCCCCTCACAGTTGAGGTCACCCTGCCATTCCCATGCCTTCCTGCACCCCTGGCCTCCGTGCTGTTCCCAGGGAAGGCCAAGGATGCTGGCAACCCCAATATGGTTGGGCGGGTTATCTCATTGGTATCTCACCATTTCTTGAAGGATTGACACGAGTTTGTTGGTGCAGGTCACCCCCAGCTGTGACTGAGGTCTTGTGTGCAAGCCTTTACAAGATCCCTGGAGAGATGCCTTCCCCCTGCAGCCTAATGGCAATAAACACCAATTCTGGGAGGAGGAAGGATGCTTATATGCCCACCTCCACATGATACCATGCTCCTGGTGCCCATCCTGCCTGTCTCCCATATGGATAGACAGAGTCTGGAGTTTAGAGCAGACTCTGCACCCTTAGGTCAAAGAGGGATGGAGTGAAAAAGGACTTTGTTGCTGGAGTTCAGTCAGACCTAAAGAAAGTTTCTAATGTGTGGTGACCCTCTGCTTGAGCTTGTCTCCCACCTCCTTCCTAGGACTGCTTTGGAACCTCTCCTCCACTGATGAATTAAAAGAAGAGTTGATACAGGAGGCCCTCCCCGTCTTGACAGATTGTGTTATCATCCCTTTCTCTGGCTGGTCTGATGGCAGCTGCAATAGGACAATTATTGACCCAGAAGTATTCTTCAATGCTACAGGGTGTTTGAGGTGAGTCATCAAACAGGAACTTACCGTAGCTTGTGTCTGTTTTCAAAAGCTGAAGCTGTCTAAATCCTCCTACAATAAGCTAAAGACACGCTCACTGCAACTGTATTAAAAAAAAAAAAACTCCCTGAGAAAGTTTTCCTGACTAAGAGAAGGTGCAGAAAAAATTAAATCTAAAATTTTTTTCCCAGTAGCTTTTTTCTTTTTTTTTTAAATAAGTCTGTTCTTGCTAAGTCTCTGCCTAAAAAATGTAAGTTGTGTTGTCACAGGAGAGCTGCAATACTGAAACCTGACAGTATTCAGCTCAGACCAGGAAACTTGACACTTTTTGCCCTTAGATTTTTGAGGCTTCCAGAGTGTCTAGAAAACAAACTGGTTTGGGTTTTAGGTGAAAAAAGAATTCTCTATATAGGGAAAACAAGCATTTTCCCACTGATTTTAATAACTGTTTTAATACAGAGCAGCCCCATTGCCCTGGACTTTTCCTGGCTCATTTCATCAGGCGGGTCAGCTACAAAACAGGAGGTGCAGACTGAGCCCAGAGTAGTTTATTTTTTTCACGGGAAAGCCAGAGCCCTTTTGTAGAGGATCTTCGCCCTGACTTGCTGTTTCTCCTACCACCCTCCTCCACTTGGATGCAAGCTCCTTGTCTTACTGGGAACAAGTGGGGAAAAAAAAAAATACCCTGTATAATTAGGTACTTTCATCAACTGAAGCTCTCCCCGAGGGAGTGCAGCGCTGACCACACCCTTACCAGACATGCAGCTAGTAGGAGCTGTATCTGCTTATGAAACGAAATGGGTGAATACGGTAGGGGCCTTTTGAGACGTGATGCTATCATCTTCTGTGGCTGGGAACCGTGTCTGAAAGATAGTGAGTGCTGCTCCCTTCCCTGTCTTGGAAGGCACCTTCCCTGTACTGTTGCACGTCAAGATGTGTGGTGTACATTGCATGTGGGGTGCTTCACTTTTAAGACCATCTCAACCCACCGATGCCACAAAATATCTAATTAAAATGAAGGAAAGAGTATGATGATTTGTATAAGCATGTGGAAGGAGCTCTCCATGGAGTTTAACTCAAGGCAGGCTCTGCCTCCTGAGACTTACCACAGTCTGTGTCAGTAATATTCAACACCGGTGAAGACTGCCAGATGCAGGTCAGTGAGGAGCTCAAAAGGCTGGGGGGGATCAGGACTGGGGAGCAAGCCGAGTAAGGAAAGCAGGGTGGTTGGGTCCGGAGCCCCTGCTCTGAGGGGTGAGCCAGGATTGCTCTGACTCACTGCCCTGCCACATCATAACGCAGAGATGAGAACAGCCTTGGGTTTGCCCTGGGCTCGAGCCATTGCTGCTCAAGCATTTCTGGATTGCAGATGAATTCATGTTAATGAGGAGGCTGCAAATCACAGTGAACATCAAACCCAGTTCTGGAACGCCTGGAGTGAATATCTCACAACGACTGCCAACCTCTCTTTGTTTTTCATTTGCAAGCTACAAGGCAATAAAACAGGGAAGAAAAAAAACCCAACAAAACAACAAAAAACATTTCCTGTTACTGGAAAAACTTCTCTGTCCTGGCAGCAACCAGTGCTCAGGAATAAGTTACAACATTACAAACTGGTCAATCCCTCTGGTCAGAGCGATTGCTGCTCTTCAGCATCTCTGCCCATTTCACACACAAATATTGCTGTCGAGCCTGTGTAGCTCCATGCTTACAACCATATGCATCTTCCTGATCTTCACAATAAACCCAGGTGGTCTTTGTTCAGTCTTCTCTTTGGAAAAACCTCCAAGGAGGCGATGAGTGTGTGTAGTGTCACATGCATAGCCTCTAAGGCAAAATATTGCTCATAGTTAGTCCCACTACGAGGATGTCTTCTACGCAGAGCTCCTTAACAGGGCATTTTCCTAGATGAAATCAGTCCTAAAGATCAACAAGAGAGCTACGCACCAGTGCAGCCCTACAGAAGGCCTCCAAAATGAGAGCAGTACACCAGCCTTGCTGAACCTACAAAAATATCCTTAAATTCAATTACAGCTGTAGCCAGAACAAAGCCCTTAGAGACTAGTAAGTGAACCCAACTAACCCTCCTTCTTATTTCTCTCCTGACATGCTCTGCTACATCTTTCTTCAGAAACTTGAGTTCTGCAGACATGGGGCGCCAGACCATGAGGAATTACCCTGGCTTGATTGATTCAGTCATGACTTACGCCCAGAACTGCGTGGCTTCTAACCGACCTGATGATAAGGTACCAGATGCTCACCACAAGCTGTTTGCTAGAGTTCAGCCCTGTAGTTAATAATTTCAACTTTGGGAATATCTCTAAATCCCTTTCAAACAAGCACAAGAGGAGATTGGACTCTTTGTGGCTCCCAAATCCCAGTGCGATCTGTTGTAGGATTGCAAGTCCTCTGTGCTCTGGGCCTGAATTAGAGGTGGGTTTTACAATTTCCCTTTACCAAATACAGAGACAGAGCAAAATATTTTGGCTCCTGAGCCTCCAATATGCTTTCCTCCCTCCCCCTCCCACCCTGGGATTCTTCTAGCATCTTAACCTCCATCTCTTGCTCTTCCCACCACCACATCTCTTCATCCAGCAAGACTCAAGCACATAAGTCATGACATTCAACAAGAAGCCAAGGGGCTGGCATCTTTCTGACTGTCCCCTAACCGTGACTCTGATTGCTATGTGTAAACGGCACTTACCTTGGACAAAATAGTGTTTATAGCCACATTTTCAGGAGTTCAACACCTGTGATACTAGCCAGACACCCTGAAATCCTCAGTGCTCATCAAAGTACCAAAATTATTTCGAATGAGCTCAGGACTGAGAAAATCCTCTTTTGGGGACAGCTTTTGCAAGAAGACCAGTTTCAGCAGCACATGCTGAACACAGCTGTTTGGAAATATAATCACGTGTTTTGGGGTTGGTTACAGGTATCTATTTAGTGAAAATTCTTCCTTGCTCTTTACATTGGACACTGACATCCAGGTAAAAGAGGCTTAAAAACCTGTTCTTGGTAAAAAGTGTCCCCTAATCTGTAGCTTTGATTTGGATAAAGTCATTGAAAGTTGACTATGGCAGGAGGAAGACTTTCAAGATTTGGCATTTCATAGCGGTCAGTTTGATATAACCACCCTCTTCACTCTCTTTTCTTGTTTATTAACTTTTCTCTGGCAGTGGCACCTAACAAGGTTCACTGAGTCCGTTAGCTCACTGAGATCCACAATAGAGCATTTGGGCTATGTGGCCTTCAGTCTACTCTACCTCCTTATCTTCCTTCCCATCCATTGCTACCTTAAGCAGGGTCAGGAGCTTATGTGGTGTAACTACTAAAAAAGCTAATTATGGCATGGTATATGTCCTCTCTGTAGCTATAGCAGATGCTGCTCCATATTTTTTTGCCTAATGTGATTCTTGCATTTTTATTCTGGGGGTGATTTCAGTCTGTGGAGAATTGTATCTGCATCCTGCACAACCTCTCCTACCGCCTGGATGCTGAAGTTCCCAACAGATACACCCAGCTCAACCACATGGCCCGGAGCGTTTATATGGACAAAACTCTCACAGGCTGTTTCAACAGCAGGAGTGGTAAAATGGAGGTAAGATGTGCCACAGAGGGCTTGGAAATGTGATATTCAGCCCCAGGCAGGCGCTACAAGCGGAGAGCAGGATCTGAGCTGCCAGTTTCTCATCTCTTTGTAGAATGATGAGTATGGTGTCCCTCTTCCTGAGGAGGATTTTAAACCCAAAGGACCCAGCTGGCTCTACCACTCTGATGCCATCCGCACCTACCTGTCCCTGATGGATCAGAGCAAGAAGGATGCCACCCTGGAAGCTTGTGCTGGAGCTCTGCAGAACCTCACTGCGAGCCGAGGACTGGTAAGTGCTCCTCTCTCCGCATGCACGCAGCCAAACGTGTCAGTACTTTACAGTAATCAGAAAGGAAAATGTCCTCCTTAAACCTCAGGGCACTATTGCAAGTCTTTCCATGGTGGATGCTCCAGCAGAGGTATTTATTAATGACAAAAATAAGGCCTCATGGGGGGCTATAATCAGATTCCCGATGGTCTATCCCAGATCCATAGACTGGGTTTCCAGGTTTCCCCAGTCACTTGGTCATACTACCAGCATCTGCTGGTATTGTCACCCTCCCCCCAGGACACCAGTAAGGATGTGCCCAGATGTGCACATGTGGACAGATGTCATTAAAGGAGAGAGAAAGGATGTGTGTGCGCCACCGCCTGTGTGTGTTAAGTGGGAGGTGGCTCTAATAACAGGGTGGGTTCTGCTGTGGATTGTGGCTCGTCCTCACATCAGAGCTGCTTGTAAAATAGCTCTGACAGATGTCCTAACCCATAGGTATGGCAGTGTGGAGGTGACACAGCTGTGGGACACCGTGGGTATTACAGCAGCTAGGGCACGGCGAAGGACATGTCACGACAGCAGCTCTGCTGTGTCCAGTATTGCTGCCATGGGCATGTCCTCGCAGGCTGCGTTCACGTGAACAAACCTCGACTTGTCTGTTTGTGTCGAACTTCATCAATTCCAATTTAAATAAGATGGCTAGGGAGATAAAGAGATAATTATTTCATACGTAGGAAAGGCGTGTCACGTGTGTGAAGCGTTCCACCCAGAAACACGAAGTGACTCACTAAAGGAGTCTTCTCTGCTAGGACAGCATTACCCTGCCAGCTCTCATCTCCTGGGAGCTTTTGTTACAAGTCTTTCAATGTGAAATGCTTTGGGAACTTCTTTTTTTTTTCAGTTTAACTAAGCAGTGTCACTAACAATAAGGTGGAGAGAGGCTGTCATATAGACAGTATGGGTAGAGTATGGGTAGAACTGATCAGAGAAATGGGGCTGGAGCCATGTGTTCCATGGAAATGAAGAGCCTTTCAGCAATCAACATCATTACACAAGAATGTCTTTTGGGCAGGGGGGAAGAAAGCAAACAAACAAACAAGAACCAGCTCTGACAGTGCTGAAGCAATTTATTTCAGCCTTGTGGAACGGAATGGTTGGAATTTGACTGGATGTGTACAAGTGACTTCTACTTTCAAGGGTCTTATTTCAGCTCAGAGCTGGATTTGGGGTGGTTTGCTGAGTTTGTTGTCACCTGGAGGAAAGGGAAACTGGGGACAAGTTTACAGTTTACTATGATCCTTTAGTTCACAGAAGATGGCCCCAAATCTCTTCTCAGACTACACTTTACACATCCCAGTCCTGCTGGTTGAATCTGTAATGTGACATGTGTGCCTTCTGGAGCATGGGAGGGAAATTGGGTCTCAGCTCACTGGAAGAGGGTTGCCTTCCAGCCTGTTCCCTCCATTCCCGTGTCACTGTTGATGGGCATGAGTCACTGATGGTACGACAATCTCCAGCAGCCTTTCTGGTGGGGCATTAGCTGAGAAGTTCAGTTTAAACTCTAACAGTAGGAGGGCATTTACCAAGGGTTTGTGCTTCAGTGTCCATGAACACTCTTCTGCATTGGCTACATCCTCAGATCTTCTAGATTTGCATAAACAAACACAAGATCATTTACAATGAGTATTTTTGGTCTTCAGATCATTGTTTAAAGATATCCATTAGCTGTTCCTATTCCACCACAGTCTATTACTTGTGGCATGGCAGGGACATGCAAGGGCATTGTGAAGGGCAAGAGCAATGTGGACATGAAGGTAAAACTTCTCCAGATTTTGGGAATATCAGTTGGGTGAGCAACTGTCCCCACTCAGGCTCCAGAAAGAGGACAGAAGTATCAGTCATATCACAGAAGATGAGAGGCTGACTTTACAAATGTCTGTGGAGAAGAGGGGTAAATGACAAGTGGGATTATGGTAGCAGAAGAAGTTATTATACGGATGCTTATTTTATAGTGTAGTCATGTTTGTCTGGCCCTGTACATCATTCCACTTGTGTCCTCCTGGCATTAGAAGTCATGAGACATCTCTGTTCTGTCTCCTAGATGTCCAACGCAATGAGCCAATTGATTGGTTTGAAGGAAAAAGGTTTGCCGCGCATAGCACGGCTCCTCCAGTCCAACAGCTCTGAAGTTGTCCGGTCTGGGGCTTCTTTGCTGAGCAACATGTCCCGGCATCCTGTTCTCCACAAAACCATGGGTAAGTGATTTCCACCACAGTGGATTTCAGAACAATGTCTAGTTTCTAACTCTAATATCTGCCCGTTGTGCTTTGTAAACCCCATAACAGCACTTAGAGAAGCTCTGAAATTGGGCAAAACAATGTAATATCTTCTGGCCAAAAGGACAATGGCAGGTGGTATCTGCAGGCTTAATTAACAAAATGTGTGCTATCTCAAAGTCTCTACAAGCATGTGGTATGATTTATAGACAATGACAAATCTGCAGGATCATGAGGATGATAGTGTTTGGGAACTGAGTTAGACCTGACTACCCATGACCAATATCGTTGCCCTTCCAGAGGCCTGCAGCACTCATTTTGTCTCTGAAAATCAAGCGATGACTATTATGCCATTACTGCCCAACATTATTAGTGCCTCTTTCCAGAGATAACACCACATTCTTGCATTGAACAGTGCTAACACATATAGTATCATTCACTTGTGTTAGGTTTTATTTAAATGTTGATTGGAACATTCCACCTCTTTAGCTCACCAGGTGCTCCCAGATGTATCACGTCTCCTGTCATTCCAGTCTGGAAATACCAACAGCTATGGCGAGATCATGACATCAGCTTGTTACACTCTGAGGAACCTCATCATGTCCAACCCACACCTGGGAAAGTCTTACTTGACAAGCAACATGCTAAATAATGTAGTAAGCCTGTGCCGAAATGGGTGAGTTTGGGGCAGAAGGCATGGAGAGGGTCATGTGCAGACATTTTTGAGTCCATACACTCTGTGCAAAGCCAGATTAAACCCAGAGACTTCCCAACACCCTTCAGAGCTATAGTAAAGCATTATTCTTTCCCTGTGCTTGTAATTTGAGAGCCAAAAAAGTTCAAGCATGTTGGTAGACAGAAGTCCTCAGTTCTGGTTTCTTGGAAACAGCCGTGAGCCATGCAGGGTGAGATATGTAAAGGGGCCTCAGGAATTTTCTGGTTGAATTTTAAGAGATTCTGAAAAGAACTGAAGCGCCAACACCTTAAATCCTTTCAAAAATTTCAGCCCTCAAAACAGGGGATGTCAGTACACGTCCTGACTGCTTAGCACTTGGGCTTCCCACTCACAGCTTCCTGCAAACATGAAGGTCAGGTCTGAGATTCAAGACTCCTGATATACTGGGATTGTGCTTCGCTTTAATGTTCAGATTTGTTCATCTTTCTGTTGAAACATTCACCTCAAGTGGCAAAGATGCAGCTCTGATGACACATATATATATGTATTATAAGCACCTCCCCTGGTCTACTCACATATATTTTACAACAACTGAGCAATTTCACCATATTTTGGTCTGAGGTTTGGTGGTAGTAATTCTGTTCTGTTTGTTATCCACACTCCCTACAGCCCTGTGCAAAAGCTTGTCAACCCTTGCCATGTTCATTTATGTTCATTTCTGACCAAACTGGCATTAAACTTACATGATCTTTGATCATGTATTCTCCTTCCTAGACTTTCATCTCTCCTACCACCTGTCCTTGTTTTAAAATACCTTATACAAGTAACCTGTTGCTTTCTGTTGTGAAAAGACATTCCCATGCTTCCTTCATCATCCTTTGATAAGCCACTTACAATCTACCACTTGTTTCATGGCAGCAGAGACTCTCAGTCATCAGAAGGAGCCTCCTTGTTTAGTTTGGGCCTCAGCCAATGAACATCGGTCAGTCTGCTGCTTTTATATGCTTTCACTCTACAACAAGCCCAATTAACATGAAACCCAGCCCTCTTCATTGTATTGAATGGTATTTACTTCTGCCTAAAATCCCGCTTTGGATCACTCAGACTGGTCGTCAGCTAATTTACTACTTCAGCAAAGTGTTGCACAACTGGGGTAGTGCGTACCTTAATTGTCTTGACTGCTTTTTGTGATGAGCTTTGTTTGCAATGACTCACTAAACTGTGAGGAGAAACTCTGGAGATGTCTGCAGTGTGTTCCTCCTGTCTGTATCACAGATTCCTTCTGAGAAACTCCCCAGTTCTTACAATGTCCAAAACTTGAATGTTCCTTTTCCTCCATTATGTATTTCTGTCCCCAAAGATTTTTGTGCTGTTCAATTCTTATGAAAACATGACAATTTACTCTCAGCACTAATCTTACTTATTCAAGCCATATCATTTCAGACTGTTCCCATAGAGCAGATGTTAAATCTCCCCTCTAGTGAATAGGACACTTGCTAAGCCACAAATTAGCTAACTTTTTCCACATTCCTGTGTAGCCTGTGAAAATCAACAAGAAATTTTAGGGTGGGATTTGTCCAGTCCTACATCAGAAAGTGGTGCATCCTACACCACTCCCTGGTGGTAACAGATCCATCCCCTGTACTGGGGGCTGTTGCCTAGGTTGGATGCAGATCCCATGCTCCCCACACTGATGCTGACTGTGGTGAGGCCCACACTATCAACCTCCTCCTTCCCAGCACCACAGCCAGCAGAAACAGAGAACAGAGGAGGTCTCAGTGGTGACCAAATCACCATGGAGAGCTGCCAGTCAGAGAGGGACCTGGGGGTGTTGATTGACAGCCGGCTAAACATGAGCCAGCAGTGTGTCCAGGTGACCAAGAAGGCCAATGGCATCCTGGCTTGTATCAGCACTAGCGTGGCCAGCAGGGACAGGGAAGGGATCTTGCCCCTGGACTCGGCACTGGTAAGGCTGCACCTCAATTACTGTGTTCAGTTTTGGGCCCCTCACTCCAAAAAGGCCGTTGAATGACTCGAGCGTGTCCAGAGAAGGGCAACGGAGCTGGTGCAGGGTCTGGAGCACAGGTCTGATGGGGAGCGGCTGAGGGAACTGGGGGGGTTTAGTCTGGAGAAGAGGAGGCTGAGGGGAGACCTCATGGCCCTCTGCAACTCCCTGAAAGGAGGGTGCAGAGAGGGGGGAGGAGTCTCTTCAACCAAGTAATGAGTGATAGGACAAGAGGGAATGGCCTCAAGTTGCGCCAGGGAAGGTTTAGACTGGATATTAGGAAGCATTTCTTTACCGAACGGGTAGTCAGGCGTTGGAATGGGCTGCCCAGGGAGGTGGTGGAGTCCCCATCCCTGGAGGTATTTAAGAGTCGGGTTGACATAGCGCTTAGGGATCTGGTGTAGTTGAGAACTGTCAATGTTGGGATAATGGTTGGACTGGATGATCTTCAAGGTCTTTTCCAACCTAGACGATTCTGTGATTCTATGGAGAACACCATGCCGTGCTGCACCTTGTTAGTATTTGCAGAGTTTTCTCTGTTAATCTGCCTCAGTTTCCCTGTGGACACACTTCCCTCACCTCCAGCATTGGTGCTGGTTTGGTTGCTGTGTCTGCATAGTGCCTCCCTGGCACATGTTTCTTCTGCCACCCAACAAATCTTCACCCATTTTTCTGAACTGGTCTCTCATTGCAAATCATTAGTTTAACATGCTCAAACCATTTTGTATTCGTATTTCAGAATGGGCTTGCAGGTTACAGACAAGTAAGTTATGGATCTTTTCCTTACCCATGTTCTTCTCACATGCCAACCAACACTCCTCAAATCTGTGGTTTCTTTTTCTTGATGTTTCTTGTAGCTGTATTCTGAGTGAAAGGCATAAATGGTTTAGCAGTTTATCTGATAGCTGTGGTTTCTTCTCCTTCCTGGAGCATCCCAGTTAAATAATTGTCCCCATCTCCTGCATATATCCTCATCTATGACACAGGCTTTATAGTGATGATGGTGTTCATTCACTCTTTGTTATTTTTATTCCAAGTTATCAAAATATTGAGTATTACCTTCTTTTTTTGTTGGTGATTCTGAAAGTCAAGCTACTGTTACTGATTTATTGTGATGTCTGATGTCCTTTTCATCTTTCTTCTTCAACTATCTGAAAAATATTCTTCTGCTCAATTTCAAATGACATTATTTCACTAATAAAATTATCATTTTTCTCAATAATTCTACTGGCTGCACTAAAAGCTTTTGTCCAAGATCTCTTTCTGTAGTTTAGAGCATCAGATTTGCAGTTCAACTCAAAATTCCTTTATTACTGATTTATTTCAGTTTCTCCTTGTTCATTCACTTTTCACATCTTTTCTATTGTACAATTTAATTTTGCAGTTTAATTCTATCATAACATTTTACCAAAATTAATCTTTAAAAAACTCAGGTCTTTCCATGATTCTTTTCTGTGGAAGAGAGTTCTTCTCATCCACACACTCCCAATTTCTGATTTCTTCCAAAGATTTCACCTTATGACATCCTGAAGAAATCCTTCTTCCAGGAATTCCTTGACCAGTCCTGTGACATACGTCAGGTTCTTGATATTTTTGTCCTTTGAGGAAACACTGTTTTTCCCCAATATTTGATATGCATGTACAAAATCCTTGTCTTTTTTGCTGCCCTCGTGCTTCTCCCCCTGCCCCACCATCTCCTTCTGATGAGGTTCTTGTTTGTGTTTTGTTGAGTAAATAGTTTTTTGAATGACTGCTGCCACAACCACCAGTGGACATTTTCTTCGTTGTCTTTCCACAACTTTTTACAAATACTTCTATTTGTGAAAAACAGACTGTCCTTAAAATCAACTTTGATTTATTTTAAAGAAAATTTTTCCCCAAATCAACTGTCCTTGATATTCTACTCCATGTTATACACTTCTATAGTCACAGTATTCCCAGCACTTTTGTATAGGATATGATACTTTACATATTGAAGTTGTCATCACAGCTCCATCAGTTCATGCTTGACCTTTTTATACCTAAATAGTAGCAGTAGATGCTGTATGAAACAGAGTCAGTATCAATCCTTCAAATTAAGAGTGGAGAAATTCTTTTTTCCTTATTTGTAAATGGCTCAGAGACCAGATGCTGGTAATTTTTGTTTGAAAAGAAAAAAAATCTTTTGAGGTGTGCTCTGAAGACATAATGGCAAAAAGTCTGTATTTGTCATCATTAGAAGCAAATTATAAAAAAAAAAAAAAAAAGACAATTACTGTAGCTTAGAAAGAGAAAAACAGCATGAAACAACATATCCATGAAAGAGAGTGTCCAGGACATGCACTGACCATCTAATCATAGATACTTTTGGATTTATTTTTTTTTAATGGCTTTTCAGCTACAAACAAGATTTCAGCTACAAAATGTTTTTTTAAACATAGGCGTTCTGGTGACAGGACATAGGATGGTTATAATCAGAGAAGTGATTTTGCAATAACACCTAGTTCTTCTGTCCCAAAACATTGCTCCAGAATATCTGATTGTCTGCAGGTCCCCCAGTCCTCCACACAATACCAACGTGTATGAGCTGCACAAGCCTTTTGGAGTTTATGACCAATTTAAACTTGCTAACTTCTTTGGTAACCACTGCTGTATATGTTAGAGAAATGCCCCAAAATTTACTGAATGCAGTTACATTCCTGTCCTTTCACACTCAGAGTACAGTGCTTGCAGGTCTCAGATTCCTGATGACCCCTCACTGTCAGACCCATTTCTCATAGTCTGATGAGGACTATTTTGAGGACACAATGTTTTGTGAAACTGTGTCATACAGGGAGGGTCCTGAGTCTGGTCTCATACCTCTCCATCACCCTGGCTGAGACAGGCTGGGGCTGTTGCACTGAGCCCAGGTCAGGAGTCGCCCACAGACAGGACGAGGTCCAGAAGATCAGAGGCAGTGATAAGAACCAGCAAGGAGGCTTATATCTAGGTTGTTGTATGAAATGTTCCAAAATTATAAAAGGTACTGCTATGACTCACGGTTTCGGAGCTGTTACGTGAGCAAGTATCTATTAACTTGTGCTGAGTAAGGACTTATGGTTGCAGATGTTGTTATTACAAATGCTCCCATCTCCATCCTCACCGGGCAGCACGGAGCCTGTTCCTCTGCTGCCCTCCTGAGAGGTTTGCCCACACTGTCCCTACAGACTCCACCATTTCCTTTCTCTTTCACTCTCCCAAATTTCACACTCCAGAAACACTCCTTCAGCTCAGTTTAGTGCTCTTTTTTCCACTCAAATCCTTTTTTTCCACTCAAATCCTCCCCTCTTTTTCATTTGTCGTGTTCTGGTCCCAGAGGTTGTAACATAACATTGCTGAGAGAGTAAAGAAGGTTTTATTCACAGTCCTCCATCAAGTCTAGCCAGGCTCCCAGCTGGAGATGGGCTTATTTAAAGGCTGTCGGTAACGCATGTGAGTTGCTGCTCTGTGACCTGCCATAATTCACCAGGGTTGCTTTCATCTTCCCAGCTCCTGTCCAAAAGCAGCTGAAGCTGCTCGCCTCCTCCTGACAGATCTTTGGTCGAACAGGGAGCTCCAGAGTGTGCTCAAGCAGGTAAGGAAAATGCTTCTGCTTTATGGCTGACAAAAACAACCCTGGTCTTGACTCACTCGCTGCAGTTGGTGAGTTTGCAAAGGCCATGACTCAGCAGTGAGTACGGGCAGCGGTTGGGAGAAGCCTGGGGCACTGGGAGGACCACAGTGCTCCCCAGCACACGGGCACCCGCCTAAGATCCGAGCAAGAGGCAGCAAGTCGGAACCACAACTGCTGGGACTGACTTTAGGGACTAAGCGGATGGCGGCATGTCTGCGTTGGGCAGCTTGCACCCTGAGGATGATGCTAACTCAGGTGGGCTCTTCCATGACACAGCCACCTCACTCCTGGGGTTGACGCTGTTGTGTGTGCCCAGCACTGCTCTGTGCTGGGAACAGACCTGGACATTTCACACTAGCTTGGGAGATTCCAGTCCATCGTGTAGGATCAGCATGTCCCAACAGATCCCTGGCAAGGTTCCTCTTCTCTTTCCCCCCATTTTCTTCTGTGTCCATAAACCTACCCTGCGGTTACATCACCCCTACAGTTGGGGTAATCTTTTAAACCAAGAAGAGGAGTATCTAGGATTTGTTTTGCTCCCTGCAACAGAAACTGCGAAAGTGCAAAGCCAGACAGGGCGCTGAGCCAGCTTCCAGCTCCCAGTGGCTTTCTTTGAACAAGCTGGGTTTTTCCAACTCAACAGCAGCAGCACCTGCAGAGAGTAAAGGACCAAATTAAAGAGAAGGAGTAACATCCACAAAGGGGATTACCCTGGGGTCAGGAAGGTAGAGAGTACCTAAATATTGTTCTCATATTAACGGTTAGGGACTTTCTCCATAGGAGCTTGTGTAGCTTTGCGCCAGGTTCTGCTCAGGAGCCTGTGCCAACTCATTTTGATGTGACTGAGTCACTGCTGTGTTCACACAGATGTTCATTGCATAGGTATACAGCAGACCAGAAGGTTGGGAGTCTGCAAGGATATATGCATCATGCACATATCTTTGCTGTTTTTTCCAGGATGAGGAATACGATGAAATAATATTCATTGAAGGATTAAGTAAAGGTTTCCTCCAGTAAAGCTGGAGAAGTCCAGGATGAGATATAAGATGAAATAATATTCATTGAAGGATTTTTCCAGGATGAGGAATAAGATGAAATAATATTCATTGAAGGATTAAGTAAAGGTTTCCTCCAGTAAAGCTGGAGAAGTCCAGCTGTTGGCAAATGGAAAGCAATGCAAAGAGGATGAAGTCCATCAGTAAGGGCGAGGTATCGAAGGCACACAAAGGGAGGACAGAGGAGGTTGTCTGAGAATGAAGCGCACTTCTTAAGTGGAGCAGGAGGCTCTCTCATGGTAATAGATTGCTATCAGTTTTGAAATTGATATGCTTTTTCAGCAAGGATTTGATAAGAACATGATGGGATCTTTAGCTGGAACGACCTTCAGGACCCTCTCCTCCAGATTTTAGGAGCCTCTCCATGCACATTCAGGCTGCAGGTGAGAACGGGGCCCTCGTGTGTGGGGAAGGGGTGGTTTTGGGGACAAAGGAGTGGTGTGTGAGCCCCACGAGCTTTTGCTATTTTTAATCTCCCCTAAACTTGGTTTGTGAGATTTTCATCACAGAACTTAGACCAAACGGCAAAGCATTTGTTGTGATGAAAGGTCAGAAGCTTTGCGGTTCCTGGGTGCAGGTGTTGCCCACATACACAGCTGTGCATTTTAGACATGCTCAGCACAGCTGGACAGGCAAAGCTGCTGGACTTGACTATGCCTCATGTGTCTTTCTTACTTACTTTGCCGAACAACAACTGATTAATTGCATTTTGCCAAATTCTCTCAGGTCGGGCTTTTCACAGGCGTCTCTCTGACAATACTTTCATTCCTGAATTTTGAATAATGTTATCCAGATCAGTGTCAGTAACATGCAATTAATTCCAGCACGTGCTATGGCATTAACCATCACCCCTAGGGATTTTCTGAGCACTTAACAATCCACCTGTAAGCCTCGTGTCATAATTTGGAACTACAAGCTCTCCTCTGAAAAATCCCAATAGAGAAACCAGGTTAGAGAAATCATTGGCAGAATTTTCAGGGCATTGTTATGGCTTTTTATTCAGTGTGAAATGAGGATTGACTCTGTGAGGTACTTTTGATTTATAATTCCCACTGAAGGGAAAAGCTTTAAGCACTTTTCAAATATCAGATGTCTGATGGGGATTGAGATTATCCAGAATTAATAATTTGCTCGCTTCCCCAACATCAAACTAAGCACAGCCCTGATGTAAGAGAAAATGGTACCAAAGCCCATTTCTTTCCTCTGCCCAGTTGCAGATTTTACTTTTTGGTCTGTTGGGATGTTTCCACCGAGACTTAGAGGAGCATGGAATGCTAGGTGAGAAAGCTATGGGCAGTACAGAAACCTGGAACAGGCCAAGAAAAAAGATTAAAAGTTGGTTTTGAATGTAATGAAAAGATTTCTTGAATGCTTTAATTACCTGGGGATTTGGTTTTCCTTTGTTTTTCTCCATTTCAGAATTTGGAACTGGTTCATGTCCAGGAAGACAACCCTTTCACAATTACTTAAGATGTTAAAGATGTAGAGTGTTTCTGAGTTTAACTCAACTGTAAAGCAAACTTAACATATGGATTTCATGTGGATGATATTGATATTTTTAAGCATTTTCTTCTTTTTAGGGGGAGAAGGGACTTTTATTGAGGTTATACTTTCTTGATGTCAATAATTATTTTTTTTTGCAAAGAGTGTGTCTGTGTAACTATGTATGTGTCACTGTGTATGTGTGCATGTGGGCAACATACGTGCGCACGCACACGTGGTGAGTAGGATCTTCCTACAGGCTTAGTCCCCTGCCTTCCACCAAAAGTCGGTGTGAGTTGTGCAGTTTAACCCCCTTGCAGAGTTTTGTCCAATTCCACCTGATCCATGCACCAAATACTGCCACACTAAAAACTTGTCACAACCTATTTTTACCCACAAGTATAAAAATTGCCAATTTTAGGTTGAGTCCCCCCATTGCACATGGCCATTATAAACAGATACACACCACAATACTCTTCTTTACAAAGGCTGGTTATTCCTAATGTTTATAAACACGGGCTTCTTTTCTGCTTAGGAATTTTTCTCCAATGAGTTCTTATAGTTATTAGTATTTTCTTTCCTGTCACGTGAACTCTTTATCTCAAGAAGCAAATTGACGTCTGCAAACTGTCTCCCGGGTCTCAGTAACCCTTCTCTGAAGCTATATGTGAGGGGACAATTGCAACACATCTGCAGAGCAAGAATATTACCGGATCCCAAACCATTCTGAGCGCCAGAACAACTCAATCTCGTGACTGTACCTGGACAAATGTGGCATTTGAGAAGCTGAGCTGGAGACAGGCAAAGTGTTTTTCCCCTGGGATCACTGACTGCCACACAGGACTGAAAAAGTGAGGGATGTGGCCTTTTTTAATCACATTTTGTTTTTATTGATCAATGTAAAGAAATAGTATTAACATGCAAAGGAATGTAAGCACTTGTGTGAAGTCAGGTTTGGAAATACTTTATTTCTCGGGATCTTTAATTATATGAATCACCCCGTGATGCTAAGGCTGCTGAGATCATTTTAGGGCAACCCACTTCTTACAACAGTAACTGTGTAATGAAAGAGGCTGATCTCCTCTCTCCAGAAGAAAAATATCTTCTACCTGTCCGCCAAGGGGATGCGGCTCAGATCCACAGGGAAAGGACCAGCTGAGGATGCATTTGCTGGCTATCCCACACACATGGTTATTGCTTCTTCAAACAGTGCAGGGGCACAGGACCCCATTTTGCAAATACCAGGGGTGCAGGAGGTGCTTGGGAAGGACAAATGATGAGTCAGGAAAGGGAAAAACAGTCTCATTTTTTGCAAGTGTCAGACTTCTAAATTGGTGGAAATCAGCGTGTCCCCATTCACTTCACAGAAATGGGGTGATTCATGCCCACTAAAGAACCGTCCATGAAGTTCAGATTCTCTCTAACATATCTCTACAGCTAAGAAACACGGCGGCACTTGTTCATCCCCCGTTTAGACTATAGGGAGCGTGTGTCCACAGAGGGAGATCATTTTCCAGCTGTTTTTTCTCTTGGACTACAAAGGGTGACTTAATCTTGTGCACTTTAATGAGCAGCAACTATTTGCTTGCCTTCACCCACGTTCAGTCGAGAGCTTTCTGCACTGAGCTCCCAGCCAAATGAGGGAGAAAAAAAGCACCTTTGAAGTGGAGAGCTAGAACCAGGAGAATCCAGTAGGACAGTTTCAGGAGTATTTGAACAGCAGCAAAGGAGCCCCAGCCCATGGGCATGCCCTTGCCATACCTGCCAGCTGTTCCCTAGCTGGATCTATATTCTCATATGCACGGTTCAAAGTGTTTTTGGCAGGACCCAAGACCATGATTGTCCAAAATGGTTGCAGCATCCACAGGCAGGATTGTTACAGTTTTGGTGTGAAAGTATGTTGCCTGCAATTTTGCATTCAGATTTGTTCCTGTAATTACACGTTAGACAGAAGTCCTGGGAGCTAATGTTTTTCTCTGTAAAATTAATTGGGGAAACCTAACTACAAAATGTAATGATGGAATATTGAGGAAATTCATTCTAATTGGCTGTTATTTAGGCTTTATTTTAAAACACTCTGCTGCTTTCACTGGTAATGCAGTTTACTGAATCATTGTATATGGCACAAAGAGCTGTAGCTATATAATCATTATCTCACAATTAAATTTACAAGTACTGGAGTTTTCATTAGTAAGTATTAGACTCAAAGAGACAGATACAACATTCACATAAATTTTGTTGAGTACAAAAGTTGTTTTTCCAAAGCTAATAAAATGATAAAAATAAAATCTATCTCCATCCTCAGAAATCTTCAAAACATGACTGGGCACAGCCCTGAGCAATCTCATCTGGCTTTGACACTGTCCCTGCTTTCAGCTGGGCAGACCAGAGAGGTTCCTTCCAATATAATTCTTTTTATGATGCTATATGTTACTGCTTTCATACCTCAAAATATAGCTAACTCAAGAGAGCAGTGGGCTGTGTGAATTGTAACCACTCTGCCACCCCAGGGCTATTTTGCAGCTATTTCTTCCCCAGGAAATTCTCTGACACTCAACTCTATTTTCCTCTCAGTCTCTTTTTTTAAAATCTGGACTACAGACTCAACCCAAGTCAGTGAAGTGACACTGATGCTCAGTTGTGAGAAGAGAAAGGAAAATCAGACTTATCAGAGTAACCGGTGTTGCTCATAACCACCAGTTTCAGGAGCTCAGTGAGGTTCTCTCCATCATGGATGCTGTTTTCACCTCCAACACTCTTTTTTTTTTTTTTTTAATTCTAGGGAGGTATTGTTTCTTAAAGACATGGGTTTAACTGTGATATCCTGTTTGATGAGCTGTTTTCCTGTTTCTGTCTTCTTTAAGAGCCAAGGTAGGGTGTACCCCCAATGACAGGGACAAGGGCAGGTCTACAGCACGTAACACGTGCCCTGAGTCGTAGTGATGGAGAACTACTGAGAAGGGAAGGACCATAGTTAGCAGCACCTTTAGCTCTGTTGGAGCAGAAATAAGAGCAGTTGGGGCCTGATTTGTGCGCAGGACACACAACCATGTAAATAAATACCATATTTGTTTGTCCTGGGCTTAGCAGAGCTTTTTGGTCTATTTTCTCATAAATGCTTTGTTTGTTTTGTGTATGTACAATCCAACCCACCCCAGCATTTCAGAAGCCTCATGGACGAGTAGAAGGCAGTAGGCAGTTTTATTCCTTTCTGACCACACACCAGTTTGAGACCAACTTAGCCTACCAGTCCATAGCTATACAGTGTATTCTGTAAGATATAGGTATGTGAGAATAATGTATCAGAGTTTTGTTTTGGCTGTACTGTATGTATTTGCTTCATTGGAAAAGCTGAAATCAATAAAAATTGCTGGAATTTCTTCAAGCTTCCCATTCTGGATGGTTTTATTTTGGCTGACTAGCCAGTCTTAGGAAAGAATAGAGCATCTGTTTGAAAGGTTTGTAGAAGCCTGTTACCCTGCAGCAGTGACTAGTCTGGACTGCTCTGCCTTATGCCAATATGAGTAATGAAGTTGTAAATCCCATTTCCTCCACCATTACATCCTTGGCGAGCCTCAGTGGGTTTCTCTCCCATGAGCTTCTACAGGCACCACTGCAGTCCATGAAAAATTTAATTATCAATATCATCGTTTGTGTCACTGCTCTATGGATCCAAAGCCTGTTGTAGGAAAAAACCCCACACCTTAGTTTCTTCTGAACCCGGCTCATATGAGCTGTGTTTGAAGCTCCTTAGGTCTTATATTTAAAATGTGTAACAAGTTGATCCTCCCAGTTTCTTTGGTCCAGGCTGGAAAGTCCCAGCTCACAGACCAGTTCCTCAGACAGACCCATCAGCTTGTCACATGCATTAACCTCTGAACCTTTTCCAATTAAACTGTTTCCTTTCTGAGACAAGGAGACCGGAACAACATACTGTATGCAAAGGGTGAGTAAACCATGGGTTCATGTAGGGATATCACAGCCACCTTTCTGTTCTCTTCTCCTTCCCTAACGATTCCTGACGTTCCCCTTGGTTTCTGCAGCTCTGTTGTGTGTTGAGCTGTCACTGAGATGGGCTGTCCATCATAGAGTTCCCTTCAAGTGGTCATGGTCATCTCCAAGACCATCATTTATATGTGAAGATAAGATTATTTCACCCCGTGTGTATCACTTAACATTTCTCTATGCTAATGTTTGTCTGTCATTTATCACCTTTTCCTTACTGGTTTATAGTCCCCCAAAATTTCATATACAGACATAACCTTCAGTCCTCAGGTATGCAATGATGTGGGTTTCCCTGTATCAGGTATAGAATGTTGTAGAAATCTTCTCACATTTCTCACAGGCTTCACAGAAAAAGTAAATACGTGATCTTTCCTGTTGCTCTCCTTTCTGAGTACTCCTTTCACCCCTGATACTTATTGGCCCTCCAGACTCCGTGGCAGGCACTCATATATTTGAAGATGCTCTTGCTATTTATGGCTTATTCTCCTGACTTCAGCTAGTTGTTCCTTCATCTCCTTTTTGACAAATTTAGTATGATTTATGTTGAACCTGGCACAGGTTATGAAGTCTTTACTATTTTGGTCTTCAGCTATTTGAAAGACACCATCTGATAACCTCCCTCTTCTGCTTCCTAACCAGGCCAGCTCCCTTCTGCCCTTCCTCAAGGATTTCTTAACTGGTGGGATGTGCTGGGATTCTGCTTCAATATGATAAGAACAGCCCACATTGCCTGGAAAGTTTAATTCTCCCTTTCATTTTCCCTTAACAGGCATCATCCTTTAAGTTCCCCTGTCGGAAGATGAGTACATGGTGGAGGATATTTAGGCTTTCATTAGAATCATAGAATCATAGAATGGTTTGGATTAGAAAACCAAACCACTGGTTTGGGACTTTATAGACCATCTGGTTCCAACCCCCCTGCCACGGGCAGGGACACCTTCCACTAGCCCAGGTTGCCCAAAGCCCCATCCAACTTGGCCTTGAACCCTTCCAGGGAGGGGGCAGCCACAGCTTCTCTGGGCAACCTGTGCCAGGGCCTCACCACCCTCACAGGGAAGAATTTCTTCCTTAGATCTAATCTAAATCTGCCCTCTTTCAGTTTAAAGCCATCACCCCTCATCCTCCTACTACTTGCCCTTGTAAAAAGTCCCTCCCCAACTTTCCTGTAGCCCCTTTAAGTCCTGGGAGGCCGCTCTAAGGTTTCCCTGGAGTCTTCTCTTCTCCAGCTGAACCCCCCAAACTCTCTCAGCCTGTCCTCACAGGGGAGGTGCTCCAGCCCCCTGATCATCTTCATGGCTTCCTCTGGCCCTGCTTGAGCAGATCCATGTCATTCTGATGTTGGGGGGCCCAGAGCTGGACACAGCACTTCAGGAGGGTCTCACAAGAGCGGAGCAGAGGGGGAGAATCCCCTCCCTTGACCTGCTGGCCACATTTCTGATGCAGCCCAGCATACAGTTGGCTTTCTGGGCTGTGAGTGCATATTGCTGGCTCACAGTCAGTTTTTCATCTACCCCTAAGTCTTTCTCCACTGGACTGCTCTCCATCCACTCATCGCCCAGCCTGTATTTGTGCTTGGGATTGTCCCAACTCAGGGGCAGGACCTTGCACTTGGCTTTGTTCAACTTCATGAGGTTCACACAGCCCCACCTCTCCAGTCTGTCCAGGTCCCTCTGGATGACATCCCTTCCCTCCAGCGTGTCAACTGCACCACACAGCTCGGTGCTGTTGGAAAACCTGCTGAGGGTGCCTCAATCCCACTGTCTGCATCACCAACAAAGATGTTGAACAGCACCGGTTCCAACACCAACCCCTGAGGATGCCACTCATCACCGCTCTCCACTCAGACATCAAACCATTGACTGCAACTCTGAGTGTGACCATCCAGCCAATTCCTCATCCACCGAATGGTCCATCTGTCAAATCCACGTCTCTCCAATTTAGAGACAAGTATGTTGTGCGGGACAGTGTCAAATGTTTTGCATAAGTCCAGGTAGATGACATCAGTTGCTCTTCCCTTATCCACCAACACTGTAACCCAATCGTAGAAGGCCACCAAATTTGTCAGGGATGATTTGCCCTTAATGAAGCCATGTTGGCTGTCACCAATCCCCTCCTTATTTTCCATGTGCCCTAGCAGAGTTTTTAGGAGGATCCACTCCATGATCTTGCCAGGCACAGAGGTGAGACTGATTGGCCTGTAGTTCCCTGACTCTTCGTTTTTTCTCCTTTTTAGAAGTGGGGGTTTTGTTTCCCCTTTTCCAGTCAGTAGGAACTGGACTGCCACAACTTCTCCAATATGATGGATAGCGGCTTAACCACTTCATCTGTCAGTTCCCTCAGGACCTGCAGATGCATCTCATCAGGTCCCATGGACTTGCACACTTTCAGGTTCCTTAGATGTTCTTGAACCTGACCTTCTCCTACAGTGGGGGGTTCTTCATTCTCCCAGTCCCTGCCTTCGTCTTCTGCAACTTGTGTGGTGTGGCTGGAGAAATTGCTGGTGAAGACTGAGGCAAATAAGTTATTGAATACCCATCCTTTTCCATATCCCAGGTGACCAGGTCTCCTGTTTCCTTCTAGAGAGGGCCCACATTTTCCCTAGTCTTCTTTTTATCACCGACATAGCTATAGAAGCTTTTTTTTGCCCTTGATGTCCCCTATCAGATTTAATTTTATCAGGTCTTTAGCTTTCTGAACCTGATCCCTGACTGCTCGGACAGTTTCTATGTATTCCTCCCGACTACCTGTCCTTGCTTCCACCCTCTGTATGCTTCCTTTTTATGTTTGAATTTTTCCAGAAGCTCTTGTCCATCGATGCAAATCTCCTGGTGTTTTTGCCTGGTTGTTTCTTTGTCAGGTTGCATCACTCCTGAGCTTGGAGGAGGTGACCCTTGAATATTAACCAGCTTTCTTGGGCCCCTCTTCCCTCCAGGGCTTTATCCCATGTTACTCTGCCAGGCAGATCCCTGAAGATCCCAAAGTCTGTTCTCCTGAGGTCCAGGGTAGTGAGATTGCTGCACACCCTCCTTGCTGCACTAAGGATCTTGAACTCCACCATTTCATGGTCACTGCAGCCAAGGCTGCCCTTGAGCTTCACACTCCCCATCAACCCCTCCTTGTTGGTGAGAACAAGGTCCCCTCCTTGTTGGCTCCTCTATCACTTGGAGAAGGAAATTATCAGCAAGACATTCCAGGAACCTCCTGGATTCCTTGTTCCCTGCTGCGTTGTCCCTCCAACAGATATCAGGGTGGTTGAAGTTCCCCATGAGGACCAGAGCTTGTGAACGTGAGGCTGCTCCTATCTGTCTATAGATGGCCTCATCTGCTCAGTCTTCCTGGTCAGATGGCCTATAGCAGACCCCCACTGTAACATCTCCTGTCCCTGCCCTCCTTTTAATCCTGACCCATAAGCTCCCAGTCGGCTCCTCACCCATCCCCAGGTAGAGCTCCATACACTCTAGCTGCTCATTGACATAGGGGGTCACCCCACCACTCCTCATGTCCCCTGCATGTCCTCCCTAAAGAGCCTGTATCCTTCCATTGCAACACTCCAGTCATCCCACCATGGAGCCATCCCACCATGTCTCCATGCCAATAAGATTGTAGCCCTGCAGGTGTGTGCAAGCCTCTAACTCCTCTTGTTTATGCCCCATGCTATGTGCATTTGCATAGAGACATTTAAGCTGGACCACTGCTGAAGGTGACTTAATGGCTGAAGTGGCTGGAACACCTTTGTGCTGCTCTTCAGTTGCTCTTCTGCTGACCTGTGATCCCTCTCCAGGCTCTGGGCATCTATTGCTGGCACTAACATCAAGATGGTAGGAGTGGGATGGATTGAGGCTCCTCTCCCCTGGCAACTTTAGTTTAAAGCCCTCTTCACCAGCTTGTCAAGTCTATGACCGAAGATGTTCTTCCCAAAGTATCTTTCTTGTTGATGCAGATGTTGATGGTACGGAGAAGCTCTATAAATGTCAGATTTGAGGCCAAACTTTTCATGTTAATCAGGATCAAATTTAAGGCTGCATCTGCTTTGGGGACTTCCCAGCCTGCTCCATGAAATTGTTGACAGCATCTAAGAATTTGGTCTCTGCATCACACCCTGCAGTAACTTAAGCCCAGCCTACACAAGGATAGCTGAAGTGCAGGATGTACAAAAGACTTTGTACTTCCAGTACTGGGGAACACTGCAGAGTACAAACACTGGTGGCAGACTTACAAAAGAAATAAGGAAACAGCATCTTCTTGATCTCCTTCAGAAGAAGGCTCTTCAAAGAAGAAACCTGGCAAAGGGCAATGTGATCTCAGTTACACGGTGTTTACACAAGGCAAGGCTGAGAAATAATCCTTACCTCTACAGGTATCTTATGGAAAGAGGATTCACAGCCTATCAGACAGGTTTGGCACAGCCTGTGAATCTGTACATGGGAAAGGGACAGGCGTCGCTCCATGTCATATTTCTCAGAGCTCCTTTCCAGGAGCATCCTCTGCTGCTCTGTTGAGATTTTTGAAAGGTGGGCAAGCACTAAAGGATTAAGCACAAAGACAAAGCACCCAAACCCAAACATCTTAAGCAGTTTTGGGTAGAACGTATACAGCAGCACTTCAAAACCTAAATTGCTTTGGCAACCGTGATCAGTCCTTACTTCAGCTGCTTCTAGGTCACAGTGCAGCAGGCATATTTGCAACTGGTTTTGAATGCAGTACCTAAGTAATTGTCTTATAAAAGTCCATTAAGGAGCAGTGTATCCAGAATGTCTTGGGAGGATTAAATATTGATATCACATACATTCTGGTGATGCCCATTCTGCAGCTTCTGAAGGCACAAATCACATCTGAAGGCACATCTAAGAAAAGTCGTATAAATTATAGGTTAGAAGAGGAAATTGTGTTTTACTGAGTTTAGCATAGATGCAGAGTATCTAAAATTAATGCAGATGAGTCCTACCTCTATATTCTTGAGCAGGCTCTCTGGACACTGAAAAAGGACGGGATGTGTCAAGGTAGCTCTCAGCACATGCCTCCAATTTGGAAACTAAGGGTTGCTCAGCAATAGGGCCAATACATGACTACATGCTTGGATCCATTTGCAGGATGTAAAATGAATACCAAGAAACCGGTAGGTCTTTTTATTTTGAGATCCATATCCTATGTAGGAACACATAAGAAAAGTCCATTTTTGGACAAGGCAGTCTGTAGACACACACAAAGACCACAGGGCAGTTTGCAAGGAAAAGACAACTGAGGTGCTCCTTGTGTGATTTAGATGTGATGAAAAATGCATCACCTCTAGAGGCTGGGTCAGAGATTGGAGACTTCTGTGAGAGCAGATAGTCATGGATGCACTGATTTAGCTCAAATGCATTGGTATTGCAGCAGGATTCAAGGGAAAAAAAATGGGTGCTGCAGGGTGCACTCCTCCAAACCAGAGCAAGCAGTAAGTCATTGGAAATCCGTTAGGAAACAGGTCCTAACAGCTCTCAAATAATGCATGGGACTCCACCAGAAAAGCCTTATCCCACCAGCAAAGCAGCCCCCAGTATAACCCCCTCTCCCATCCCACAGTGCAACTTTTGAGTCCCTTTTGATTTCAGAGCAGACCCCACTCCCCATTTTCAGCTCCATGGGATACCTTCCCCACAGATCCCAGGCATGCCCAGAAATACCTGACTTCCCCAGGCCACACCCCAGAGGATCATCACTTCCCAGCCAAGATCAGTTCCCAGTTTCACAGCACAGAGACCACATTGCACTGAGCAGGGCATCTCTAGGAAACACCAAGCCCAAGCCACATAACGCAACAGCATCAACGACCCCACAATACCAACATCTCCTGCTGGGACATACTCACTCAGCAAAGTTCCTCTATCTCAGTTTCCCACATGCTGGGTGAGCTCACGCCAAGCAGAGGCACTGCTGTGGCATCCCAAGCCCCACAGACACCTTAGGAGTGCCATGGTCCCACATGGCACACTGCTGGAGGACTGGTGGCAGCCCATTCCAGAAAGCCCTGCCCCGTAAAAGCAAGGCATATGCAGAAGAGCTTCACTACATGCATGGCACCTGCAGCCCATAGCCCCCACAGCACTTGTGCGCCCACACCCCAAGGCATCTCCACCGCAGGAGCTGGGGGCCTGGGTCAGGAGAAAGCACAAGTCCCGTGTGTGGCACAGTGATTCATTCCCTAGTTACCTTCCCCGTAACGTGCATGACTTTGTGCTCCTGTTGTATAACCCTCATTTGTATCTCTCCCACAGTTATGTGTCCTTGCAGATTTAAGCTTGCTGAGCATAGAAGGTGTTACTTATCCAAGACTGTGCTTGGCCCCTTTTTTGGTGTTCTCTAAGCTTGCCTTTGTCTCCTGAAAGCCTTTTGAAGGACTCCTATGAGGCAACCCAAACACAGAGCCATGTCCCTTTCTAACACCAGGAGATCTCTCCTTTGCACTGCTGGGATGTGGGCAATGTTACAGCTCTACCTAAGCCTTTACAGTATCTTCTTCTCCATCAGCGTGGGTGGAGTAGTGACATCCAAAGCAACATTTCCTGGATTAAGGAAACTCCGTGTGCAGTTTATCAGCATGTAGCATCCACTCCTGGATGCTCACATTGAGCATCCTCCATCTGACTGAACCCTTTCAGCGTGTAGCATCCACTCCTGGATGCTCACGTTGAGCATCCTCCATCTGACTGAACCCCAACAATGCTTTTCTAGCTCTAGCTCCCACTACAGCCCTCTGCAGCTTGATAATCTCATGCAGGAAAGGCTTTGATGAGAGGGTAATTACCTCCCTGCTACCACCCTTCTGTGCACTCGTTCTGTGCTGAATGTACTGCACTCGGTGGTAGAAATGAGATCCTTGGTACTCCCAGCTTCTTCAGCCCAGCAGCTGATGATGAGCAAGACAGCATTCTGGTGCAAGGAAGAGACAGCAGGAATCTTCGCAGGGTACGAGGGGATGGCATTGGGAAGGTGGAATTGCTGGCAGTAATTTTTAGGTAGCAGATCTGGTCCTGATTAACACTTTGGTCAATATTGCAGGTCTTGGATGAAATCTCAGATGTCCCAAAGCTGAGAGATGACCAGATCTGAGCACTGCTTCTGCAGTGGCTCCAGAGCTCAACGTAGTTGTATCCACACACAGAGCTTGCAGGAGACCTTCCCGAGCCTGGTTTCTCCCTTGACCTTCTGCCAGTGGAGTTGTCTGCATTTCTGCAAATGAGGAGCAAAGCAGTTAAAATACCCCCAGCCAGCGCAGCAGCAAATCACCCTTATGTTGCACAGCTGAAATATCCCCAGCCTGTGCAGCAGTGAGTAACCTCCATGCCTGGCTTCCCAAGACAACGCAATGGGAAAAAAAGCAGGTAGAAATTTTCAGAAGTGCTAAAGGTATCGGAAGCTCCTGGTGCTGCAAAACCCAAATACTTTCCCAGAGAACCAGAGTTCCTCCTGCCTTTCTCTGGTGCTTCTCTCCGCAAAAAGCCTTACAAGTGCACGGCAGGATCTTACCTAACAGATCTGAGTCTGGGCAATAACTGTAACTACTTTTGGGTCCTGAGGCCAAGTTTCAGTCTGAGATGACCCAGACTGCGTGCTGTACAGTGAAGTAACAGACATTTGCTTTGTGCATCTTATTGCTTTCTTCCTTACATTTTCTGTTCTTTCCCCAGGAAGTTTCTTTATCTCACAGTACAGGTAATTCCTGCTTCAGTCAACAAGGATCTCTCCTGGCAGAACAGGAAAATCAGTCTTGTGTCAGCAGGGCTGAAAGAAACACTCAAAAAATGTAAAGGAAAAGAATTGGAGATAATCTGAGTGCCTTTGAGTTCCATCCTGGGCTTTTCTTTAGCATGTTTTACCCATGATGAAAACTGATTCTTTGCTCCTTTCAGGGGAGGAGAAACAGCTAGGAGGGGCAAAGGCACTGGTTTAGTATCAGAGTGGGGCCACTGTCAGGATCACAGCGAGACTCTGGATTTCCTGGGCAGCAGGACATCTCTTAAACAGCTTCTGTCATTTTGGTCTGTGCAATGACAAACTGGCTGTGCCTATCCCAAATATTTTTTTTTCCAAGGGTAACCCAGAAGCAACGTAGAAATTATTTCCTTCAGGATGTGGAGAAAAAGAGGGTTAAAGAGCCAGGAGAAAGAGGAGAAGGAGGAGATGGCTCAGGTGAGTGTTTATGCTATTTGAAGGGATGACTCCTTGGTACACAGAGCGAAATCTGCACCCATTGCCTTTCTGCCCCGGGAGCCCGCCTGCCGCAAGCTCCTGGGTGAAGCAGCAACATCACTGCAGGGCTCAGCCACCGTGGGAAAGTCAGCGGAGCCACAGCAAGTCCTGCTGCATGGTGAGACCCAGATGCAGGTGAGTCAGAGCCCCACCTTGCTTTGAACAGGAGGAAGCAAAGCCCGCAGAGAGGCACCCAAAAAAAGGCAGAGCACGAGAGGGTTGTTTGTACCCACGGGGGCCCCCGGGAACCCATCCCCACTCCTGGGCACTGCAGCCTGCAAAGATACAGTTAAAACAGAGATGAAGCTGTGTGTCGAATTAACCAGTGTGGAAGCCGGTGGGATGATGAGAATGGATGGAAGAGTTTTTCCTACAGCAATCGAAGCATACCAGGGAAAAACTGAGAGTGACTGGCAGGTCTCCAGCAGGCAGGAAGGGAACGGGATGAGCAGTCACCATTACTCATGGGCAGGTAGATTCTGCTCAGCTTTGCCCTGGGAAGGGTCAAACAGAGCCCAGTTCTGAAAGAGCCAAGATCATGGTATGGGAATGTCTTCTCAATGACTCTCCTCTAAGCTGTGTCCTTGCCACCACCCTCCTGCCATGGACCACATCACTGCAGGGGGAAGTGCCAGCATGAACAGGCTGTGCAATCCCCAGAATCTGAGGCTGGGGCTTTGGTCCACATACCTCCTGGTGTTTGGCAGAGGGATGGACCTTTTTCACCTCCATCCTGAGCTGGGCAACAGTCATAAGTCATGGTGGGGGGACAGGAGCAATGTCATGCAGCCTCATGGCTGTGCTAAGGACAGGGTTGTGAGCATGATCCATCAGCAGCAGAGCTGCAGGAGCCTTCCATAAACTATCCACAGGGGAATGCATCCTTCCTGGGAGTGGTTCAAGGGCAGCACCTCCATGCCCTCCAGTGTAAAGCTGGACTCCTCACCACAGGAGCACCTGTGTGGCACAACCTGAGGCCAAACCCTGAGGAGGAGCCAGGCCAAAATAGTTGGTGTTTTCAGGTTGCATTTGACAAGATGCTGCAGGGGCAATCCCTGTGTGAGGGCACTGTGGCTCTTTCTACCCATGATTACAGATGTGCCACTGGGCTGCTCCTCCTTCCCAGAATAACTGGGAACATGAGGATCCCCTGCCCAGACTGTTGTCACCATCCTGTCATCCTCCTTTGGGGCCACAGAAAGCAGAGGAGCTCAGTACAAGCAGAGACACCAATGCTGGCACCATTGCAGTCTCTAAGGCTCCATCCTGGGTGGGATGTGTATCTCATCGCTTTCTCCTTCAACAGCTTAGACCCAGCTAGGAGTGAGTTTATCTCATTTACAGGTGCATATTTTGGCCCTTGGGTGTCTGTTCTGCTGGTTTTTGAGAGGGTCCCAGGCCACTAATATGTGGTCCCTGCTTTGGTGCTGAGCTGGCTTCACGACACCCTGCAGGCACAGCAGATCAAGAGTCCTGGGGCGCTTGATGTGCCTCTTCCTTCCCAGAAACCCTGGCACAAAACTCCTCACACAACCTCAGGTGCTCTGAGATACCCCCAGACACCTGCTGGCTGCTAGAAGGACTCAGCACCCAGGATGCACATCACTGACCAGGAATCTGCCTCCAGCACAGAGCTCGTGCTGTGTCCCTGGGAGAGAGCCCAAAATCTGAGCTGTCGTGTCTGAACCCAGACTCTTGCTTTCAGCATACTGCAGATTAACCAGGCTATTGGCTTCAGGCAGACTTTGGCACCAACTAAAACCAGACTACACATTCATGGCCTTAAACTTCACTCTCCAGGGAAGGGCTGCCCAAAGCCAGCGGTGATTTTGCATCATTCTCTGTTCCAAGGTGCAAACCTGAAACTCTTTAACAGGAACCCAGAATTTTCAAGAAGGATGAGTGAATTCAGAGGATTCAGGTGCTTAAATGTTTTTCAAGACATCTTGAGGGTCTCCAGGTGTAATTTTTTCAGCACAAATTTGCCAGCAGTGATAGCGGTGGTGCAGAGAGGGATACTCTGTGCCAGGCCACAGGCAGTGTGGAAGGAGAGGATCTACCATGGCCTCCCCTCTAGCTATGGGCAGCTATCATTTGCCCACAGCTACCTGCCTTCTCAGTTGCACCTCTTCGCAGCGCTTGCAGGACAGCTTGCTTGTATTTTTTTAAGCTGCCAAACACCAGGTCTCCATAAACCAAGCTAAACAACCACATCTAAAAAGCCTTCCCTAACACCCTGGCCTTTATGGCTCATTCCCTGTTAGGAGAAATCTCTTAGGATCGATCCACCCTCACCTGGGCAGCTTAAAATTAGACACTGAAGTCTAAGATAGTCGCTCTGGGTTCCCTTCATAGCTGTTGGAGAGAAATAATCTGCCCAGCATGTGGTTTACCCCATTGTCAGACAGAGATGGAAGGAGAGGCAAATTAATAATTTTCTACTTCCACTGCTGATTAAGGAAGTCCAGATTAAGATAAGCAATGCTCAGACATAGCTAGGTGGCCTGAACCTCACCCTTTATCTTTTGTGAGTGCACATACACAGAAACACCCACTGTAATACTATATTGCAAAGGGACAATCTTCTTTCTAGGATGTCAGACCAGCTCTACCCTGGCAAGATGGGACAGTAAACAATACATTTCTTCTGCCTTTCTGACATGAACATGAAACTAGTGTCAGACCAGCAAAGAGGGTGAAACCAGGCAGAAGCTTAGCAATGCTCCTGCAACCTCGTGCTGCACTCGTGGGGGACCCACCATTACAGTGTTCCAAATTCTTGCCTCGCTGTCACCACTTCTCTGAAAAACCCACCTTCTGGAGTCATTAAGCTGTCTAGGACATTCACTTTCCTTTATTTCCAAGCAAAAGTCTGCAGAGAAAAGTTTGACATACTCAGCACCGCCCATATGCTGGAGGGTAACACATCTTTATGGTTACAATTAAGAGGACTTCACTGTAAATAGCTGGACTCTATGACTCATGTTCACAGCTTGGTTCATTTTCCTCATCCTTGGATGGAAACCTTTCTAACTGGATTTCCTTTGCAATTTGTGCCTGCTTTTCACTGCACCTGGTTGGACATAAAGCAATGCAAAGAAAGGCTGTGTGGCAAAGAAAGCTTCATCTGATTGTCCAACCTTGCCTTTTCTGGTGTTGCTCTGACCCAACAGCGAGGGCTGGAAAATTGTATAACTGGTGCCAGTAGCCTGCAAAGGCAATAGAAATGAGATATCTTATTCCCCAAACAGAGATAACACTAATTCATCATTTGTGTCCAGCAACACAAGGAAACAAGACTCATAACACAGACTTTTGCAAAGGTGAGTGCTGGAAGTCTGATTGCTCAGCAAGGGGAGATGCTATCAGGTGAAACCTGAAGTTAGGAAGTGAGTGCCCAGTGAAAGCAGTTAGGTATTTAATTTACATTTGTGTCATGGAAGATCTTCTCTCACGTGTGCGTTTGTGTGTGTGCAGGCACACGCACGTGCCCGAGGGATGAGACTCATTGCTCAGCCTGGCCTTTTCCCACAGACTTAGAGCTTGCGATATCACTGGAGCACGTTCACGTCAAGCTGGGGACTCAGGCTGCAGGTCTGTAGGATGATCAGGGCAGCCTGTGTCTTTCCTGAAGAAACAGATGGATATTTAGGCTCAGGGATGGTCTTGAATTCAATAAGAGGCTCAGTTTTGCATGTGAGGCCATTGCAACGGGGCCACTGGGCCAAAAGAGTTCAAGCACCCAATTATGAAGGCACATTTCCTTGCAGCAGGCCACATCACTGCACACCCAGCTTTTGAAATGCCTCTGGCAAGATCGCCAAATTGCCAGGGAGCAGCTGTGTAGACGGAGCTGTTATATCCACTGTACTCCACAGGGCATGGCAGCTGTCTGGACAGCATGTCCTTTGCAGACACAAAAATACTTTTAATATTACTTCTTCTCTTTGAACGTAACCAGACACACATGAGCTGCTTTGCGCAGGCAGATACTAATTCATCTCGTTCATAACCTTCTGGGCTACTTCATTTTAGTCCTCTCTATAAAGATTTCAGGTTCTCAGATGTTGAACTTGACCCTTAATACACCCACATCAGAGTATAAATTATAAAAAAATCCACTGGCCTCAATTCTTTTCACACCCAAGTGGGAACTAGTAGGAAGAAGATTGAAATTAAGGGTTCAAATTCCAAATTTTCAAATGTTCTGTCGGGGTAAGGCTAACACTGCCGGTTACCTGTGTAGTGATGCTAAGCCACTCTATTCTGCCTGGCTGGTGTTGAGGAGTTTAGTTTAAAGAGGAATTGAGCTTTGGCAAAGAGCTGTACTGAAATAAGGACAAAACTGGGTGTGTGGACACTTCGTTTTTTAGTGCTGTTAAGCATCTTAGGCTGAGCCTGGACTTCATTGCTCTGTCACAAAAAAAAGATTGCAGATAATGAGCTAATAACACTTCACTTTCCCAGCCTGCTTTGCATCTTCAAAGCACTCCACAAGAACAAACTAATTAACTGTCCAGAGAAGAAGCTCATGACTAAGAGCCGAGAAACCATGTGAGTCAATCCGCTTGCAACAGCTCTTTACAGATTTCAGTAAAATCTCATTTTGGAGGAAGGTCTGTTTACTGGCCTGACTGGTCACACCAATCCCCGGCCACATTCCAGGGGTGTGAGCGGCGCGGACAGACCCAGCCCAGGAGAAGCCCCACCGACTTCAAAAGAGCGACACCTCGACAGGAATGCCCCAAAACCAACCGTGTGGCTTCCTCCTTTTAATTTGCACGCGCACTTGGCGCAAGTTGAAATTGCTGAGCTAACAGTCCCTCTGCAAACCTCCACAAAATGAGGGCGCATCCCGCTCTGCATGGGAAGACTTTCTTTGCAAACAGCCTTTTTCTAAGACCATTAATTCAGAAAGAACACACTGTACCAGGGCCTGTTAGTGGAGAATTAGCTTTCCTTAACGTAACACTGGGTGCTGTGAACCTGGCCTTGGAGCTGTGTCTCCAGCTTGAGGAGCTGTCTTGAAGTCCCAGCTCTCTTATTCCTTGCTTTGGGCAAATTATTAAGCTTCCGCAAGAATGTGACTTCTCTTGCAGGTCCTTGGCTTTTGGGGAATGTGGGTCACATTTACTTGAGCAAAATAGAGATGAGGACATAATTTTTTTCTATGGGTAAATGAACTTGGAGACCCAACCCTATGAAAGAATTTAGACATTTCAGGCCAAGAATTTTGTCCTGGAAACTCCTGCCTAGCTGCGAATATTTCCACCAGGATATATCCCTGGTCTGCCTCTGAGGCAGAACCTCTAAATGACAGACTAAATTAAACCCAGTTTCCCCAGATCCTCAACAAATTTCAGCCCATAGGTTGTGGGGGACTGCTGGGGAGAAAATGCAATTGTGGGGCTTGCTAAAGGGTAGGTGCCTTTCCAAGGGAGACACCAAATCCCAGGACACCAGGGATGCCAACCCCCATCGCACAACACCTCAGTCCTAGGGATGGTGGGATTTCAACATACAACCGCCCCGCTGTAGTGTAGACATCCATCCCACCCAGTGTGCAGTCTGCCGAGGACCCTGCGATGAAGCACTTGCTGCTCCTGTTCTGTTAGAAAGCCTGATTCAAAACTGCAACTTCCACTAAAGGATTCAGGTGCCTTAAACCTTTCTGTAGCTGTAACCCTCACATCTGTGAGGCGGGTCTTATGGGCCAAATGCTTTGCCATAGAGCACAAGGCCAGATTTCCAAAATATCTGTCTTAGGGCACTAAGGTCTGGAAAAATATCCATGGAGGAGTTCTGTGCCTGTGAGAGCCTGTGTCCATGAAACACCCAGGGTTGCTCTCTTTATGCTGTACCCCATCTGCGTGGAGCTACCCACAGCTGGGACTCATAGCAGACAGTGATTACTCCCCCTCCATTCCTCGCCTGGTTGATGGGCAGAAGCTTTGGGGACTTTTGCATCACTTTTCTTTCTTCCCAAAAGAGAAGTTCTTCCTTCTGAGTTTTTTATCATCTTGCGTGCCAGCAGGTTGTCCTGCCCTTAGCCCAAGGGCCTGCAAGCTGCAATTGGGACTTTTCTGTAGCCGCCAAGAAATGCCAACAATTTCCAGAATCCTTTAGTTACTCTTCCTTTGCAATGATGATGTTTGGATGGCTGCAGTTAATCACAGGGCTCAGGAACTTACGGGACTAATTGCCCCATTGAGCAAATAACCAGGAGCTAGTTCCCATCCTGCTGTAGTGTGCTCCTTCCAGCCAGGACCCTGTCTTCCTGGCTTTGCCCTGCCAGGTCACAAAACATTGAGTCACCCTCTGGAGATATTTATCTCTGTCCACTGCCAGGAGAGACCTGGAATTGAAATCAGGCCATGACTACATCTGCTAAGCGTTGCTGTGATCTCGGATGAGTCTGGACCTATGGTGCCTGATTTACTCCATGCAGTGGAGGAGCAGCAAGTTGAGCCCTGACTGGAGCTCATGGTCTCCAGGGACCCTATGGATGTCTCTGGAGTCCAGTGATGCTGAGATCTCCTCCACCCTGTGGCTGCTACACCATGGAGCCCTTGGTACAGCCAACCCAACTTGTCAGCCATGGAGGATGTGCTCTGGGCAGCAAGGCAGGTGATGGGGAACTCCATGAGATGCTCAGTCCAAGGCAGGAGACCTGTCCTCTTGATGGGGCCCTTGGGGACCTCTTCCAGCATCCAGAAATGCTTCTTAGTCTTTGCCAGGATGATTCTGCGTATAATTATTTCAAAGTGTATGAAACACTGGCCTGCACAAAAAATCTGAGGTGGAAAAACTCTCAAAGCAAAATGTTCCCTTTCCAAAATATGTTGGTCAAAAAAAATCAGCAGAATTTGAGAATTGCAGAATTTGGCTGAATTTCATATTCTGTCTATTTTATTTTAAGGTGTGGCACGTCACACAGTTAATACACTGACAGGTCATAGTATAGCACTGCAACACCACCTGAAAAGTTACAATAATTGCTCTATTTTTACAACTAATCAACAGCATCTGGTTCACAGTGAAAGATCAAAGTGTTTCCCTGGATCAAAGTGTTCCATCTTTGTCATGATATCAAAGTTAGATTTATTGCTCTGCGAAGGCACAACCGTGTTTGTTTACAGATGCAGATAAAAGGTACAAGCAGCTCACACCACTTCCAAAACCAGGAAAGCACCATCAATAGAGTAATTTCAGTATTGCACTGTGCCACAATCTAGCACATCAGTTGTAGTGTGTAGCACTGGAATTATAAACCAGCGCCATATAGAGTACTGAGTGCTGCAGCTCAGCTGGGGTTAAAAGCCAGAGCTCAAAACCATGCTCCTGTTCAAACCGAGGAGAGAGGAAATTGAATCTTCCACCTCACCAGCAAGTGCTGTAACCTCTGAGCTGTTAGACAAGGGATGTATTGCCTTCCTCTGCTGCTCTTCCCTCCTCCTCTGTTCTTTTGTTTAAGGCTCAGCCTCAGAGCTGGGCAAAAAAAAAAAATCTGCTTCGTGCAAGTGCTGAGCTGCTCGGCAGCACCAGGCTTCATCAGCATGAACCCCAGCAGCCGTAGCATGTGGGCTGGTAGCCCACAGCAGGCAATGATTAGACAGGCATGGTGGCACCTTGGGGTAGGGGACAGGCACCTCCAGGCACTCCTGGATCTGGCAGTGCACTTAATCTGCAGCAGACCAGCTTTTTGTGTATTTATTTCATGCAGGAAAACATACAAATTGTTGTGTGATGAGGATTTTCCCAGGCATGGGTTTTGCCACGTCTGAAGACAAAGCCTGCAAGTTCACACTTCAGCAGGCATTTCCATCTCTTTCCGTTTCCAACAGGCCCAAACTGGTGTTTATCTGGAACAGGACACACACCGTGTGCTGGGTTCACGTGGTGAAAGTACGAGGTGCAGGACTTTGCCCTTCGCAAAGGTGACAGCGCTTTGTGAACAAAACCACATCCCTCGTTAAACGTGCTCATGACTGGGCCTTTGACCATCAACAGACTTAGGACCTGAGCGCTGCCCTCTGAGAGAATACAATTAAAACTCGGCACCGCATCCATATCTCCTTCACACCACCCCACCTTCTTCTCCAAAGAGGCTCATCCAATGCAGTCAGGCTCCTCTGGTGCAGCTCCCTGCTGTCAGCACGGGTCCTGAGCCCTCTGCTTCCTCTTCCAGAGCACAGACCCAGGTGACTGTAAATGAATGACACCCTGAAATGCATCCCCTGCTGTTGGGTGCCCGTGTCCTGGGGCAGCCCATGCACCAGCACTGCCAGGGGGATCCATGGGCACAGTTCCCCCGCGCACTTCACTGCTGTTTCACCTTCCTCTGGAGGTGTGTTGCAGGATCTGGCACAGCAAGCTCTGCGTGTGCATGTGCATACAAGTAGCTGCGACTGTTTCTGCGTGTGTGCGCATGTGCACACGTGTCTGGGACTCTGCGTGTGCGTGTACAGTTGTATGCAAGGGAGGAGTGCACAGCCCCCTTCCTCCGCAGGGAGAAAGGCAGCAGGAGAGTAGCAGAGGCAGGAATATTCTGAAGATACCCAGCCTCAAAGCTGCGGATGTGGGGCTCTGAGACCCACCTCCTGTGAGATGATACCAAGGGAGACACTGCTAAAGGCTTCGGGTTTTGCCTCACAGCTCGTTGTTTGCTGCAGAGCTTTGTGCACCAGCTAAGCATGAGTGAGTCTGGTCTCCATGTGCCCTTTGGGAGGGCAGGATCTGTGCAGCTGAAGCTGGCAGAGGGATGCAGGAGTGGGAACAATTCCCTCCAGTGCTCCAAACCTCCCTGAGATCTGTGCCATCCCCTGACCTGGGCACGGCACGTGACTGCCAGAGCCACCTCTGCAGGGGTTGCTGCTCCCACAAACCGTCACCGCAGCTTTGGTGCTCAGCACCACTCCAGGTCAGGGCATATGGGGCAGCACCACCTTTACCAGTCATGGACCTTATGGATCCGCTGCTGGTCAAAAGGTTGATCCCAGCTCCCATTAGTTCTCAGCATCTCAGTGCTCCTGCCAGGGGTTGCTGCCCTGCACTGAAGAAGAGCGTAGTTAACACGTAGGACTTCAGCTGAAACCTGGGCATGAGAACACATGCAAAAACAATGATTCAGACATCACCAGGAAGCTTATTTTCCTTCCACTAAGTGCCAATAAAATGCTGCTTCCAGACAACAGCTAAAGCCTCTTCCTTTCCATCCCAGAGTACTGTTGCCTGCTTTGTCAGCGGGACTTGTCTCATGGACATGGGTCATTGCATAGATGCTAAACTGTGCTTGTGGTGCATTAAAGACTTCACTGATGATTTAACACATCTGTGGAATCAGCATAAACCATGGGTGACTTTAACCAATTAAGGCGATTAATTGATACCTATGAATTAGCTGCTATAGGCAGTGATTTACAGGGCTAACATATTAAATGAAACTTAAAGTTTTATAAGGCATTTTAAAATAATCATAAAAAACTTGCAAACGTCAGACGCTTACATGAACAAATGGACCTGCCCTGCAGGGGAGTGTGCTGAGGAGGCCCATGGCACAGAAACACGACGGCTTGGGAATATGAAGATGAGAACTTGAGGTCTGGAAGGTGTTTCAAAATTCAACATTTACATCCTTTTTCTTGCCTTTAAAATACAGCTTGTTGTTAGACTTGACCTGCAAAAAATTAGAGGTCGTACTGCTTCATTTTCTGCATTTTTTTGTTGACATTTGGCCTTGGCTTGAACTCGAGGCTGGGCACCCCTGTACTTCACCCTGGGGACAGGGGTACTGTGGATCAGTGCGATGTGGCCACCCTGTACCTGTCCAAGGCTCATGGATGGAGAAAGCAGTGAACCCCAGAGGACGGGCAATGCCCACTCCCTGTAGCAATGGCATCCAATACCATCTGCTCTGTGCTCCACAGAGCTGTGTTGCCCTTGAACACCCTGGATGTCACTCAAAAAACATCCCCCCGGGTGGGCTGTGCCTGGGCAGTGGGGACTCTGTGTGCCACCCAGGACCCACCATCAACACAGAAGCTGGTGTGTGTGTTATCCTGTCAGTGCTGGCACCCCCTCTCCAGCCCCAGAGGACTCAAGTCCCCTGTCCTGCACCCAGGAGCAGCCCACACCCACTGTGCCTGACCAACACCTTGGGCAGGTTCTGTCCTCCCGACACACACCCTGACACCCCTCGCGCCGGCCCTGCCTGTGTCTCCTCCACACACTGCTCTTGCTCACTCAGTAGCCCATGGAGCCACCTCAAACTTAGAGTTGTGCCCATGGGGGAAGCAACACCTCCAAGGTGAGGGTGAGGGGATCCTCACCATGTGTCCCAACTGATGGTGACAGCGAGAGATGGAGCCTCTAGTGAGACATACTGTGCCCTGGCAGCATTTCAGCCTCAAGAGCTGCTGCTCCATTGTCCCCCTGGTCCTTGTGCACCACTGCAGCTACATCATGGACCATAATGCTGGTAGCCTGGGCACATGCATGACCCTGGCTCCTTGGGACATGCATCGCCCAGGTGGCCCCAGGACAGCCATCATAGAATCTGATGCAGAGCATCCCTGGTTAATGTGGCCTGATCGAAGACATGAGCAGGCTGTTTCTATCTGTAGCAGTAGTGGCATGACCAGGCTCTTTGATATCTGTATTTCAGCCTGGCTTTGACTCTGAGAGTAGTCCTGGGTTTTGGGTGTGCCTTACACACAGCTCTGGCCCAAAACATCAGGTCAACATTTTACCAGCACTTTCTGGGAAACAAATGCATCCTCCTTTACATCCATTCCACCATGTGGGGACCCTGGTGCCCTGAGGAGCACTTTGGCATGCATTTGCATTGACAGACCATGAGATGTGTGTGCTTGTGAGACCTGGGCACAGGTCTGCTGGGGTCTGGGCTCATGCAGTAGTGTTGGGACACTCATGCTGAATGCTGGAGGAGGAAGCTTTGTACTCCAGGTTGGCAGCAGCCTCTGGAGCTTTGAACTCTGGGCAGGACATTGGCACCACTTTGGGGAGGCCAGAGGCTTTCTGTGCCACACCACGCTGTAGGACATGAGCCCTGCATTGCACCCACTAGCACACGTGCCTCACTGCAGCACCTGCCAGCATGTCCATAGAGGAGCCAAAAGGATCCCAGCAGCCTGTATTGTGCAGACTGGGTGGGACACAACGCAATTCCTGTCCAGTGCATTGGCTGAGACACCAGAATTGCTCTTGAACAGATGCTGTTTTCATGTGCTGTGCTCGAGTGGTGCTGCACAAGGGACTGCTCCTCAAAGGATCCGCATGGAGGATGTTTGCATGCTATGGCAGAAGATGAGGTTCCTCTGCAACATGCCAGAGGACGTTACACCTCATAGCTCCTGGGGGGATGCCCTGCTAGGGAAGGGCAGAGCTCTCCACCCCTCATACCATGCTCCAGAAGACTCTGGTGCTTTGATGTGGCATCCAGAGGTCCTGCTGCCCATAGTACACTGCAAATCTCCACAACATGGCACTGCAAGGTTGTTAGCACCCTGTACGACCCTCCAAAAGCTGCTGCCAAGGGTCCCTCACTCTGCAGCGCACTCCAGCGTGGCTGGTCCCTGGCCCACTGTGATAGCCTAAGACTCATCCACTTGCAAAACACATGCTGTGCGTGGCAGGATGGGGACAGCCTCTACATCAGAGCTGCTCACCAGCGTACAGTCCCCTGCACCACGCTCCAGCAAACCTTGGCACAACACACTGCGCCACTGCAATCATCACGCAGCCCGTGCAACACTTGGGATGATGCCAAACCTTGTAAGACCCTGGAGAAGACACCAGAGCGCTCTGCCATGTCCCAGAGGATTTCTGCATCCTGTACCACACTCTGCCATGTCCGAGCACGGCAGCACCCCACTCACCGTGGAAAGCCACAGACACCAGTGGGAGAGGGAGCAGGGGAGGGTCCGTGGCAGGGCTGGCTGCTGATTCAGCTGTTCTGGCACGACTGTGCCACCGAGCACCAGGCGCAGGGAGGGAGGTGCTGGGCGGGAGGGAGCGCACAGGTTTCGGCCCCAGCGTGCAGGGAACCAGGCTGGCGGGGGGCCAGTGCGCTGCCGAGACAGGCAGCGCTGTGGGAAGCAGGGAGTGCCTCTGTACCCCCACCCTGGGCGCTGTCAGCCCCGCAGGGACAGGCAGAGCGGCTGCAGTGCCTCCGTGCAGCACCGGGCACCAGCACTGGCAGGGCCCTGCCTTTGCCTGCCAGAAAGGTTTTGAGGGTGGACCTTCAGAGCCTGGGAAAAGGGGATATTTTTTTTCCAAAGCCAGACATAGCGTTCTGCCACAAGCACTCCTCTCTCCTGGGGCCATGCATCAGGCAGGGTGGAAATGTCACTTGCTGGACCTTCACTCAGCCACCCTCCAGGTATTTCATGTCCCAGAACTGCCACCCTCCCCAGCTCTCCCTTTTTGTCCCAATAAGGGATCACGTTCATTCCTCCACACCTTGTTTTTGAGGAGCAGGGTAAGAGGGGGTTGGTTGCCTTCTACTTGCTGCCTCACAGAAGCTGAGGCTTCCCAGAGCCTTGTTCCCCAAAACCTGATGGCATTTCTTGAAGTAGGGAAAATAAGTTTTCATCCAATAGGCAGCACAACCTGCAGGTTGCCCCCACATCACTGGGTCTGGGGTGGGGAGGAAAGGCAGCCCCATCAAGAGGTGAGACAAAATGTCTTGCCAAGGGAAAAGAAGCCTTTGAAGATCCACCATCCTGTGCATCTATCCCTTCCCCACTGCTCTGGGAAATGCCTCATGGATGCTGTTTAACAATAGAGCATGCTACAGAGATGCCTATAGATAGATGAAAGAGATCTGCATCCGTGAAAGGACAGATAAATAGTCTCTCCACACTGACTTATCTCAAGCCTTTGTTGCATGCTGTTAGAAACACACAGAAGAGGCAAACACAGTTGGTCTGGGCCCTTTAGGAAGAAGCGGAAACAGGAATGAAAATAGCCTGGAAGCAGGATTTGTGACTAATCCAGGGACCAAGAGGCTTGGAAGCAGTGCCCCTATCAATGTTGTCCTGCTGGGCCAACCCTGACACAGAGGGGAGTGAGGGGGGCTCTGGTACAGCAAAAGCAGGAACTAAAGTGGCCATAACTAGGATTGCCCCAAACTGCAGCAGTAAAAGCTGGTCAGACCATTGAGGTCAGTTACAAAACCTCCCAAGGACTGCAGGGGTGAGATGCTGTGAGGCAAGGGGACATGTTATTCATGAGATCCTGGATGGTTGCTGCATCCTCTTGCACCCCAGGGAGCAGGTGTGCAACTGCGCTTGCTCAGTCAAGCTCTGTTGAGACTGTCCTGTGCCTGTTTCCTCTGGGCTCAGAGCTTCAGGATGGAGACAACACCCTCACCCCCTCACCGTTCTCTTTATTTACAGACACAACATCAGCTGGGGGTGTGGAGACGAGAATGGCACCTTGCAAAGCATCTGCCCTCCCAGGCAGCGCTGTGCCTGCAGCAACGACTTTGCAGGCTCTGTGCAGTGGGAGGGTGGGTGGATGTGTGGTGCAGGCTCCACGACATGGGGAAGCCAGCTGGTTGACCAAAAGGCAATACACCTCTCCATGGCTGAGCCTCCTTTGCCTTCTGATTCATCTATTTCCACCGGCCGCCCACCATGGTCTTCCCACGGGCAGCCTTTGACCTGGAAGGGAAGCAGAAAAGCACATGCAAAAAAGCATTAGTGACCGTGAAAGGAGGGACAAGGTGGGTGCCATCAGCAGTCCTGCAAAGAGGATGGAGCCATCTCTGGTTGATGCTCACTGCCCTGTGGAAAAGAAGGTCATTAGTGGCCCCAGGTAAATGGGACCTGAGTCTGTTCATGTGTTTTGGGACCCTCTGGGAACAAGCTCATGCATTTTACCAGCTGTTTCTAAGGACCCCTAATTCCCTTCCCATGTTTCTCCCTCCAAGGATCCCTCAGAGAAGATTCAATGAGTTGGATCTCTAGTTGTGAAGGGATAACAACGGCTGCAGGATCCCTCTCCCAAGAACCAGAAGCTGTGAAGCTGTTAGCCAGGACCCACCACATCACTCTCTTTAACCAGCATCAGAGGAACAGGCGCTGCTCTGGGCATGGGTCAGCAGAAGAGAAAAGAAGGAAGAGGCTTGGGTGGACAGTGAAGGTCATTTCTGGCATGTCATCCTGAGAGTCACCAGCGCAGCTTTGGCTGGCAATCCTTGGCATTGCCTCCTCCCTCAGCCCTACTGTGAGCCTGATGTCAGCCCCAGCATCCATGCAGCACACGTGCAGTGGGAGACACACAGCACTCAGAAAATGCCTGTACTCACCCTTTGCTGCAGTAGCAGGCCATTTTGGGGCAGAAGAGAAGAGAGATTTTGTGTAAGCAGGAGGGAGATGGTGCTACCTGACATGCGGGGCAGGCTGAGCATCTCTCATGCGAGATGGCACTGCGGGATGGGGATGCGAGAGCAGCATGGTGCTCCTGAGGGTAGGGGTTAAACACCCACCTCCACCCTCAGTCCTGTCCAGGCAATGTGGACACAGGGACAGACTCCCCTGATCTTGCAGGGCTGCACAGCTCCTGCAGACCATGGGATTTCCCCTCCTACACAAGCTGGGATCTCCAGCACCTTCCCTGAGATTCTGGGCAGAGTCACTGCAGGGATGGGGGTGGCTGGAGGCTGGCAGGACCCCACACAAGGACATAATGTCCCACGTGCAGAGGTGGGTTCTCCGTGGGGCCCGTCCCCAGCTGGAGTCTCTGGGGCAGGGGGAAGCTGGTGGAGGTGAGAGGCAATGGGGATCTGTCAATGGGAGAAGAGCAGAAGGGACTGAGGTCCCTGCACTAGACTTGCAGGTCCATGAACAGCAAGTACCAGTAGGACAGGGGGCAGGAGTGGAAAGGACAGGAGGTCGCTCTGTGAGGGTGCAAGAGAGCCAGGAGATACACAAGGAGGGAACTGGGGCCAGGGGAGCAGGCAGCTGGAAGGGCAGGAGGCATCAAGAAAGGATGCTCAGCCTGCCCAGGGACTTACACTTTCTGGTGATCACTGACACGATTTCGGAGGACGTTGATCTGCAAGAGAAACACAGGCAGATGGTGAGGTCTGACAAGATGCCCCACACCCGGCCAGGGACAAGGGTTGGGGTGAAGATGCATCACTGCTCTCTATTCCCCAGCAGTTCTTGCATGGGTTTAGCATGGGGCTGTGATGTGCAGCACAGCGGGAAGCCCCAGGGGCTGGGAGGTCACAGGGCCACCACACAGCCCCTTTCACCAGCTGCCACATCCTCCAGCATTTCACAGCTCTGTGCTCAGCCTTGCCAGGGTGGCTGGCAGCCACTGGAAGGGTTGGTTTGATCCTGTCTCATCTCCAGAAAGGAGGCAGATGTGGCTTTGCCTGCAGTGGTGTAGGGCCTCTCAGGTGTTTGTCACCCCATGTGCTAAGCGGGGCACAGTCCTTTTCTGAAGCAACCAGCTTCCCTGCGACAGCACCATCAGTCAGACAACTCATCTCCCAGGTGGGGAGCATCCAGACAGAGCAGCCAGGCACACAGAGGGCAAGCTCCTGGAGGGCCATGTGGCTCACCTCGTATTTCTGCCGCTTGAACTTTTCCTGCAGGTCAAATTTCTCAGCCTCCAGATCACGAATAGTTTGCCATAGCTCCTTGGCCTTGTCCCTGTGGGAAGAGCCGGCTGGTGTCAGCGCAGAAAAGGGATGTGGCTCACAGGGAGCTCACTGCAGGGGCAGGGCAGCGATGCCACCATCTCGCCTTCTCCCCCAGGACGGGTCTCTGAAGGCTCCATGCCCAGATGGGGATGTGCGATGCCAGGTCCCACGCATGGACCAGAGCCGTGGGTGAGGTTGGGATGACGTATGGGGACACGCGTGTCCCACGCATGTGAGCGCGGCTCCCTCTGATGGCCGGCGCTGTCATCAGCAGCCTGGCCGTGGTGGCCTGGCAGAGCCACAGAGCCCACATCCCCGGTGGTGTGTCACAGCCTGTCTCCCAGCTGTGCCATCACCCTCTTGACTGGACTGCAAGCCCCAGGCAGCCCGCCCCGGCCCAGGATCCTGCCCAGGAGGTGGAACCCAAAGCAGATCCCCTGTCCCGGCCATCCCTCCGGCAGCCCATGCTCACCTCAGCTTGTCTTCATTGAGGTGGTCGATGTTCAGGGGCTTCCGACGTTCGCTGAGGATCTTCTTCTTCTTTTCCCGCTCTGTTTGCTTCTTCCCACCTTTTTTCTCTGACTGAGGAAACCATCAGTCCATTGGAGGGAAGGAAATCTGCCCAGCCTTTGCTCTACCCCTATCCCCAGTTCTGCCCCCAACACTCTCAGCTTTTGGGACACCAGAAGCACATGAGGTCCTCAAGAAAATTTTGGCAATAGTGGGCAAGACAAGCCCCACCCCCATCCCTGTCCCTGAGGTGAGGCTGGGCCCGCCCGGGCCAGCATCTTCAAAGCAGAGCTCCCAGCTCACTTTGGCTCTCCGATTGCTGCTGTGGCCCAACAGCGGTGGCCTGTATTCTTCTGCTTGTAGAGACCACAGTCTACAACACTGACAACACGCCTGGCACAGTGAGGCCAGCCCCTGGCTGATCCCTTCCCAGGAGCACCAGCAGCCTCATTGCAACTGCTCAGGGTAGACTCACACCTTCTGCATGTAGCCTCCAAAATGCAGCATGTTGGAGAAAGCTTTCTTCTTCCGCGCTTCCTCCTCAGCCTTCTTCCTTGCCTCCTCTTCCTCTTTGCGAGCTCTTTCTTCCTGTCAGGGTCAGAAGTGGGTCAGCAGCAAACAGAGACCTCACAGCCAGGCTTGCATTACCCAAGACCAGCCCAAGCCTCCTGTTCCCAGAGGGAGACTCACGGCCATGCGGGCTTGGCGCTCCTTCTCCCTCTCACTGCGAATCCGCTGCTGCTCTGCCCTCTCCGCTCGCCGCTGTTCCTGCAGAAGAAGACGACCTTGACTTCAACACCCCGGGAAATCTGCATCCTCTCTGTCCCTAAGGACACATCCCTGACCCCAAAAGTCCTGAGAGCCCCAAGGGCAGATCTGTTGCTCCCACATCTCCCAAGGGAGCATGTGGAACAGTGACCATGGGGAAAGGTGCATCTCTGTTAGGCACCACAGCATCGCAGCAGCCAGACCAGGGGCTTCCCAGGCACTGAGGTACAAGATCTGGCTCAAATCTCAAGCTCTGTCTTGCAGGGACAGGGGATGTCTCAGGTCTTGCTGTCAGGACTGCAGGGAAAGGATCACGGCTGTGTGCCCACAGGGGAGAGGGTGGCAACAACAAGATGGGGAAGGCTGCAGACATACAATCCTGTCCTTGAGAGACAGGAGCTCCTCTTCCTCCTTCTTCCTGCTCTCAAAGTGGGCTTCAATAAGGGCCTGCAGTTCATTCAGGTCCTTTTCCATGCGCTTGCGGTGAATGTCCTGCACCAGAGAGAAGCAGCAGCAGTGGCTACACTCCCACAAGTGAAGCCCTCCAGGAGCTGCTGAGCTGCTGGGCACAGTGTGGAGGAGCGATGCGAGGGGATCACTTCACAGGGGCTGACACTGAGTGCACTACTTACATCAAAATCCAGTCTCTCACCATCTGGGATTTTGGGAGGCACCAGGTTTGGCATGAAGACCCTGCAATTGAAGGTGAGCAGAAGGATGGTGAGCCTGCAGCAGATTCCTGGGACAGGATGGTGCCTTTCATCCATGTGTTGATCTACCCACCCCTCCTCTCTGAGCCTCGCAGTCCCCAGGGGTGCAGAGTGAGCACATTTTGAGGACAGGAACATGTAATGCTGCTTGCTAGAGGTTGCCAGCTGGACAGCCTCAGAGGAAGACCTCTGGCATTCCTGGAAGCACTCCAAGGCGCCCGCATGGCTGGAATAACTCTGCAAGCTGCAGGCAACTTGGCCATGACGCTTTGCCAGGCTCCCTGGGGCTGGCAGACACCCCACTGCTCACCCAAAAGAGCACAGAGGAACTTGTGCTCCAGTGTGACCTGGAATGGGGAGCTGGAAACTGTCCTTTCATCCTCTGTGGGCTTGAGGGAGGGCAGGAGATGCTCAGTAGGGACACATAAAGATACAAAGGGATAAAGAGATCATAGCTGAGGAGAGATCTGCCTCTCAGACTGCACCATCCCAGGGGTCCATGAGGACCTGCAGGTTCCTGGCAATGGTTCATGGCCTCCCTCCTTCAGGCAAGTGCTCCTGTCCCAGGAATGCTGGCAAATGCCTGCCTCATGCCAGCTGTGGCCAGGAGCATACTGGAGAAGCAAGACCCTGGCTGTTCCATGGACTATGTACCCCAGGCTGAGGTGCACACAGATTTTTTCCATCTGCAGGGCCACAGGGCAGCTGGGCTTCCTCCAAGGAGCACACAAAATGCTTCAAGACCTCATTCTCAGGATCTGAGAATCTGCCTGTTTCTCTCAGTTTTAATTTCCATGTCCTAGTCCCCACTCTGCTTTCATGATTTTGAGGCCTCACTGCCTCATGCCCTTTGTGGACCATGGTGCTAAGCCCATCACATGGAGCCTCTGCCCTGGCACAGCTCCTAGTTCAGACCTTGCACCAGAGAAAATGCACCAACACTTACTTGGGCTTTGGCTTCGATTCACCTGTGAGTCCCCAGGAGCAGGAGAGAAAGACAACGTTAGTGTCACAGAGGCATTTGCTTTCACACCTTGACCCAAAGCCCACAACACTGAGCTAAGCTACTGCTCTCTCCCAGCAGCACAGGCTGCACTGTGGATCATCCTCCAGCAAAGATGCACACAGTGAGATGTCCATCTGTGTGTGAAAACCTGACACACATGTTGATGTTCCTGGATGAGCAGAAAGGCATTTGGTACCTGCTTGCACAGGCAAAGGGATAGTCCCTCCCACCCCAGAGAGGAACTACGATGGATACTTCACCTTCCCCAGGCTCCTGCTCTCGGTCCCCCTCTCCACCTGTGGAAAACACGATGCTTTGGCTCCCAGAGGCCAGCCCTGCTGTGCACCCTGCCCACGGACACAGCGGGGTGGTTCAGCCAGGCGGTTCCTTTCTGCCCCATGCTTATCCCCACTGCAAAACCCAGCTCCATCCCTCCAGGATGAACAGGGAGAGAGCAGGTGCCTCATGGACATCCCTCCCTCACAGACAGACCAGGAGAGGCCCAGGTCTTCTCCAGGAGGAACCCAGACAAGCTTTGCAAGAGCTCATGCTGGGAAAACAGTAGTACTACCCTCTCCTGTATTTTGGGTGAATTTCTTACCTAGGCAGCAAAAAGTCATCCCTCCTGCAGGCCTTCTGCTGCCCCAGCCCTGGCAGAGGACAGGCCTAGGGCAGCTCTGCCCTATTTACTGCAGATTCTCTCTCTCCAGCAGCAAATGAATTCAATACTGAAAACCCTGTTACAAGGGCCCAGTGCCTTGGGGAACTGAAATGGCCCAAACCGTCTCCTCCGCTCCTACTTTACCTTCTCCTGGTGCTTTCGTTTCATCTTCTTGTTCTGTTTCAAAAGCAATGGGGAGAATATGAGCATCCGTGGGGAAGGGCAGTCACATCCCCCAGCACAGAGGGGTCCTGGCACCCTAACTCGGGGAGCATGGCTGGGATCTGAACCTGCCCCACCAGCCGTGACAACATGGGGACACACACCAGACAACCCCATCTGCTCCAAAGAGGTCTCATGAAGGCCAGTGCTCTTTGGATGGTGAGACACATCAGAGCATGACCCCAGCTCTGGAAATCCCCCCTCTAAGGCTACATAGATATCTTGGTGGAATGGGCTTAACTCATTTTTGGCATTATTTCAGAGTGCTGGACACAAACTGTTTGATCAGCAACCAGAAGAAAACACCATTATCCTCATGCTTGCAGGGCCAAGGCACTCAGGAGATCAGTAAAGGGCAGCTCAGTTTTGACACTTCCTTACTGGAAACTACAGATACGGGAGAGAGCTGCCTCTCTGTGCTACTAGCCCTCTGTCACAGGCTGTGCTGGGACATCCCAGACCCTGCTCAGCACCCCACCAAAGTGGATCATGGCTCCAGCCGAGCCATGGGAGCTCGATGGCAAAGCCACCACGCACCTTCTGCCTTGGTTTCTTCTGTCTCCTCCTCCACCTCCTCTACCTGTTCTTCCTGACCTGTGGAATAATGGGCAGTGTGAGTCGAACAGCCGCCGCTCCTGCTGGCTCCCTGTGGACCCTGGTATTGGGACAACTGTGGCATGGAGCTGGCCCAGAGAGAGACCTGGGGGAGATGGAGCCACAGGAGAAAGAAGCAGCTGCTCAGAAAGCAAAGGGCTTTGCTCTAACCTTTACCCAAGGGCTGTTCTCTGTGCTTGGACAGGGAAAATAAATAATTGAAGGTTTTATAGCCACCTCCTGGTTTGTCCCTCATTCCCTCTCATACTATCATGCTCTTATAACCCGGGATGGGGGGGGAGTGATTTCTATTGCTCTCCTCTAGCCAGCAAAGAACAAGACTGGCTGGCATCAGAGAACGTGCCTTTGGCACCTTCACAATCTTATTTATGACACTGTTGGAGCATTTTTCCACTGGAGGGAGCAGTATCCCCACAAGAATCCTCCACTGGAGTCAGCGCAATGCTGAGGCCCACAGGTCCTGGGAAGACTTGTGGTCCCACAGCAAGAGAGAAGGAAAGAAAAAGAAGATAGCAAACCACAGGAGCATTTGGTTGATAAATAAAAGAGAGAAGCTACAGACACAGGAGCAGATACGTACAGCGCAGCAAGGAAGGAAGGAAGGAGTGCAAGAAGCAAGAGAGAGAAGTGGAAGAATGAAAGAAAACCATTTCCCAACCAGGGAGAGGCAAAAGACACACCAACCCACGACATATTCACAGCAGCAGTGGAGAGATGAAATAAAGAAAGGTGCAATAACTACCGTCTTCTTCCTCTATCCATTCTTCCTCTTCTGAGCCAGGGAGGAGGGAAAGGAATAAGTGCAGAGGTTAGTCAGACGCCGTAAAGCTGTGGGGTGTAGCTATGGCGTGCATGAGATGAGGACTCTAGCACTTCAGTGGTTTCCCCCTTGTACCTCTCTTTGCTTTTAATGTTCTAGATGTTTTGCTGTGCCGCAGCCCAGGCTGCCTGGCAGTGACCTGAAGCAGCAAGAGGCTCAACAAAACCCAGCTCCCAAACCCAGCCCCAAATGCACAGCCCAGCTGTGTCCCAGGGTGGCTGTGTGCACCATGGGGTTTGCTTCTTCATTGGACTGAGGCGGTTGGAGGTTTGTGCTTGAGCATCATTAATATACATTCGGCTGATGCTCCAGCTCCTGTCAAGTTATTGGGCTCACACCTCTGCCAACGCCCAAGTCCAGCATTTCTATCCCTGTTTTGAGCCAAGGGATCACTCTGACAAAAGAGATCCCAAGAAAATTCAGACTGGGTTTGATTCTACTGATGTTTCAGATGGAGAAATCTAGAACATGGTCTCATCTGCCTTTCCTGGTCATGAATTGCTCATTGCAGCCAAGGAGCTTACCACCACAACCCACCCAAGCAAAATACTGAACCAACAGCACTTGTCTCTTGGTCCTTGCAATCACCAGGCCCTAGAGCACTTACCTTCTTCCACATACTCCTCTTCAGAGAGCATACGTGTGAACAGGAGGAGGGAAGGGAAAAAGACGCAGGTTATTGAGGCTGCTCTGATCATTTCTTAGCTTCAGCCTTGGGGCAGCTGCAGATGCTCCATGTTCCCTTACCTTCCTGCTCCCTGCAAAGCACAACACAAATTTGCAGTTACAGTGATCTTCTGCAACAGGGCGCATGTGTTCATCAGTGAGGCCAAAGGGGAATTTGAAATTGCCTTAAGGGTGGCTCCCCTTCTTCCTAGCAATGGGCAACGACTGCTGGGCAGGCTGCAGTGCGGCACACTGCAAGGTGGCAGTGGGGATGGGACAAGACCCAGATCACACTTGAGGCTGCGGACAGTAGGAGCTGAAGTGCTCAACTGACACTTTAACAGTGGTCAGAGCACAAGACTGTTTTGCAGCTTGAGAAGATCAAGTGACCATGGCCTGTAATCCTACAAATGGGCAGATCACATCCCATCTCTACCCCAAAGTCTTTTCCCGACCTCAAGGGAGATGCAGAGTCTGTCCTCAGGTGTGTCTAAGGGATGCTGGGCAGTGGGGTCAGACTGATTGCCAAGATATGCAAAGCTGTTGTGGCATTTAAACTAAGAGAAGGATTCAGATTACACTTTCTGCTGGTGGATGAGAAGTAGGAGCTGTGTTTGTGTGACGCCTAGAACCACATAGCTCAGATATTGAGCCCCTTCTCTTCAGCATATGTCTCATGGTCCAGCAGCCCTCACCAGCAGAAGTTGCCCTGAAATTTGGCCCTTGGGGAGTGATGCTCTGGATGTGGCAGTAGGACCCCAGCAGCAGCAGACTGATTATATCAGCTTTTCCCAGCTCTATCTCACTGATTTGGACTACAGTAATTTTAATGCAGGGAATGTCCCTTCCCATGTATATGCTGATACAGCTCCTAACGGAAAACTCCCCACTGTTAGGGATCTCAGCACTATCATAAGAGCAATGCAGATGGGCACAGGGTGGGGGAATCCTAGGGCCCTTTCACGTGGGGTACTGGGGTAATGATGAGAGCTCATGCCCCCTAAACAGCACCCCTAAGCAATGCTCTGACCCTGCAGGATGGCAGGAATAAGGAGAAAGAAAGGGTGTTTAAAAACACACCACTTACTGCTCATATTCTTCAACAACCTCTTCGGAGTCCGACATGCCTGGTTATCTAGCAGAATTCAAGGCAGATTGGAAAAAGCAAGGGTTAGGAGCTGAGATAAGGACAAGCACAGCCCGTCCTCCAGCACCCGAGACACAGGCACAGAAATGCTGCATCTCACCAAAGCACTTGGATCTTCGAGCTGTCCCCAGCTAGGCTGTGACAGCGTTATCTCAACAGAGATAAGGCTCCCCCCTCCCCTCCCTCCCAGGATCACAGCTTGCCCCAAATAGAAGGCAGGATATTAGACACTGCCTCATGCAACACTGATAACTGCTGTCAGGAGCCATGTCCGGGACGCGCAGCCAATCTCAGGGTGCTGTGTTTGCTCAGGACACAGGCAAATAACCCAATTATAATGTTCAGCTTGTTTTGCTTCCTGACTATTCTTAGCTTCAGTTGGGAACTTGCAGGGACGTCCTGTTATCACAGATTTACAGTCCTGCACAAGCCACAGCATGAGGTCCTGGTGAGACCTCCCAGCCCAGCCCTCCAAGCGCGGAGCATGCTCTGGAAAGGGACGATCTGGGCTCAGCAGGAGCATTTGTTCCCTGGTCCTGGCCCTGAGACTGAGGTTAGCTAAAAAGAATAATTCACAGCCTGGTTTAGCAATAGGGCTAATAACTCTGCAGAAACAGCCATGATCGTATTCCCAGCACACCCATCTCCCTCACAACTGTGGCCAGGAGGATTACGCTCATTGTTCCACCTCATCTAGCTTCCACCCAATGCTCCACTGCAAGGTCTGCACAGACCAGCCCCATGATCAGGCCCAGCCCTGGGCAGCCCTGAGCATCAGCCCAAGCCCCTGCAGAGCCTGTCCGCAGCTTGCGTTCATGCCAGACCTCGGCAAAGCTGAGATGCAGCAGGACAACGCAAGGCAGATCTAGAAATAGCTTCCATGTGCTAAACCACCTGTTCCCAGAGCAGCGCCGCTTCACTTCTCCTTCTGCCGGGTGTCTGGGAACAACTGGTCCTGGCTACATCTGTTGAGCATTTATTACCCAGGATGGGTAGGACAGGCTTCAGGATCGCTTATTCAAGATGCTGAATCCAGGACTGGAATCCACAAGCATGGGAAAGATGCGTTACAGGAAGGGTGCCTCTGCATACCCATGGCTCCCGGGGGGTTGTCAAATCTCACTTCTGAGCAATGACTCAGAAGGTGCTTTTTGGAGACAAATTAAGTCAGAACTCAGCACTGTCTGCCTCGGGTTCACCGCCTGCTTCTGCCATCATCGTTCACTTCCCCAGTGTGCATCTGGGGCTTGACCCTAAGCACACCCCTCTCACACCATCCCCTCAATCTTTGCTCCCTGTTGAACATCAGTTCCTGGCCCTTCTTTTCACCCAGGCTCTGCATGGTCCTACTGCCCCCAGAATTTGGCTTCTGAACACCCAAGACTTCACGTGGTTCTCTCACAACACAAGAGTGGAGACTCCCTCCTGGCCATGACAGTGCAAACATGCATTTGTGAATGTTTATTTCTACATCTCTTTTCATCTCCTCTCTCATACATCACTAGATCCCATAGACCATTTGCTGAGGAACAACAACAAAACCAGGACTGTTAAGGAGTACACAAAAAAAGCTAATGTTACACCAGAAAATGTCGCTAGGAAATATTTATGCATCCTCTTCACAGAAACAGATAAACCTTTCCATCAAAGCTTTGAAATCTTGTTTTGAAAGAATTAGGGAAAGTCCAGCAGAGTTATTACAGAGTTAAAGAGGAAATATTGCACAAATTACTGATCGAAAAAAAATCTCCCATCATTTGCTGTGGATTAAATACTCCAGATATCCCTCCCACTCCTTAAAAACCCCCTCTCAATTAGCTCAGGCCTGGCTGGTCGAACCTCTGGGCCTGAGTTAATTCTCCACGGTTCACAGTCTCTGCTTTTCTCCAGGCTTCCCAGACGTGGAGCTCTCATTTCCCAACATTTGCTCCAGTGTGGGTCACGGCGCTGCTCCCTTCTGGCTTGGCAGGGTCAGACCATGCACAGGAGCATCCCACTTCTAACCCACCCTTTGGGCTGCCAGCGAGCCAGGGCCAGGCTGGCCTGACTCTCCCACAGGCATCGCATCCCTCCTGTCCCCTCCAGAAAGGAATAGGGATCTGTGAGACTTCCCCGGAACCAGGGCAGCCAAAATCCTTCTCAGCCACTTTGGCACACATTGGGGTGGTGCAAAAGGCGTTGGGCAAGTTGCTAATACAACCCGCTGGAGAGGGTCCTGATGTTTTATCCATGGGAATGCCTTCATGGCAAAAATACATCCCAGTGCAAGCGGCTGGGGAGGATCGTTAACCGTGAGCCAAAGCACTTCTGGGTCTTTAACAACTTCCCTTCCACTGAGCATCCTACGCCATGAGCAGGCACCCCGCCTCCTCAGCCTTACCTCTGCCGTGGGGCACCGGTGAGATCCCAAGGAGCCGAGGGGAAGCTGGCGGGCGTCTGGGAAATGCTCTTTGGGAGCAGGAGGCTTTAAGGGGGCTCCAGCGCCCACCCCGGGGCGGGCAGCGCCGGGAGGAATGTGCCCGGCGCCCAGCGAGGAATGCAACACTTGTGAGCTGCTATTTTGGCAGCCGCAGCCCTGGCCCCCTCCACCGCTCCCCCTTCCCCCCAGGAGCCCATATAAGCCCAAGCTATTGTGTGGCCTCAGAGATTTGCTATTTTAAACCCTCCTGACTGAGATACACGAGTGCCCAAGGGGTTGACACAAGCCAGCCAGCTGTCACTTTCTAGGGCCAGGGACACTGATAAGGCAGCGCTGCCGTGATCAGAGGATCGGACCCTCCATCACAGCCCCCAGCCCAGGCTCGCTCAGCCACTGCACTGGGTCCAAGATGCTGTAATGAGAAGCGAAGAGTCTCAGGCTGCTTTTACCCCACACACACCCCCAGGACACATTTGTCTCAGGTTTTTGCCTTTTTTCCTCTTGCCAGAAGAAGGGAAGCAATCAGTTCCCAGTCCCAGCCCAGGAGCACATGACGGGGAGCATCTAAGAAAGAGCAACTTTTATTAGGAAAAAAAAAAAAGGCACAGAGAAAATTAAGTCCTTTCCAAAGCCCAGCAAGCAAGATTAGATTCAGGGGCAGAAATAGAGTCCCACACCAAATTTGGACACCACAATGGTTGCTCAAGGCACAGCCCGATCCCGTTGAATGGCTCCAGCAGAAGGATTTGAGCATCATTTTATGGGCTGCCCATGGCACCCTAAAGCTGGCCTTGAGACAGCACCCTGCTTCCCTGCTGGGTGGGCTCAGCAGCCCAGGGAGTGCAGAACCAAGGGTCTGCACAGCCACAGGCAAAGGGCTCAGGAGGAAGAGTGAGAGGGAAATGGGGTTTGCAGAAGGAGTCCAGCACAGGGCTCTCAGCTCCATGCAACCCCCAAAATAGGGGCATGGCCAGCCCACCCTTCCTGTATCACTAAGTGAAAGGGGTCGCTGCTTGTAGGGGGCAGGCAAGAGTAAGGGCGAGGTGGAGAAGGCCAAGTCTTTGGCTCTGGCTCAGGTGTGTGTTGGAGGGAAGCACCAGGGCCATCAGGTCCACCCTTCTTCCATGAGGCATCTCCAAGTTACACTGGTGCACACGTTTGCCTTTGGTTGGGTCCCTCCAGCAGTGACAGCCTAGGAGGGGGCGTGACATCTGCCTGCTCCACCTCACCCCACATGAGCCAGGCAGCAGGGATGGACATGGTCCATGGACGTGCAGCTGAAACTCCCTTGGCCAGGCAGCTTCTTGCCCCACTGACATGATCCAGCTGCAAAGGAGACTGATCCTCTTTGCAAGCAGTTATGGAGCACAGCCAGACATTAGGCGCAAAACATCAAAACATTTTGGGGAAATAAGGCAAGAGTCTGCCTTCAGCATTGCAAGGAGTCTCCAGGCCTGGGCGCTCCCAGGCAGGCAGTGAGTGAGGACTGGGGGCGCAGGGATAATCTTCCAGTCTTCTTCCTTCCCATCCCACAAGCAGAAGACCCCAGCAACCTGGAGTGCACCTACACATGGCGTGGGAGACGCTCGTGGCAGTGGGCTGCTGGATGGTTGCGTAGGGCTGAGCTTTGGTCTTCAGAGCAAAACACTTTTTCCCAGATCATCTGATATTATTACAACTGATATTATTACAGCTGGAAAAGAAAGTGAGAAACAGTGAGGCTGGGCCTGAGGCTGCAAACCCTCAAAGGCAGCTACTTTATCCAGGACCATACTTGTCCCAAACAGGGGATGGGACAGGCAGTCATCCCCTAGATCCCACCACATGACACTTCCCTCCTCTTCCAGAGTAGAGCCCTTCTCACCCTCACAGCTGCCTCCAGTTGTCCCCTCCTGCTGACTCTCCCAAGTCATGGGGTCCTGGATGTCCCACACCCCTCTCCCCTCCATAGCCTGGTTCTCCCACACCTGCCCTGTGAGTGATGCACCAGTGGGCAGGTCCCGGCTCTGCCCTTAGCTCAGAGGATGCACCAGTTTTCAAAGCAGCTCCATGTCTACCTTGGTGTCTCCAGGAGTGTCTCCAGGCTGCTTTACCCAGACGTCACGGTTTGGCAGGCTGTTTATTTTCCTGATGTCCTGCAAACATCAAGAGACTCGTAAGTGTCACGAGAAGGTTTTCCCCATGTCTCATGTTCCGTGTTGCCTTTGTCTGACTTAAACCAAACCTTGCAGCATATGTGTTCCAGGTGAAACCAGCCAGCTTTGAGATCCTGCACCTGGTGGACCCTCAAAACCAAGTGCAGCTCCAGCCCACAGAGATGGATGGCAGCAGGTATTATTATAGGAAAAACTGATAAAGGAGCTGCAAACTTTACCCAAGAGTGACCCCAGGAGCAAACCCTTTCCTGGCAGACACAGAGCCAGCACAGCCTCCCAGTACAGACACGTTTGGGCAGTGCTAATCTCTGCAGCTCAGTGCTGGGGGTGCCCAGACTTGCCTGCCCGGGCTGCAGGGCTGGGCTGGAGCTGCCCCTCCTGGTCCTGTACCCAGGCTGCTCCAGGAGACTCTGCTATGAGCAGTGGCAAAACACCTTATTGCTGTAAACAGTGATACCTCCCCAGGACTTGCTGAACCTCTCCTTTTCAAGTACTCAGAGGCCAAAGGGTTTCCTGTCTGTCCCCCTTGCATCCCTGTCCTTGGAGCAGCCACGGTGGCAAAGTGCTGCCCTCTGAGACCCCTTAGCTGGGCACTTTGACCCCACAGCTACAAGACACCTTAGTTTTGGGGGCTGGGATACACTCAGGGATGCAGATCACTCTAGTCGCCACATGCAGCAGGACCTCTCAGTGCACACACAGTTCTCCAAGCCCTGCAGAGCCCAGTGCCAAAGGACTGAGCATATGGTTCATCTCCCACTGGCCTCCAGGTCAGAGATAGTCCTCCAGACAGTGATAGAGATGGGATCATGCTGGGGTGATCCCTCTCACTGATGGCAGGGTCAGGTCCCCCTGCATGTCTCCTGAGACACACATCCAGCTGGTGCCTGCTCCCTCCTCACCCCATCAAGGGCTGGGAGCAGCTGCCTTGGGCACTTTGGGATCAGGATCACAGCACAGTAACAAGTAGAGACCTGACATCTTGCCATGGTGGCCCTGCAGCACCCAAACCTCCAACCCTGGCTAAGCTCCTCTCAAACCCTTTAATGGGTTCAGCCAAGGGTCCATCAACCCTTCAAGCCCCACCACCCCAGGTGCAGGGACGTGTCCCACCAGGCTGCCTGGTCTCAGGGCTCTAGCCCAAGGTGTCAGCACAAGCCGGTACCTTGCTCTTTTCCTCCTTGACAGGTTCCTGAGTTCGGCTGATCCACAGATTAATGCGGGATGTCACCGATCCCGGGATCTTCAGATTGTCCTGTGGCACAGAGAGCAACACCAGGGTTACAGCAACAGCTCTTCCACTGTACGAATATAACCCGAGACAGCCCCCAAGGCATGGGGAGACTGAGCAAATCTGCAACAGGCAGACACCAGCCTACACCTTGGCCCCTTCCCAGCTCCTCAAATACCAGTGCATCGGCATGAACCCACACACTGCAGAGCACAGTTTCGGTGGCAGCTGGTGCCCAAGTCCAGCCCTGCCTGGTACCGCTCAGCAAGGACCGAACTCCCATCAAACTGCATCCAGGCAGCAGCCTTCTGGGCTGTGCGTTGGTATCCAAACAGGGAAAGATTTGTCTAAAAAGCTGCTGCCTCACCCAGCACAGGATCCTGCTTGAAGGTCCTCGCTCGGGCCAGCTCCTGCCCTTACCTTCCTGACAGCCAGTGACTCAGCCTTGCTGGGAGCACTCGCTTCAAAGAAGTTGCGCTTGCTGGCCACCCCCTCTGAGGACAGCAAGAGGCTCTTCTGAATAGTCAGGGATGATTTCACCACCTCTGAGCGCTGGGAGGAGAGAGGGGCATCAGCAGGGGTCGTGCCACACCCCAAGCAGTAAAAAGCAAAGTCCTACTTCTGTCTCATGTCCCGAGCCTGTTGGGATCTGCTTCCTCCCTGCCCATCACCAGCTCACGGATTGCCCCAATGCTCCCCCAGCAGGGCCGTGCAGCATCCCCATGACCCTCTCCAAGTGATAACCCCTCCCTGCTTCTAAAACCTAAGGCCAATCCCTTTTTCTGGCTGGGACCATTTTCTTCAACCCTATTAACTCTGGTTGTTTGGTGTAGCTCAGTCCCTCTCTCCCTTCCCTGCTCAGCTCCAGGCCACCCCTCTCCCTCACCCCACACATCCCTCCCATGCCAGTCCGGCTATGCCAAGGGGTTTTGGTACCTGCACTGCTGAGGTGTACTTTTCCAGCTTCTCCCCAATAGTGGTGCTGCTACCTGGGATCCTCAAACTCGCGCTGGTGAAGAAGAGGGGAGACAGTTGGACACAGTCCCCTCAGGATTTCCTGGGACTCAGCCCATGGTCCTGGGGGACTCCACTTGGCAGAAGACCCCATCCGACCCAGGCATTCCTGCATCCATCTGCCAAGTGAACCAAGGCAGCTCATTCCCTGCTGGTGACCAAGATCGCTGGGTCTCACCACCTAACTAGGGCCACATGTACATTGAAAAATAGCACCGAGCTCCTCCATTTACCCTGTCTTCACCACTGCCAGGTCTGAACTGCTTCTTTACCAATATCAGTACAAGTTTGCCTATAGTTTGCATATATGCAATTCCAGATGCCCATAAAGCCCCACACCCTGCCCTGCATTCAGAGGTGGGGGAGGGCATCTTATAGACTCCGTGCATTCAGACCTCAGCTCTTGGTTCCTCAACAGTTTTTAAGCCAGCTGTCCAAACTTTGCCATGGAGATGTGGAAGATCACTTGATCTGATCACCAAAGCCAGATCAGGTTGCTCATGGACCTGTATAGTGGGTTTTGATATCTCCAAGAATGGGACCCTGTTGTGGTGCTGCACCACTCAACACTTAACCATTCCTGTGCAGGCACAAGCACTGATGAGAAACTATATCAACCAAGAGACAGCAGGATCTAGCTGGGGGGATCTTGTACAGAAGCTGTGCGTTGGACATTGACCTCTGCTAAGCATTGCTGCCTGGTCAGCCAGACACCTTGGGGACCAATGTTCAGCAAACTTGTGCCAGGGCACTCACTGATACGAGGTCCCATTACCTCCTTCTCCTCCCTTGGAAAACAAAGGGTGACAATTCCTGCCCACCAAGACCAAAGTAATATGAAAAGAGGTGCTGACCTCCTTGTGAGAGGGCTTTGGCTTTCTTCTTTCTGTTTTCTTGAGATCACCTGGAAGACACAAGGACAAGAGATAGCAAAGACATCTTTGGCTACCAAACTGTCTTGGACTCATCTCCCCCATTTTCAAGCAAGCTCCATTTTCACCCACACCAGAGTTTATCCAATATCTGAAAGCTCCCCAGACTAAAGACACTTTATAGTGTTACCAGTTTTATTCCCAATAAAGCACCATAAAAGTCAGTTAAGCCTAGCCAGTCAGCTCTGATTCACAGCAGGGAGGTTCTCAACAGCTCTTGGTTTTCCCAGCCTCTCTAAGCACTTTATTCCAGAGATCTTTTCTGGGGGGCTAGAATTGAAGATATTCTCAGGGATGTAACAAGGGACAAGAAGGAAGATGGATTTTATTTTTATCCTGTGCTCTCAGAGAAGACTAGAAATGCTGGAAGGCAGATGGTCATTCCTCTGACTCTGGAAAATCTGAGGACAATGAGCTCCCTGTTTTCTCATCGCTTCCTACAAGTTTCCACACCAGCACAAAGCGTAGGAACATGGAACATGTTCATCATCACAGGCCTTCAGTCAGACACAAAGAAGGAAAATGGAGGAGGGACTGAAGCAGAACTGCAACACCCAGATCAAGGATGGATTTTGAACACACTTTTGGGAATAGGCTCTGCCAACATAACCTAGAGACCAAAGCAACCCTTCCTTCCCCCCATCCTCCACTGCCGAAATGGGGGTCTTTCTCCCACTTGCTTTAGTTCTTACCCGAAAGGAGACAGTTCTTGGGCTGGTTCGTCTGATGGAGCTGCTGTAGGTGATGTGAGTTGGAGAAGTATCTGACTTCTTTGCAGGTTCATCTTGGATGGGAGACAGCTGTATTACCTCCTTCGAGGGATTCCTGGATGGTCGCTGAGGAAAAAGCAGACATCTGATGCATCCCTGCAGAGTTTGCAGAGAAGGTTGAGGTGCAGGGAGAAAGGCAGCCAGGGTGGGAACCGGTTTGGAGGCTGGAGTTTGAGATCAAAATCCTCCAAACTTTGACTGTCTCACTTGGATACACAAAGACCCAAATGCCTCTTCAGGGAAACCGTGATGGCCATCAGTAGGGGCTTGCTGGAGAAGGTTATCAGAATAGCACATGTAAGGGAGGGAAAGGAAGTTTGCAGCTCTCAGAAGAACCTTCCCCAAGAGCCTACGGGTCCTATTTCCCTCCTGGTACTTTTGGGCTCTCCCTCTCTCTGTTGTCCTCCCAGCAACCAGGACTCTGCACCCCAGGGGTTGGTGCCTTGTCCATTCCTGCTCACCTGCTGGTCCAGAGATGAGGTCACCACCACGGCTGTCTTCTCCTCCATGCTGCGGCTTCCCTGTCTGGTCAGAATCTTCACTTCACGGAGCCGGCAGCCCCCCAGCTCCGGCGATGCCCGCCGCTGTGTCTCCACAACCTCTTTCTTCTGCTCCCCACAAGGTGTCCCCACACCTTGTCCCTCTTTGTCCTGGAGCCGTCCCCTCACCATCACCTTCCTCTCTGAGGCTGGCTCTGGGTGCTGGTCTCCTGGTGGGTCCCCTCTACCCTTGGCCGCATCCTGACCCTGCTCTCCAGTCTGGATGCTCTCCTGCCCCATGCGTGGCTGCGTCCCTGCCTCTGCGCGGCTTGTCCCCACCCCTGGATCCTGCTGCTCCTTCTTCTGCCTCCGCTTTTCAGAGATGGCCATTGGGGACCTTGTCCGTCTCCCTTCTTGTGTCTTCAGCACCTCCGAGAGCTTACACTCTTCCCTGTCCTCCGGAGACACTGGCTTCACCAGGGATTGAGGTCTAGAGACAGGGACAAAATGGGGATTAAACCTGAGCACCGTGGAGCCAGAGCACTGGCTTTGATGCTGCAGGTGAGGTTAACCCAGGTGAAAGGCTCAGGGTGGGGAGGCTGTAAAAATCCCACCGACATCCTGAAGTCACCCCTGCAGACCAGGACTTGCAGCCACACTCATCCCCATCACCCCAGATAGGCTATCCAAGGACAAATTTGGATTAAAAGTATTTTTTTTCTTTTTTGGGGCAGAGATCAAGCATTTCTGCAGCCTCATCCTAGGACATCAGCATCCACCAAGTCCTGTGCCAAAAAGCTGTAGGCTCAGACCAGCGTGCTGGGTCTGCTGCTGGATGAGATGTGTGTCTGTGGCTCTTCACTGGACCAGAAAAAATACCACTATCTTTAAGTTTAAACTGTTGGTTGTAAATCAGTCTGCTATTGCAGGGTCCGATCACAGTCCCAATACATTCTGCAAAGCAGTCGTTTCCCCTCCTTCCCTCAGGCACCACATTTGGGAAGGGACAGATAGGACATTAGTCCAGGGCCATGCAGGCTGTAACTATACAGTCTCTGGGAGTTGGGAAGGAGATGGGATAAAGTTTGCCCTCATCCTGAATCGCAATCACCACATGGCTGGCCTGTGCTAGCACCAGGGAAGGGGGATTTGTCCTGTCTAGCTTGTTCATATTAGTCATGTCCAATTCCTGTTCAACCCATATTCAAGCCAAGCATCCTACCTTCATCCTGTCTGAAACAGAGGGAATCACCTCTAGAACAAGAGTCTCACTCTGGACAAAAACCACCTAAATACTGGACATTTCCAGAATCAATTTAGAGAGTGGGTCAGGTTGTGTAAGGGTAGCCTGATCTCAGGGCACCCCCAAATCCCAGCTCCCTGCAGCAAGGGACTTTGGGAGCACCACTGCAAAGCCCTTGGGTCACCTCCCCCATTCAGCAAAGGACATACAACATCACTGCAATGTTCAGAGGAGGAGGAGAAGAGCCAGCCAGGGTCTGCATGCTCGATTCAGCTGCCCTGCAGAGATGGGTGTCTGTCTGCTCTTACCTGTTCAAGATCCCACTAGGGGATGGCCAGCACCCACCCAAGTTCAACCTCAGCACCAACCCTCACCCTGGCGCATCAGCTCCCTGTCCATGAGACATGTTGAGGCCCATGACTGAGCCCACCAGAGGTAGACCCCTCTTCTTGTACTCCTGCTGTGAAGCCCACCCCTCTGCCCAGTGGCCCATCGGACCCCTGCTCTTCCCACAGCTCAGCCCACTCTCATCCAGAAGAGACTCCCACCAACTGCAGCAGCTTTAGCTCAGGGTTGAGAAAAACAAGGCAGCAAGCTGCAAGCCATGAGCATCATGAGTAAAACTGATGCTAGCAGGACCCCACACACCTGCTGGAAGCTGGGCTGGTGTCTTTCCCAGGACTAGGAGGTTCTTCATCCATCGATGTGGAGGACAGCAGGCTCCGGTGCCTTCGCCGGCGCTCTCTTTGCTGCTCTTCTTCATCCTCAAGGGTCCTCTGCCTGGCCAGGCTGTTTGGGATGAAACATAAGGGCATGGTGTGGCTGTGTCCTGCGTGAGGATCTTGCAGCCCTGATGCCAAACAAGAAAGGAGACTGAAACACCCTTGGGCAAGGGCCAAGGGCTGTTGGAGGTTGCCTTCCCCAGCTGCTGCACAGGGCTAGAGGAGAGGGATGCCAACTTGAGCCAGGTGTCGCAAAGTGACACTCGGAAGATGCAGGCATTTCCCAACACAAGCACTTGATGTTACAACTCCTAATTTCATCTGTTAGAGGGAGCACTCATTTAAAAGGAATCCCTACATTAAGCAAACCTTCCTGGGCAAGGATATTTAACCTTGTAACTCAGCAAGGCGAGGACCCTAGAGCCACCACATAGATCTCAACCACATAAACTGGAAGGGTAACCACTAGTGGCAGAAGATTTTAGCCCCAATGCGAGTTGTGGCAATGGCATTTTAATTTTTATTGAGAAAAAGCCTCAGATGCAAAAGCATCAGAGGCTGAAGGCTGACAAGCTCTGCCTGGAAACAGGGACAGCAGGAGCTCTTCTTACTCCCTGCGTGTGGCTGGGACTGGGAATTGTTTATAATCACAGATTGTACCTAAAAGACAAGGTTTGGAACGATCTTTAAAGATTTTATTTTGCACAAGTCAAATGTATTTTTTTTTTGATAAAATGCCACACTAAATAAAAAGCTGTTTGGAAAACAGCAGCTTTCTTCTCCTTCCTTTGTGCAGAACCTGTCCACCCTCTCTGCCAGTGCATGAACTGTGATGGAAAATATTTTTATTGGCTGGATTGAGCTTTTCACAACAGTGTTCATCTACCTACAGCACTAGTCCTCTAGCAGCTGCAAACGCATGCAGGGGTCCCAGCAGAGCTCCCAGCACCCCCAAAAGCCTGATGGGGCAGAGCCCTCCCTGCACAGGATCCGTCCCGTCGCAGCACCCCAGCTCTGTAGCTGGCACTCCAGTCTCATCCAGACTCAGGGTTTACTTTGAATTTGACTTTTGAGAGCATGAAAGTCAGAGCAGGTCTGGGCCCGTGGTATCACTAACATCGTTGTGGACACGGTGACTCGCAGCGTGGTTTACAAGTTACTGTGTAATGAAAGCTGGGTCATAAATTAAACCACATTACCCCCCGCAACTATTTGCCGCTTCTGTTCTTCCTGGTCAAGGGAGGCGGGGGAGCACGAAAGGGTCAGTGGAGCAGAACGGAGAGCAAAGGGGGGGCCGGGTCCTGGCTGGGAGCTCAGTGCCTGTTTGGGGACAGCGCAATGCCGGAGAGTGTGCTGCCCTTCCCTCCCGCTGCCTCCATCCCCATCGCCCCTTGCACCCCCAAGCAGCCCTCACACCCCAACAGCACACCCACTGCTGGGGGTCCGGGTGGTCCCCGATGCCATGCTTGGCATTGGCAGAGATGGGGATGGAGAAGGCTGGGACCTGCCCCAGGGAGCCCGTGAGCATCTCCAGCGGCCCTCACCCCCCAGGGACACCTCCCTGTTCAGCTCCTTGCGCTGTGCTTGCCTCCATGAGCCTGACCCTGTAAATATTTGTACACAGCTTAGCTGCACTGGGAAGGCAGCACGGCTTTATTTGCATGGCACGGTGTGATCTCCTGGTGCAGCAATCACTGCACACACACATTCCCACCCGGCAAGGTTAGCACGTGTGTGGGGATGTACACACGCAGGTGCCTCTGCTAAGAGCTCTTATCCCTCAAGCAGTGATAGCGTGGAGCACTAATTCTGGTTTAAATCCACTTGAGAGCCAGTTACTTCTTTGTTTTTGCATGCACAGGCTCCTTTGAAATGAAAATGAGATTTTCCTGCCTTGAATTTGTTTGGCTCCTTCAGAGGCAGCACATAACCTGGCATGATCAACATGCAGTTTCTCATTATTTATAATTAAGTAATCCACCCATTAGGCTATGGATTTGCTTTGCCAATCTTTCCCTCCTCTTTTCAAAGAGGGATTCATTTTCCACTGTCTTACCTTTTTTAACCTCAAAGAGATGAATAAAAAAATATTGGCAAGTCTCCCCCTGCCTTGTCTTCTCCTGCCCTGTTAATCATTAGTGCTGAGATATCTGACATTTATGCTGTTTCAGTGAATGCTGTCTCATCTAATGAGAGAGGAGAAACTGCCTTCCTGGGTTGTGAAACAACCTGGGTGCAGGACCCCACTGGGCCTGTGTTCAGGCAGGTCTGTTGCTCAGAGGAGGTGGATCTGGATGGGGCTGGGATGCCCTCTGGATCCATCCCATCCATGACGGAGGCAGGGTGTGAGCTGGAAATCTCTGAGAAATGGGGTCTCAATTCCCTTTTCTGGGCTGGTCGTGTCTTACTCAAAGTACTGAGCTTTGCAATTAAGTCTTGGAGCCATCACATCTGCTTAAACTAGGATTTCTGACATGTTTTGTGGCAGAGTATGGTTGCATTTGAGTCCCCATCAGCCCGTCTGTGCAGCCGAGGTTGGCGGTGCTTGCCCTGGGGTCTGCAGGAGGTTGGGAGTGATCCCCACATCACCCAGGCTTGGTGTGAGCCCCTGACTCACCCCACAATGCCCAGGAGCTTCACCTCCCCCAGCTCCCAGTCAAGCCAAAATCACTTTTTAGGAAAGATCGAGCGGAGCGGCCAATGCCGCGGGGCCGCGGGGATCGTTCAGCGACTGCGGATGAATCAGGGCTTGCTCAGCACCGGATGGGCAGAGGCTGCAACCTCCGCACAGCAGAGCCAGGACACGCACCCAGGGGCTGTACGAATACGGGGCCAATGAAAAACCCCACAGATGGCTCCAGATCAAGTCTGGAGACACAGCCCAGCCAGACTGTACCCCAAAGAGAGGCAAACCAGATCAAAAATATATCTAACATGGGGGACAGATGCATTTCCAGAGCCATTTTCCTACGCAGTGCTCAGCTTCCCCAGGAGCAAAAACAAAAATGCCTCTGATCTTGCCCACCCACAAGAAACTCCAACAGTGCCAAGATCTCAACAGAGCTGGCACCACCTGGGCAAGCAACACCCCCACGCCAGTTGCCCCCTCTTCTCATCCTCCCCAACACCCCTCGGCCAAGACTGACCGTGTCAGCAGCCCACCCTCACTCCCTCCCTCCTGCCGGTGGAAAGGGTTAAGCATTAAACCACAGCACCTACCTGGAGAGATCAGACCAGTTCCTTCTGCCAAGAGACATTCCTGCTTTCTGTGAGATTCAGAGAGTCCCCAAAACTTGTGCAGGCATCAAGGCCAAGGTGCTGTTGGACCCGCGAGGATCAGCGCTGCCTGGACACTCTGCTCCCTGAGGAGCAAGGAACTCCCTGCAAGGTTATTTCCCTGTGCACCTTTACCCTGCCTGCAACCCGTTTACCACCACACTGCATCACATGGTTTCTTATCTACCTTGACAGAGGCAAGGCTGTAATTTGTCTACTAGCAGCGCCGTGCAAAAGACGCCCTGCCCAGGAGTGCCACGCAAAAGCAAATCACTCCTCTCTGCCTGCTGTGCCAGGGTTTGAGCAGAGACCCGCGCTCGGGGCTCGATCCATCCAGGTCTCCCAGGGTTTCGGAGACAACTCCCTGCAAAGAACCTGTTTTACCAGCCGCTCTCCACCAGTCAACAACTCCTCCAACACCAGTGGAGGAGGTGAATTACCTTGGGCTGAGTGGGAGGAGGCTGGCTCCCAGGGATCCAAAACAGTCATTAAAACACCTCCATCTGGGCGCAGTCCAGCCCTTTCCAAAGAACATGGGAGGGTGCCCTGCTCCTTTCAGCCTTTTCTGGATGCCTTGGATTGAGCTGTCATGGCCTCCCTGTCATTACGAGCTTTGCTGCAGTAGAGAGAACTCATGAAGTCTCAGAGGAAGTGGCTGAAGCATGGGGATGCCCAATATTTGGGTGCCAAAGCCCTGTGGCAGAGGAGAGCTCTGTGCCCAGGCTCATCCCATGCCTGGACTGAGTCCATCAAAGCTATTGTCCCCCTGGGCTGGCCCTGAGAGCCTGTACCCCCATGCTCACACAGGGCAACACTCTCCTTCAAAGGGCAGGTGTGAAGGCAGTGTGGGGACTGTCTTAGCAGGGTGACAGGGGTACCCAGACTGTACCCAGGGGTACCAGAGCTGGGTCCAAGCCTGGTTTTTACTGGGGTCCAGCCCCAGGGCGCAGCATGGCCAGGACCCCAGTGCTCCCACTGTTGGGGGCAGCTGTCACAGTGGATGTCCGTGGAAAAAGCCACCTGGGACCCCTTGACTACAAACTCAGCCTCTGATCCCGGTAAGATCCATCTCTCTGCAAGCCTGAGGGACTGGTTTTAAGGTTGGGCTTGCCATGCATGCCTCCAGCCCACAGGGGTGTGCCTGGGCCATGAGCAACCAAAGGAACTATTTTAATCACAGGTTCCTGATTAAAATCCCATTTCTAAAAGATAGCCCTGTCGAATGAGCCGTCCGCTCTGAGCAGGGCTCGTTCTCTGGTTTTCTTTCTTCTTGCAGTCACCAGTTGTCTTTCAAGTGTTTTCATACATAGAGAAAATTCAGCAAGTTGTGGCATCAGGAAAAAAAAATTACTTAAATAACTTTGCAAGTGTCCTGCTAATTGCTGACAAACTATATATAGCAGTCCAGCATCAGCAAGCTACTATAAAGAAATAAACCTTTCTGATTAAGGCACAGTGAGCACTTTACTTGCAAAGCTCAGTGCCAAAGGATATCACTGGAGCATAGGGCTTAATAGGTTTTTAAAAAGGATTAGACTGAACGTACGGAAAGAACACCCCCAGCTAGGATCTACACAGCAAGGGAATATAAAACCTCACAGTTTGTGATTCCTCTTATTATTAAGATGAAGAAATTCTAGACAGGCATTTAGTGGCTGGGGATTATGCAGAGGACAAACCTCAATGACACTTGCCTGTCACATTCCCCTGATCTTTATTTTCAGCTCAGAGTCCTTTTGAGCTGAAAGGTTTCCTCTTTATTTAAGACCCTTCAGTGGGTTTCTCCTCCATGGATTTGCCTGGTTTCCCTTAAACGCAGGAAAATTGTTGGTATAAAAAACATCCTTCAGCAAGGAGTTCCCCAGGTCTATTCCCCACTGCTGTAAAAGCTTCTGCCTCTCCTTTAATTTGGATGAGATCCTGCTGAGCTCTTTGGTAGCACAAAGCATTGAGCTCGCATGGTTTGTGAATTTTGCTTCCACAGAGCTTTTAGGTTTTTCCCTGATGTCCCTCATGTTGTTTCATGTTCACCATAATCCCAAACTATCACTCTCAAGTAGACAACAGCCAACCCAGCGCCCTTCATTTTATATATGAAGTCATCTTGGATTTTTCCCTGTGTGTCACTTTATACTCCCCTAACATCCCCTGCCATTTTATCCCCAAACCCCAAGTCCTGCCAGATCCTTCTGAACATCTGCATCATCTGCCTTCATCTCTGCTATGTCAAATATGCCAGAATTATCAGCAGAGCTTGTTATCTCACCGTTGTTTCCTATCTGCTAATTGATTATTCACCTTTATCTGGACTTTCCCTCTTAGCCTTGGTTGATCTAAAGACCTTTGCTTCTGGAAATCCAGGAAAACTCTTATCTACCAGGTTGCCCTTATCCACAAGTTCATTGATGCCTTCAGCAAACAGCAGTGGCTTTGTGACTCCGAACTTCCCTTTACAGAAGCTCTTTTGGCCACCCTGAGCTCAAATGAATGAAATGAATGATGAAATTAGGCAGGCGCACGAGTCCATGCAGGGAAGGGATGCTCAGAGGAAACAGTCTGATATTTATCCAGATCCACTCTATGCACCAGGCAGTCGTATCTGCTGTCCCAGATCTACAGACAGGAGAGGAAAGCCGTGTGCTCCTGACCGAGGGAGTTGTGCCACAGGACTCTGTTGCCTGAAGGCAAAGCTCTAGTGTAAAACTGCACTTCTGCCTGCCTACCCGCTTTGCCCAGGGGTAGCTTTCCAGCCGCTTAGTGAGAGGGCTCTGATGGCAGACCTGCATCTGCCTGAGCAGCTCAGGGAGGCCGGATCTTCATCTGATGCAGATCAGCAGAAGACACCCATTTATACCCACTAAGGAGCTAGACCAGTATCAGCAGGGTTTTTTTTTTCCCTTGGGAACAGTGTCCTGTGTCTCATCCCTATGCAGAGCCTGTTTCTTTGGCTACAGGGCAGTGGAGAGCTTCCAGTTTCCACAACTGCTGTAATTAGGGCATTCCTCAACCTCGCCCCTGGGCCCAGCGGTGAACCCTCCACCTCCACCCTTTTTGCCCATGCGGTTCCCCCAGCACTGGCCACGGCTCAGCTCCTCCCTCAGCTCCCCAGGCTCATCCCTGCCGTGCTGCTGGTGGTGGAGTGGAGTCAGCAGCATCGTCTGTTCGGGCTTTCCCAGCAGGTCAAGACATGGGGCTCGATGGCCAGAAAAAGGGTTTTTTCACCCTTGCCCAGCTGCCATCCCATCGCTGCAGCAGTGCAACAGCTCACAAAGGTCCCACCAGCAAATGCTTTAAAAAGCTCCACTCCCCCCTGCGCACGGAGGTCTCCCTGCATCCCCGCACTGGTGCTCTGCAGGTGCTGGGATGGTCCAGGGCTGTCCTTCCCCAGCCACAATTCCTTCAGCTTTTGGAAAGATGTATGTGATGTACTAGAAACTGATAGTACAGAGATACTTCCGCTGTGCAAAGAAAGCCAGAAACTGAGACTGGTGTGTGTTTGTTCAGAAACCAAACAAAATCTGACCACAGACTTTTCTCTTTTCTGTTGGAAAGGAGTAACTATTGTCCAAACTGCCTTGCACCTCCCTAGGAGATGGCTTTTTTTCATTTATAATTTAACTTTTTTAAAAAAAAGAAATAGTCTAGACAAATCTTGGTTCAGAAATGCCACAGTGGTACCCTGCAGATACTATAGTGTCCTTCAGGTTCCCATTCTCCTCTGCAGATTGGCCTCCTCGGTAGATGCCATCTCCTGTGATGCCCCAGGTCTAACAATGAAGAGCCATGGACATCCCCCAGAAATTATGTCAATGGAAACTTCTCAGGTCATGGATAGAATAAGTGTGACTCATTGCCAGCAGCTCTATGGCAGATTGCATCCCTCATAGCACATCAAATTAGTTGCAATTAATGAGAAATCCCCTCTGATGTGAGCAGTGAGTGAGAGGGCTCAGGCCACAGCAAAGGAAGATGGAGAAGGTGGACGTACCCCACTCACACCAAGTGCCATACCCCAGCCCAGCCCCGTTCCTCCCTTGGGCTGCAGGACCCGAGCCTGGAGGGCTGCAGGAGGGGAAAATGAGGGTGAAGGAACCCATTTCTTCCCATTTTATACTGTAGGGGATGCACAGGACCCGCAGTGATGCTCACAGAGTGATGGGTGGTTGTGTATAACCCTGCTTATGTGGCACAGATTTGCCCCCGGGTCGCCTCCTGCACAGCTGCAGCTGTGGGGCTTGATCCTGCACCAGCAGCACTGTGGGGGCCATGGGGGGCCACGGGGGGGGTAATGTTTAACCTTTACCACCAGAGACTGCAGTCTGGCATTAACCCCCACGTAGGGCAGGGTGCTGCAGTGGTCTTCAGAGCCCATGGGATAAACTTTACCCCTTCCCACCCTGCCCATCGCCACTAATCCTCCTCCCCTTCCTGACTCTGCAGGTCCAGCCACCAGCTGAGCTGCAAATATGCTCAGGGAAATATTTGGGCACAGTTCAGATGTCTCTAGGCATGACCGATTAACAAGGAGGTTGCAGAGTACCCTAGGAAAGGAAAGGACCATTTTACAACCAACTAGGAGGGATATTTTTGAAAGGCCACATTAGGCCAAGCTCTTTGTATCTCCCTCATTGCAGTTTTGCCAGAAAACCCTTTCCAGTAGAAAATCATTGGGTCCATTAATATATTTTTCTACTGCCCAATTTAATTTAATTTAATTTCAAGTCTCCAGCGCTTTGATTTGCTTTGATTTGATTTGCTCTGGAGGGTGTTGGTTGCAATGGAGCAACCTGGAGGAGAGTAAGGACAGGGCTCTGCTCAGTTCAAGGAGACAGAACTGACTCATGCAGTTCTTATGGAAATAAATACAATTTTGTTAGTGATTTTTAGGGATTCAACTGGGATTCATTTGGGCTGAATTTTCAGTAAAAAGGGATTACTGTAGGGTCCCCTCCAATTCAGAGAGAAGAAACTGAGATTATTGTCACTTAGGAGGGAAGCAGCAGTGGGACTGCAGAGTTGGCCTGGTGCAAGGGAAGCCAGGCACGTTCTGATGAAGGGATGAAAGGCTCAACCTGCCTCTTTTACCAAGGGGAGAGTTGGGCTCCCAGCTGACCCAGAGCCACAGAAGCAGCTCCAGAGCAGAGGTGGGGAAGACTAGGCTCCCAGTTCCCTGATCCAATGAGGAGAACCTCAGGCTCAGAGCAGGCAGCTGCATTTTCCCCTCAAGATTCAATCCCTGTGAAGAGATGGGGTTTTTTTCCATGTTTCTAATAAAACTGAAGTACACAAAACTTTTTTTTCCCATGACCGATCGATGTGGTTTTCCACCAGAGAAGGATGAAAGCGGGACACAGTGACTGGGGAGCATTGTACTTTGAAAAAGTAGGGGAACCTGCAGAGCAAAGAGTTTTGGGGTTGGGTTTTTCTCTCCCTCCCTCAATCTAAAACACCAGACAGCCATGCAAAGCCATCTATAGCCTACGCTGAGTGCATGTGGGCTCTGGGACCTTCCTGAGTACACCCCGGCTGGCACTTGCTGTGGCTGCAGAGACGTGCTGGTGAGCCCTGAGGTTTTACTCTGCAGCGGTTTCGAGTGTCTTGATGCGCAGGATCTGACGGTGAGCTGGGCACAGGCACGGGCTGGCTGCCAAGCAGCGACCAGAGCCTGGTCCCACAGCACCCATCACCCATATTGCCTTTCTTCCCACTACAATCCCTCCCCGTCCCACAAATGTCACCCCCCTTTTTTTTTTAATTACCAAATTAACATAATTGCACTAAGCTCAGAGCAACTGATCTCGACCCCGACTTGTCTTGCCGTTTTCTGCTTCTGTTCCAGATCTGAAGGCTTTGTTTCCGTGAAACCTCTCTTGCATTTTCCAGCTATACCAGTTGGTCAGGTAACAGTTATTACCTCTCCCTACACATCTTTCTTCCTCTGCCAGGATCACTGCCGAGTGTGTGAGTTCCCTCTGGGGATAGTGAGTGTGGCGAGATCCCAGGACGCTGCCTCAGCATGGCTCCCGCTCAGGCAGTGAGCTCAGAGGGGCAAAGATTGTAACTGAAACCTTCTGCCTCCAGTGGTGGGGCAGGTTGGGCCGTCACAGCATCGTGGGATCTCACCACACATGATCCCTGATCTCCTCCAAGAGTAGAGTCACTTGGGTTGGTCAAGACAGAGACTCGTTTCCTAGGGCTGTGCCTGCCGGGAGCCCATCCCAAGGTGCGCAGGGTGAGGACAAGCAGTCAGCGAGTCCTGGTGCTGTGCTAGGCTGCAGCTGCTCCACTGGATTAAGCTCAGAAAGGAAAAAATGAGTAAAAAAGGCTCTGAGTGTCGTGCAACTGCTACGGTCATCCAGGGCATGGTCCTGGCTCCAGTTAGCAGGATGTTGATGGGGATGGAGGGTCAGGTGGAAAGACAAAGACTGAGCATCTCTGCTTGCTAAGGGATGTGTATTTTTCAGCCGACATCCACCTCTGATCTAAGCCTAATTTTGAGAAGAGTTTTCATACTGGGTCTTAAATTCTCTGTGAAGGAACTGCTGGGTGTTGGGGCAGCCTGAGTGCTAATGACCATGCTAGAAATAAGTGTTCCCATAAGTTGCCATCTGCCTTAACCCTCTTTGCCCGGGGACAAAAGTGAGTAGTTTGTCTCAGTATCCCTGAACTGGCCAAAGGAGGGGATGTGATGCCCAGAGCAATCCAGCTGTCCTGCTGCTTTGGAGCCCAAACCCTACGATGGCTCCCTCGCTTGCACTGCCAGCCACTGAGCTACCCAAGTCTGCTGCAGAAAGTCCTGCAGGACCCAACTGCATGGGGCCACCTTTTTCTATCCCTAAAGAAATGCAATCCTTTTTGGGGAAGATTGAGCTCTGTTGGAGACCACACACTTTTTGATGCTGTTTCCTTCCAGCCCTGGTGCCTGTCTGGGAACCTGCGCTTAGCTCTGAGTTTATAGCATTTTCTGTCCTTCACAAGCTCACTACTCGGGGACAGGGGTGTGCTGCAAAACACCCACAGTGTGGCACAGGTTGGAAACCACGGATGCTGTGATTCCTCTGGATACTTTGGGGATATGGACAAGGCACTGCTACAACCACCAAGAGCACCCCGTGGGGGCTGAGCCTCAGCATCACCTGCAGTGCAACCAGGCAGAAGACCCAGTTTGGTGTGAATTCTCATCAATTCTCCCCTCCAGCCCTGCTCTGGGGATGAGCTGGCACATTCCCAACTGCTTGCGCTCAACCAGCTGCAGTTTGGGGGTTGTGACACAGAAAATAATAGGACTAGTGGGGAAGCGTGAGCTGTTTGGCCTGAAAGATAGATTCATCTCATGCTGGCCTGGAATGCTGCTCGAATTAAGCCTTAAAATTGGACTGCCCCAATTCCCACAGTTCTGGTGCCTGTGATGGGGCAGCTGATGGGAGAGTTGGTGCTGAGGTGAGCAAGCTCTGAAGGCTTTTCCAAAACCCGAGGAGGGTGGGGGGAGCCGGCAGACAGCCATCTCTGCACTGAGACCCGAACCTTGCTGCTTGGGAAGCTGGTGCATTGTTGGAGCCCAGCAAGGACTGCGGTGAATGGGAGGGGAGAGATGTAGCCCATGCATGGGGCAGAGCTGGTGGGGCACCAAGGACACCAGGGAGCAGCCTGGGGAGCTGGAAGAGATGAGTCCAAAGCAAGTCTGAGCCCAGGGCATGCTGCTGGCCTGAACGCCAGCACAGGGACATTGCAGGGTGGCAGGAAAGGACCAGGGTATCTTCCCCACCAGGCTGTGGACCAGCACCTGCCCCTGGCCAATGCTCCCATAGTGACGAGCCCACACGGCGCTGTGCCCGGGAGACCGTCCTTTAATACACGTGCAGCCACACGGGTACATCTGAGGCTGCACCCGCCGGAGGATGGGGGAGTGGGAGGACCAGCAGCTGTCTCCGGGGCCTCTGTGCAGTGCTGGGAAGGGAGGGGTGACCAGTGGCCCCTTGGAGACAGCATGGCCCATGCAGGTGATACCAGGAAGCCACTGTGCCGGGGCATGTGGGAGCAGGGCTGATGGCAGTGCTGAATGAAAGAAGCTCAGATCTTCCCACACAGTTGCCACATGTTTCAGCTCAGTGGTGAATTCATAGTAAAGGGCATAAAGAGAACAGAGGGGCAGCAAGGGAAAAGGAGTCAGGCAGCAGGGGTGGGGAGGCTCTTCTTCCTGATGCTCCTGTGGGAAAGAAACAGAGCAGAGCAGTGGGGCAGAAGAGGAATTTTCAGGCTGCTTTCAGCAGCCTGAAGTTGGTGCTGGTGATACCCATTTTGTGCAGGATGCTGTGGCGTGGGCAGCAGACCCCGGAGAGCCGGGGAGGACAAGCTGGGAGAGGAGGATAGCTGCTGGCAGGGGCTCCGTGGTGGGGATGTGAGTGACAGGCACCCATCCCAAGTGTGGGGTGGGAGATGGGACATGTGATGCCTCTTTCTGTAATGAGTGGGGGTGGTTTCTGCATTTGCTCAGCCACAAACACAGATAGGGGATGCTGCAGGGAGCACGGGGCATCACAGGGGAAGGAGCCCAGTCCCCTACCTCTCACTGGCCCGTGGGGGACTTGGCAGCATCGAACATCTTCTTTCGCCCCTCCATCCCCGACATGGCCTCCACGTTCTTGCGCCAGTCACCCACTTCCACAGGGCGCTCCTGCCAGGAGGGATGGGGATGGGGGTTGCAATGGCCATGTGATGGGGCGGCCAGCACCCCCACGCTGTCCCACTCTGTTGCACAAAGCCCTTGGCCCCAGCCCACAAGCAACACATGGAGAAGGCAGCTGCCCTGTTGCAAATGCCCTCTCCCTTGGAGCCAGCTCTGCCGTGTGTTCCTCCTCATGGAGCTGACTGGGAAGATGGCAAACAGCAGTCTGATCTCTGCAGGGAGCTCTGGATTCATGTGGATAACACCCTAAAGCCTGGCTAAGTTACATTAATGTGCTAGAAGGCACAAAAATCCCAGAAAATTTCTTTAGGAGGAAGAAAACTTCACATGGGAGTTACTCCAGTTTTACGCCAGCACATCGGGGTAGATGCAAGCAAAACCACTTTCTGCCTAGACCTCCCAGCCCGCATAAAACCCATCTCCACCTTCTACGAGCTTTTGGAAGGGACTGGGATTGCTGGTATGACAGTGAGAGCCTGGCAGATGCTTCCAGAACAGAAAGGGGAGATGACGGCAGCTCTGGGAACGTGCCCAGGTGTCTGCTCTGCCAACCCACAAGCATTCATAGATTACGAGCCATGCCCCAATATCATCTCACGACATCTAAAATAAACTCAGATCTATTCACCACCTGGCGTTGAGTACTGTAAACACAGTTTTCTATCCAAAGGACTGAAAATGTGCTATACTAGCAACTAGGGACAAAAAGGAAAAATAATTGAAAATTGAGATTTTCATCCAATCTGCTGAGTTGGGACCAAAGGCTAAAACCCCTTTGGAAAGAAGCCCTAGGAAAGCAGCACAGCTCTTGCCATTGGGGTGCCTGCATACCCCAGACAGATTTGGGCATCACTCTCTGTCTCTGGTATTGAGACTTTCCCCTCTCAATCCCTGCAAAGCCTGCGTGAACTGGGCCGTTTATCTCAGGCCAAGCACGCTTGCTGGGCTTGCTCTGTCTTATCTAATCTGGGCCTGGGAGTTTCCTGGGTGTTTTCTGGGTGTGATTGCACTGAATAGGAGCTCTTCTGGTTCCCTAGAAGACCAAGGACCAAAGTCTCTGCATGTGCAGCTCAACAGACATGCCAAGGACACCCCAGCTGAAATATCCCCACATGCTCTGAGAGGGCAGAACATCATGGATGCAGCCCTAAATCTCACTTGTTATCACCCACCAGTTACCTGGCCCAGTCAAACTTCTCCTATGTGGTCCTACAACATCCCACAATGGGCAGTGCCTCACAGGGACTGCCCCATGCTATTTCTGAGGCTTACAAGGGATGAGCACAACCCATGAAGGCTTCATAGGGGACCCTGGAGAAGGACAAGGGCATCCCTAGGAGGTGTCTCCATCTCTGGCCTCTAGAAGAGTCACCCACCTTCTCCGTGTCCTCCTTCTTGACAGACTTCAGGTTGGCTCTCAGATCCATGGACACCTTGTGCTTGGAGCCCAGCAGAGCCCTCAGCATGGCATCAGCGGAGACGCGGACTCGCCGCAGGGGGGGTCGCTTGAACTTTCCTCGGAGATCAAGCACTTTGATTTTCAGATCTTTAATCTGCAGGTTCAGGAAAGGAGGAGAAGTGGGAGGTCACCGCATGGGTGCCTTGCACAAAAAGCTTCTGTATGAAGCAGGAGTCTCTGCTGACACTGAGCCCCAGAGGGGTCTGGACCTCTCCTGCAGCCATGAGGACCACCTTCACCAAGGGACTGTCCGCCTGAGCACAGAGCTGTTGTGATTGCCTTGTCCCAGCCTGCTCAGATGGCAGCTGTACCACAACAAAGAGCTTTCAGACCCACCAAGAGTGACCAGGAGAGCAAGGATGTTGCCTGTGGACCCAATGGACAGTTTGAGTTCCCTGAGGCAAGGACGAACCTTGTGCTGAGTGATGCCAACTCTTAGATAACCCTGGTGCATGTCCCACATCCAGGCTCAGCCCAGTCCTTGACAGACCCCCATTGAGGCCCAAGCTACCATCTGGGAGGGAGTTAACGTAGAAGCAAACAGCCCATCCTGCCTCCTACCTCCCGAGTGTTATGGTTGCATTTCGCTTCGATGTCATATCTCTCTTCATCCACAATTTCAACCTTCTCGTGCAGCTCCCTGCACAGGTCCTGGGGGCCAAACACAACAGGAGAGCAGTGAGCTATGCCCCTCCATGCTCCCAGGGAGCTCGTTCCACACTCAGACCTGAGAAATACCTGGAGCTGGCTCAGGGAAAGCCCACTGGTGCGCAGTGGTGTGATACGCTCAGACAGGTATCTTTCCTTCTCTGACTGCTTGTCCACAAGCTCCTGATCCCACTCCTCCTTTGCTTTTGCCAGCATCAAACTCTACGAGCACAAGTAAATGGCAGAAATGTGAACAGACAGGCTCCTCTGTTCCCCCTGAGCCTCCTTGCGCAATGTCTGTAGGATGGGACAATCCTGTCTGCCTCCCAAACCTCCTCCCTGCTGTAGCTGTCCTCCCAAAATCACTGTGCTGCTGCAACACACATCAAAAAATCCCTACACCTTTAGTGTGGTGACCCTGAAGGCAGGGGAACAGCATGGCCAGAGGTACCACGGGGCTGCGGTGGCGGTGGTCCCCATGCATGCTGATGTCGGCACTTTCTTTGCATCGGTTTGCTCTGCTGTGGCAGTAAATGATTTTCCCAAGCCACAACCCGGGGAGCTCCCAAGCTTGTGCTGCAGAGCTGCTGGTGCACAAACACAAGGTCTGTGGCTTTAGAGCTGAAGGCGTCAGAGGCTCTCCCCACCTTAGTAAAGTGGAGGTGAGGGGAGGTTTGTTTGGTACGTGGACCACAAAGCCCACATGAGTGAGGATTTCTGAGAATACAAGAGGTGGGAACAGGAGCTGCTCCCCAAGGCCCATACTTCTGCCATTCCTCATCGTTGTCCCCCAACCATGCACTTCAACCACAGCTCCTCTTCCCCAGCAAGACAAACCCCAGGGAGTTTCCAACCCTCAGGACTCACCTTCAACAAGAGTTTGCGTGAGGCTGTGATCTTGGATTTTCTCTAGGGGAAAGGGGAGGAAAAAAACAAACAAACAAAGAAAAAACACCTTTCAAAACAAACTCATGGCAAAAGCAGAGTAGAATCAAGTTGGTCCCGAAAGGGAAGGCACTTACCTCCCTGCAGGCAGGCGTGAGATCAGGAAGGAGCAATAAGGAACAAGAGAAGAGAACAGGACATCAGTGAATAGGACTTGAAAAGAGGTGACAGTCAAGAAAAGCATCTCATGTGATTGCAGTTGGTTTCCTTATTTCTGTATCTAATAGTTGCCACCCGCAAGTGAGCCAGGTCTGAGATGATGGTGCTCTCTAGAAATGCAGGGAGTGCTCAGGGTCACTGCTCAGAAAGCCAAAATGCCACTCAAACGTGGCACGAGAGCTGTCACGGTGCCCATCGTGCCAGCCCCAGCTCAGCCCCTGTGGTTCAGGCCACAACACCCTCATTCACACGCTCCCCATGCGGCCGGGGGCTGGCACGCAGGATGCTTGGATCCCGTTCAGGTTTGCAGGGCTGGGGCATCTCCGTGTCACTGCTTGATGAAAGCCTGGCAGGGAGGTTTCTCCCTTCTGTTCACGCCGGGGAATATGCTCTATTTGTGCAATGTGCTATGAAGATCCTCATGGCAAAACGGGTGGTGCTGCCCACCTCAGATCCCTATTTCAGAATCTAGGAAAGCTCCAAGATTTTAATTGGGACATTGAAAGCACTAGCAATTTTTATTTAAAAATAGGTTTTGCAAGTGGCATGGCGGAGAGGTCTTGAGCACAGGCTGGTCTTCCAGCTGAACCCCTTCAAAACCCGACAAGCTCAGCTGGCACAAGCAGCCCAACAGCCAGGCACGGATTTAGTGGAATCCAAGGGAAACTTATGCTACTTACGGCTCTGGCATTGCGGCGGTGTGCTGTTTGCCTGGAAAAAAAAAAAAAAAAAAAAAAAAAAAAGGGAAAGAAGCTGAAACAAAAGAGCAAATCCCAAATCCACCCAAACCCAGAAAGCGGCGGTGGGATGCTCCCGAGATCCGGTGCTGCCCCGTGCTGTCGGTGGAGGGAAGCGACTCCGCAGCCTCGCCATCCCGCTGTGAAACACCAAGACGAACCGCCTAGCTCCGAGGAAATCTTATTTCAGGCAAGCTCCAACCTGCCTCCAGACGGCCCTGCAGGACTCGGTCTCCTACTCCTTGGGGGTTTTCCCAAGCACCAAGTTGCTTCCCCGTTGGCTGCATCCCCCATCCCAACTTGGGATGAGGGGACAGAGGCAAGCATGGCTGGGAAACTCAGGAGAAATGGGGCACCTTGAGGTCCCCCACGCTGTGTCAGCTTGGGGAGTCCCATCCTGCAGCTCCCCGTGGGAAATCGCAAGGATGGTGGAGCCAAAACCCATCTCAGGAGTGACGGGGCAAGGGGCAACAAGTCATGGCCAAGTGGCTGAGCAGATTCCTTTAGCAGCTGCGTCCCTGGTTAAATACTCCCAGTTTCATATTTTAAATTTGCTTGGTAATCCTATGCCCTGGCAGCTGCTTTAAAATGCACTGCCTCGCTGCCTTCCCCAGCACTGCCTCTAACACTTTCCTCTCTTGCCAAGAAGCTGGGGCACCGTGTAAGCCTGAGTCATAGAAAAATGTGTGAGAAAATGCCGATCAATTTTTTTTTTTTCTCTTTCCAACAAGGAGTGACAAACCGATGATGTATTTCAGAAAGAAACATTTTCCAGGGTTGAGTTTAGTCCTTTCCCTTAGAACTGAAATGGCAAAGCTACGATTTTTTGCCTTGATCTCTTTGCTTCCCCCTAAATTTGGAAACTGTTTTAAACCCCAAAGATTCCTGCTGAGGAAAGAAAAAGGAGCAATTCTGGTCTCAAATGGCTTCTCCCACACATGTGTGGAGCCTGTGCCAAGCACATCTCAGTGCACCTCTCCGCTCCATCCACTTGTCCCTCTGCCCTCCCCGTGCCCGCTGCTGCCTGGCCAGAGATGTGGCCTGAAGGAACGAGGTTTGTGGGGGAAATGCCATAAAATCCCAGCAGGAATCATCTCCCCCAGAGCCTGCCAGACCCTTGGATTTACCAGGAAATACCCTAAAAACAGGATTTTTTTTTCTCCCCAAAGCCACATCAGTCAGATGCAGGCAGAGCTGCTGGTTTCATGCCTTTTGGGAGGTTTTTGGTGATACAACAAACGTCCCAGAGGACATGCAGGGAAGGCAGCTCCCTTTGTCCAACACTGCTGCATTGAGTGGGTCAGGTCCCAGCTTCTCCCCCGCAGTTTATTTTGGAGGAGCTTTTGGCTCTCTGGAGGTGAGCAAGGGCTGGGTGAAGCCTCTCAGCCTCTCCTGTTGGAGCAAAACCCAGTGTCCCTAGAAGGTGGGACCTGCACTGCACCTCAGGCTGACGACCTCTACCAAGGTCAATCAATTTTTAGGGCCAGATAGTTCTAAATTGCCTTCCCAGAGGACAGCTGGGACTCAGCTGTGCTGGTAAGACATCCCCAGCAGTCTTGTGCAGGGACTTTTGGGCTCCAGCTAGATCTGAAGCATCCACAAGAGACTTTGCTCTCCAATGGGGACAAGAGGATCTGGACAAGCTAATTCTGCACCATTTGCATGCCCCCAGCCATGAAAAGATAAAAAATCTTATTAAACCATTAGATCACAGAAATCCTTAAAAGAAAGAAGCCCATAAATCCAAACACAGTCAATCCTGACATCCTCCCCCATCCCAGGGGGCCAGAGACATACCATGAACACACGCCCAGCTAACACAAAGCCACACACACTGCTCACACGCTTGAACCTCACCTCCCTGGTCACACAAGGGACCATGAGCAGTCTGTCTAGGACACATGGGCAAACGCTCCCCAAAACAGTCCTGTTTGCCAGCTTTCAGAAAAATGGAGCAAATCTCAGCTCCAAAGCCCAGCTGGGTATTTTAGCGGTGTTTGTTCCCATTGCGGTCTCACCACTGCTCTCTCCCAGAGCAGAGGAATTGTCTGAGCACCCTCAGACAGAGGGAGAAATTCAGATAAATTCATGTGCTGGGGGCTCCTCTCTGCCACGCCACCACGTGCAAGTACTGGCGGTCTCACGCTCGTGCCGGTGTCACCACTAGCACACCCAGGGAGTCATGGGTGAGGGGACACCCAGGGCAGCGCCTTACCTTGGGGCTGTGCAGGAGAGAGGTGATGCCTGGCCTCCGGAGAGCCGCACACTGCCAGGGGCCAGCAGCGGAGGAGGGAGTATTAAATCACAGCCTGCCTGCAAGTGGTCAGTAAAAATAGCACAAATCCCCTCTTGTGTGCACACGTTTGCCGCGAGCCCCAGTGCCCCGCGACGTGCTGCACACACCTGGGGCACCGTCCCGAACACGGGTGACACACACACACCGCCCGCGCGCGTTAGTGCACTCGTGGTTGATTACACCCGTGACCCCCGTGCGGTTTGGTGAATTCCTGTGGTGTTGGCATGTGAATCACCCCAGCTTGGCCAGCACTCGCCATCCGACGCCTTACTCACACGCATGTTGAGTGTGAGCTCGCAGGCGTGTCGGGTCAGGCTGGCCGTGGTGCAGTGGCCGTGCCCGTGCAGACGGGGTGTGTTTGTTCTTCATGGCACATCAGCCTTGCTCCTCTCTGGTGTGAACCAGCAGCAGAGATGCTGGAAAAGCCCTGAGTCTGCAAGGAGGCAGAAACCATGAGCTGAAATACTGCAGTCGTTTTTTCTTTGCAGAAAATCTCCTGATTTGTTTTTTCTTTCTTTCTTTTTCCTTTATTTCTTTTCTTTTTTTGTTTCGGAAAGACTCTGAAGGGGAAGTGGGGGGGTGTGAGCAGCCTGGAGAGCCGATGGGGTGCTGTGCGCGGTGGTACACACACCCTCTGCCACACTGCAAGCACAGAGCGATGTCCCCAGAGGAACACTGGCCGAGGGGCCTCCCTGAAGCCACCAGAGCCACCAGAGCAGGATGGCAAAAACACCCCTGGCCAGGACCGGTCACAATGCTGAGGGGTGATGGGGTAAAACAGCAGAGGTGGGGTTACAGCATCAGGCCACATGATCGGTTGGGGACAAGGAGGGGGCAGTTCCCTCTGTGGGGAGCAGGACAGTCCAGACTCGCCCAGCACAGCACAGCCGGTTGGGATGCTCAAGCAAGTTTCAGTCCCTCACAGGCCCTGATGAAATTCCTGAAAAGCAGCAAAAAAGCTGCTGTCTCACACCCCTGCACCCCGCAAAGCCCCTTGCCCAGTATCCCCACAGAGGGAGGCTTCGCACAGCAGGAGACTGCAGGGGCAGGCGACACCTGTTCCCTGAGATATTTTTAGGGGCAAGTTTAGGAGCAAACAATTCCCAGCGTGCAGCCCAGCAGGGACAATGCCCGGTATTTTAATCCTGGGGCTATTATGGTCGTGGAGGGACACGCAGCTGCACGCGCAGGGTAGGTCCCATGGCGGGGAGCAACAACAGACCCCGTGTCCTGCAGAGCTGGGAATGTGCTGCCACCTTCCCCGGCTCCTTCTCTGCTGCTGGGACACCAAGGGGTGAGCTGTGCTCTGGGAGGGGCAATGCAGCAGCCGCCAAGCTGGTGCGAGGTTGGTGATGGCGGTGGCGATGGCAGTGGCATTCCCATCCCTGTCTGACCTGCACTCACTACTCAAGTCCCAGCAAGTGCAGGAGAAATGTCCCCGCACCCACCCTCCTTGGGGGCCCGTCCAAGGACATTTCCCCTTCCCCAGCTCCAAATGCCAGCACAGTGGATCTGCTCCCAGCCGCAGAGGAGGCTTTATACCATTTATACCAGCCCCGTTAGACCTTTATAAGGCAAAAGCCCCCTTGGGGCCGTGCCTCCAGCATCTTTCCTCCCGCCTGCCTTGGGATTGTTTTCAGAGCACAGAGGAGCCAAAATTAGCCCGTGACAAAGGCTCTGCATTACCCGCAGCCGTGCCCCGGGGACCCAACCAGCTCCCGCTGCCCAGGGGACAGGGGCTGCTTCGGATGCCATTTGCTCCAGTCTCAGGTTTCATCCTCTGCTGGGACCTGGAGTGAGGAGGAAGAAAAAGCAGGCTAGGGATGGGGTAGTGGGACCCCTCGATTCAAAGGCTTCAGCATCGATTTCAAAGCCCCGGTGCTGCCATGGGGGGACAGCAGCAGAAGGACTGGCAGGAGCCCAGGATCTCCCCATCCTTCCTCTCCAGTTGACATGATGAGGACGTTTGGGTCTCTATCCCTGGCTTGCAAACCGCAATGAGCTGCTTCAAGATGAGGGGTTGTTTTATTAGGTACCAGCTGAGGCCGTGGGCACCCTTCTGAGCTGCTGGCAGGTAGGAAGCGGACAGGATGGAAATCTATGAGGGACACTAGTGCTGAGGCCAAATTCAAAGCAAAATAATATCCCCCCCCCATTCCTGGAAGCCACTGAATGAAGTGAAGGGTTCCCCATTGGTTGCCATCCAGGGGATGGATGCCAACAGAAAATTCCCAGAGATCTGTATGGGGAGGCCAGACCCACCCATGACCAAGTGCCCCACTTGTCCCTAAATGTCCCAGTGGTCCTACAGGTCACCTGTGTTTGGGCTCTTACGAGTGGACAGCCTTCCATGTGTTTAGATGGACGTGGGCAGTTTCTCTCTCCCTCTGGACATGCTGAGTCCCTGGAGGGTGTTGATGCTTCCCCATCCTTGGGCATCAGCCCCACAAGCATAGCAGGGGCTACCACAGCTGCCCTCCATCTTTGGGAGAACCGCACTGGGCCCACAATAGTCCCTGGCTCCTTAAGATGTAGGACTTCCAACTTCAAAGGTATCTGACCCCTGTGAGCAGTTTCGTTGCCCCACATGAAGCCTATTTCCTTGAAGAAGCAGACTTGCAGCCAGGCTAGAGGGATCCCTTTCCCTCCTCAAGGCCCTGGAGTCATCCCACTCATCCTATCCTTGCCCTCTTCCAAGCACCGTCCTCATTCCATCAACCCCGCTGACATTCACAAAGACAACGGGCTTCCCGGGGCATCTAGGACAGACTTAGAAACAACAGCTGAGCCTCTGTTGTCCTTTGGGACCTCACCCTCCAAACACGTCCATCCCACCCCTTAGCTGTCACGCTCAAAGCCAGCCCCTAATGCTGGGGCAGATGGCAGGAGCCCACCAGCTGCCTCAGGTTTCTCATCAGGCTGGGATAGAGGATGCTCCACAGACTCACCACGGGGTAGGAGAAGGTTTTTCCTCTGTGGAATAGCTCAGAGACACAGGGACATTGAGGTCACCTCCTACAAGCAAGGTAATTGCAAGGTTGCAGGGCTGCAGTGTCACCTTGCAATGGAGTTGTGAGAGTCCATGTGACTTGTCCCTGCCTGGGTTTTCCTCCTGCAGCTCATCTGGCAGCTCCCACCCCTCATGAGCTGCCAGAAGGGATCCAGCTAGTCCCAACTGCTCTGTCGATTTGTGACAGCAGAGGGTGACAGCCTCCTGGGGATGCTCTCCAACAATCAATGAGTTCTGTAGCCCTGCAAAGGATTTCCTCAGCCTGCTGCGTCTGTGAGTCTTATCAAACTTGGGTGATGCCCTGTGGCAATGTGGACAGCTGTGGAGATGGAAAGTGGACTAGAATTTAGATGATCATCACAGCCCGACCTGGCAACCAGCAAGGCCCCAGACCAGAGCCCAGACATG